>NC_036851.1:26310598-26325975 GCF_002910315.2 Salvelinus sp. IW2-2015
GACTGCACCGTATTGAGGGGAGGATGGATGGGGCCATGTATCGCGAGATCTTGGCCAACAACCTCCTTCCCTCAGTAAGAGCATTGAAGATGGGTCGTGGCTAGGTCTTCCAACATGACAACGACCCGAAACACACAGCCAGGGCAACTAAGGAGTGAGTAAGAAGCATCTCAAGGTCCTGGAGTGGCCTAGCCAGTCTCCGGACCTGAACCCAATAGAAAATCTTTGGAGGGAGCTAAAAGTCCGTATTGCCCAGCGACAGCCCCGAAACATGAAGGATCTGGAGAAGGTCTATATGGAGGAGTGGGCCAAAATCCCTGCTGCAGTGTGTGCAAACCTGGTCAAGAACTACAGGAAACGTATGATCTCTGTAATTGCAAACAAAGGTTTCTGTACCAAATATTAAGTTCTGCTTTTTTGATGTATCAAATACTTATGTCATGCAATAAAATGCAAATTAATTACTTAAAAATCATACAATGTGATTATCTGGATGTTTGTTTTAGATTCCGTCTCTCACAGTTGAAGTGTACATATGATAAAAATGACAGACCTCTACATGCTTTGTAAGTAGGACAACCTGCAAAATCGGCACTGTATCAAATACTTGTTCTCCCCACTGTATATATATTTTTTGCACAGTCACAGAACTCTACACAATCACGCACACTGACACTCCAACACACACACACACACACACACACACACATTTCTAGTGACTCTTCTCACACGCACACACACACACACTCACATACAATCTTCATTTACGCTGCTGCTACTCTGTTTATCATATGTCCTGATGCCTAGTCACTTTACTGCTGTACATATCTACCTCTATCACTTCAGGATCCCTGTACATTGTAAATATGGTATTGGAACTGACCCTGTAAGCTTCTTACTTTCCTCGTGTTCTTGTTTCTTATTTCTTGTGTTTTTGTTCTACCTCGTCTTAATTTTAGTGCTTGATTGATTACTGTGTTGTTGGTTTAGAGCTTGCAAGAAAGGCATTTCACTGTACTTGTGCATGTGACATTAAAACTTAACTTGAGTGACTGTAGGTTAGTTGGTGTAAAGCTCCACCTGTTGGCTGTCCGGGCAGCACCATGACTTTAAATAGTTGGCAGGCTGTCTCAACACCATCAAATAACAAACGCTTTATCTTGAGATCTGAGAGCTGCCATTTCAGGCCTTTCAGATTGCAGCTGTTGTGTTTGTCTAGTCAGGTACCTCTTTTGAAGTCATAACCGTCCAGCAGCTATTTTAAAGTTGGTGTATTTTAAAACAGGGCACATATTTTACAACAGTATTACCATAGATTGTCTGATGAGGAGGAGAAGAAAAGCTTACTGACTGAGCATGTGATGTATGTGTACCAGTATAACTTTCGTCCGTCCCCTCGCGCGAACCAGGGACCCTCTGCACACATCAACAACAGTCACCCACGAAGCATCGTTACCCATCGCTCCACAAAAGCTGTGGCCCTTGCAGAGCAAGGGGAACCACTACTTCAAGGTCTCAGAGCAAGTGACGTCACCGATTGAAAGGCTATTAGCGCGCACCACCGCTAACTAGCTAGCCATTTCACATCCGTTACACTCACCCCCCTTTCGACCTCCTCCTTTTCCGCAGCAACCAGTGATCCAGGTCAACAGCATCAATGTAACAGTTTAACTTTAGTCCGTCCCCTCGCCCCGACCCGGGCGCGAACCAGGGACCCTCTGCACACATCAACAACTGACACCCACGAAGCATCGTTACCCATCGCTCCACAAAGGTCGCGGCCCTTGCAGAGCAAGGGGAACCACTACTTCAAGGTCTCAGAGCAAGTGACGTCACCGATTGAAAGGCTATTAGCGCGCACCACCGCTAACTAGCTAGCCATTTCACATCTGTTACATATGTATACTAAAGAAGTTCTCTCTCTCTCCTGCATTCTCTCACCTTTCTTCCCATCCCCTTCTCCCTCCCACCCTTTCCCTCACCTCTCTCTTCCCATCCCCTTCCACCTCTCTCTCCTCTTGTCTCCCTCCCTCCCACTCTCATTCTCTCTCTCTAGCTGCGGGAGGGCAGTGTGGTGATGGGCCTGCAGAGAGGGGAGGACTCCACCCTGTCCCGGGTAGAGGAGGTGACGGTGA
This sequence comes from Salvelinus sp. IW2-2015, assembly GCF_002910315.2. NCBI lineage: Eukaryota > Metazoa > Chordata > Actinopteri > Salmoniformes > Salmonidae > Salvelinus > Salvelinus sp. IW2-2015. The sequence continues at coordinate 26,312,734 of NC_036851.1, forward strand.
ACGACGGAGACTGGCACCATCTACAGCTGGAGCTGAAGGGTGTCCCGGGGGGCGCGCCCAGACACAAGGCTGTGCTCTCCTTCGACCATGGACTCTACACGGTGAGACACTGTTAGAAGACAAACTGTAGCTTCTGTATTTTAATTACATTTAATTGAAATGCTGTATGTATGTATTCAGGGCAGTTAGCATGTGTTATGTACATAGGCCAGTATATAGACAACAAGTCAGCAGAGTGTATATGAATGTATCTAATGTGTGTGATCTGATCTACATATCCAGGCCAGTATGGAAGTGGATAATAAGCTGAAGGGGGCGAAGGTCAAGACTCTGAGTGTCGGGGGCATCATTGGGGCTGATGGGAAAATACAGCATGGCTTCCGCGGTTGTGTCCAGGTCAGTTCTCTTCTTATCACTCATTCTCTCTCTCTCGCTCTCACACACACACACACACACACACACACACACACACACACACACACACACTGTATTGTCTGTCCATGTGTCTGAGTGTGTTCTGCCTGCTGTGTGTGTGTTCCTTAGGGTCTGCTTGTGGGGGAGACCTCCTCCAGCTCGGTGTCTCTCAGCATGTCTCAGGCCAGGAGGGTGAACATGGAGCAGGGCTGCAGCGTACCAGACCCCTGTGTCTCTAACCTCTGCCCCTCCAACAGCTACTGCAGAGATGACTGGGACAGCCACTCCTGTACCTGCCTCACTGGTCAGTCTGCCAACCATCATCATCCTCTTCATTGTCATCATTATCTTCATCCTCATAATAAAATTTTACAACGATATAATACAACCATATTGCCTTATGTTGATCCCTCCCAAGCATAACTTAAGAATTTCTATTGTGTTGTTTACCTGTCAGGTTACTATGGCGATAACTGCATAGACATATGTGCACTAAACCCCTGTGAGCACCAATCAGCTTGCACCAGGAAGGCTAGCTCCTTCCGTGGCTACACTTGTGACTGTCCCAGCAACCACTTTGGGCAGTACTGCGAGAGAAAGTAAGTAGGATCTTTTTGGTCCATATCACTATAAAGAAAACTATCAGAGTGTATCTGTGGTCCGTGTTCCTGACTGTATGTGTCCCTCCTTAGGACTGACCTGCCGTGTCCCAGGGGTTGGTGGGGACATAAGACCTGTGGTCCCTGTGACTGTCAGACAGACAGGGGCTTCGATGCTGACTGCAACAAGACCAGCGGGGAGTGCCGCTGCAAGGTCAGCCAGCTAACTACTGAGTCTCAATGTCAGGATGTTTGAAGTGGACAGGGGCGATGGGTGAAACTGCACTGTGGGCTGGTATTTCATTGACAGGGAAAATGTACTTTCATCCCTACCTCCCTCCCTTTTCTGTTCCCTCCCCATCCATCTCTCTCTCTATCCCACTCCCTCTTCTCAGGATAACCACTACCGTCCAGAGGGCAGCGAGGCGTGTCTGCTGTGTGAGTGTTACCCAGTGGGCTCCTTCTCGCGGGCGTGTGAGAGAGAGAGCGGCCAGTGCCAGTGTAAACCAGGGGTCATTGGGCGCCAGTGTGACCGCTGTGACAACCCATTTGCTGAGGTGTCGCCCAATGGCTGTGAAGGTCAGCATTACCATACATCACATGCTTCAGAAAACTGCATCATGGTTGAAATGTATTTGTAGCCCAGACTGATTCATTTAGTTCACTAATTTAGTAAATTAATGGTTATAGAAGGCCTTTTAAAAGTTTTTTTTGTGCGAAGTGAACATTAAAGGTGCAATATGCATAAATCGCTCCGCCATTTCCTGGTTGCTGAAATTCTAATAGTTTGCCTAATTTCAGTTATCTGACAAAACAAGTGTAGAAAATCATTGTACCGTCTAAACTGCTGTGAAAAATATTTTCAATAACCAAAAATATATTATTTTCAGCTCCTTTTAATATGGTGTACAAAACTGAAAGTAAAAGACACAGGAAGCATAGAACGGGAAGCATAGAAATAGTGCACAAACAAACTTGCTTTCAATGAGAATGACAGATCTATAACTCACATTTCTATGTGAATTTGGTCGGGTCGCCTAAAAAGTTACATATTGCAGCTTTAATAATTAATTATCTGTCATACATACAGTTACACCTGGACAATTAATTGAATCAGCTTTCCTTCTCTCCTTCTTTCTCTCCCTCTCTCTTTCTATCCCCCTATCTCAGTGATCTATGACAGTTGTCCCCAGGTGATAGAGGCTGGGATCTGGTGGCCTAGGACTAAGTTTGGTCTCCCTGCAGCCGTCTCCTGTCCCAAGGGATCTATCGGTATGATGACTCTGTGGCTTAGCTAATACAGTATACTATATAGCATATATAATAATTACCATTATATAATGGAATGGCTGAAACTCTCCTTAGAAACTCTCCTCATGCACATTCCCTCCTTCTCTCTTTCTCTCTCAGGCACAGCTATCCGCCACTGTGATGAACACAAGGGATGGCTGCCCCCCAACCTCTTCAACTGTACCTCTGTCACCTTCACCAAACTCAAGGCCCTGGTGTGTACAGCTCCTCTACAGCTAGCTCACATTTATATGGATCAATTCACTTCAGTGACATATGCTATTAAGTTGAATGATGAACTGATTTTATTGCTATAATATAGCAGAGTTGGGGCCTTTTATTTTACTTTTATTTCAACAGGGCTTCACCATTGAGACCAAGGTCTCTTTTAGTGTGTGTGTGTGTGTGTGTGTGTGTGTGTGTGTGTGTGTGCTGTCTCTTATACACATCTAGATGTGTATAAGAGACAGGTGTGTGTGTGTGTGTGTGTGTGTGTGTGTGTGTGTGTGTGTGTGTGTGTGTGTGTGTGTGTGTGTGTGTGTGTGTGTGTGTATTTTAATGGACAAAGAATTTGCTTTTCTTAAAAAACATGGACATTTCTAAGTGACCCCAAACTTTTGAACGATGGTGTACATGCATACAGTAGCAGTCAAACGTTTGGACACACCTACTCATTCAAGGGTTTTTCTTTATTTTTACTATTTTCTACATTGTAGAATAATAGTGAAGACATCAAAACTATGAAATAACACATAGAGTCATGTAGTAACCAAAAAAGTGTTAAACAAATCAAAATATATTTTATATTTGAAATTCTTCGAATTAGCCACCCTTTGCCTTGATGACAGCTTTGCACGCTCTTGGCATTCTCTCAACCAGAATTGTAAATAAATCACAGACAGTGTCACCAGCAAAACACCATCACACCACCTCCTCAATGCTTCACGATGGGAACCATACATGCGGACATCATCTGTTCACCTACTCACATTTTTTGGACTCATTGGCCCAAGCAAGTCTCTTCTTCTTATTGGTGTCCTTTAGTAGTGGTTTCTGTGCAGCAATTCGACCATGAAGGTCTGATTCACGCAGTCTCCTCTGAACAGTTGATGTTGAGATGTGTCTGTTACTTGAATTCTGTGAAGCATTTATTTGGGCTGCAATTTCTGAGGCTAGTAACTCTAATGAACTTATCCTCTGCAGCAGAGGTGACTCTGGGTCTTCCTTTCCTGTGGCGGTCCTCATGAAAGCCAGTTTCATCATAGCGCTTGATGGTTTTTGCGACTGCACTTGAAGAAACTTTCAAAGTTCTTGAAATTTTCGGGAATTGACTGACCTTCATCTCTTAAAGTAAGGATGGTCTGTCGTTTCTCTTTGCTTATTTGAGCTGTTCTTGCCATAATATGGACTTGGTCTTTTACCAAATAGGGCCATCTTCTGTATACCACCCCTACCTTGTCACAACACAACTGATTGGCTCAAACGCTTAATGTAATGGCATATTTTCTCTATTCCATCCAATAAATATGACCACTGCCCTGGTCAGGGGCTATTTCAGACACACTCACCGCAGGCTTTACTGCACATCTGTAGAGATGATGGCAGTGTGGCACTTCAGATTGCAAGTTTACAAACAAAAGGATGCTTGTTCGTTCAAGCATATGAAACTTAGACTTTCTAATATAAAAGATGGGAAAACTTAAATGTTCCTGATAATTCCTCTAATTCTAATAACTTACAAGAGCAATAAATTAAGTCTATTGTGTGCAGTAAATTCAAGATATCATGCGAGCAAGTGCGGTCAAAAAACTATACTGCTCCCCCGTCTAACCAAGACTCCTCCTCGTAGGCCCGACTTCCTCCCTCAAATAACCTTTCCTCCTCCTGTAGCCACCGCACAGGCCGCAAAGGGGGTATTCATCTCTAATAATGGCTTCACACTAATATTTCAACTAGTAATGCTCTGGTTATTAAATACAAATTGGCTATTTGGCTCTAACATTCCGGCCCCTAATTGTAAAATGCAGAAAATGCATAATCAATTACCTAAAATATTTCAAGTGGAGGCCATAATTAAAAAAAATATACTGCATCAGAGTGTAATCGTAATTCATAATTGTCTAAGGTCTTGTATAGACTTAGATGTATGGTTGTATGTGGGTGCATGTCGGTTAAGAATCCATAGTTCATGACCACGACATCTTGGGTTGCATGTCACCTAAAGATGGAGGTTGGAGCTCAACATCAGGCTTTTTTCATAGGCTTAGTCTGCCTCAATGAGCAGACAGAGCTTGGTGATGGGCCTGACTAAAATGCTAATCTTTGTATTAACTAAGACGCTCCGGACTAGGTTTTTAGTCCCTGGCAGGGCCTTCACCACGCGTCCCATTAACCATGAGTTTCTTGGAGCTGTCTCATCCATGATGACGACCAGGTCTCCAGGAGTGAATTTTCTCCTAGGGTTATTAACCTTGCTCCTTTCCTGCTTCAATGGGAGATATTCCCTAACCCACCTCTTCCAGAAGAGATCAGCAATGTACTGCACTTGCCTCCACCTTCTCCTGGGGTACAGGTCTCCTCTCTGGAATAGCCCGGGGGGCATGACGGGTTTTGCCCTTAGTAGAAGCAGGTGGTTAGGAGTGAGAGGCTATAGGTCGTTGGGGTCGTTGGTCATCGTTGTTAATGGCCTGTCATTTATGATTGCTTTGACCTCGCACAGAGCTGTTTGCAAAGCCTCGTCATCCGGTGCTTGTTCTTAGAGGATTGATGCTAGAATCTTCTTCACTAGCCAAATCAGCCTTTCCCATACTCCTCCATGGTGGGCTCCTGAGGGAGGATTGAACGACCATTTTACTCCAACGTTCAGTAATGTGTTCTGGATCTTCTTGTGATCCAGTTCCTTTCAAGCCTCTGCTAGCTCCCTTTGTGCAACCACAAAGTGTGTACCGTTATCAGTCCTGATACTAGACACGTGCCTCTTCGACAGATAGATCTACGCAAGTGTTAATGCAGGAAGCTGTGTCTAAGTAGCTAGGAAGATCTAGATGGATGGCACGACAAACAAGGCAGGTAAAAATCACACGCCATCGCTTCACAAAAGAGCGGCCTCGCTTGACCTGTGTAGGCCCAAAGTAGTCCATACCCACATGGGTAAAGGGTGGCAGGTCAGGGGTCACACGGTCCTGTGGAAGGTCAGCCATCTTTTGTTCTCCAGCTTTGGCCTGTATGCGCCTACAGAAGACACAGCTCTTGATGATCTTTCTTGCCTATGAATTGCCACAGGGCATCCAAAAGCGTTGGCTAAGTCTGGACAGCATATGGCCCCTCCCACAATGACCAACCTGCTCATGAATCTGTCATAGCATCAGTTTGGAGATGTGGGAATCTTTTGTCAGTATCATGGGGTTATTCAGCTCCATAGGCATGGATCCTTTACTTATCTGTCCTCCTACTCTCAGCAGGCCTTTATCCATGATTGGGTCCATCTTACCGATTTCTTTAGCACATTGTCTCCCTTTATCTTCAGGTGCTGCTTCTGCTCGTAGCAGATAATTGCTTTCTCAGCTACCTACATGTCCTCCGCAGTGAGGCTTTGTGTCTTGACAGGCAGCTTGAGCTGGGTAGAGGGGGTAATTTCGAAACATTCTGTTCTGGCTTGACCCTCACTAATTTTAAACATCAGCTATCTGATCAGCTAACCGATCGCTGCAGCTGTACACAGCCCATCTGTAAATAGCCCATCCAATCTACCTACCACATCCCCATATTTTTTATGTACTTTTTTGCTCTTTTGCACACCAGTATGTCTACTTGCACATCTATCACTCCAGTGTTAATTTGCTAAATTGTAATTACTTCGCTACTATGGCCTATTTATTGCCTTTCCTCTTCACGCCATTTGCACACACTGTATATAGACTTTATTTTATTTATCCTATTGTGTTATTGACCGTACATTTGTTTATTCCATGTGTAACTCTGTGTTGTTTGTGTCGCACTGCTTTGCTTTATCTTGGCCAGGTCGCAGTTGTAAATGAGAACTTGTTCTCAACTGGCCTACCTGGTTAAATAAAGGTGAAATACATTTTTGTTTTAAGTCGGAGCAGCAGTCCTCTTAGCTTCAGCATCCAAGCAACGGACGTCTTGAGGCTGTTCCATGTTGAATAGTGCTCGATCAGCTTGCTAGTTGGACTCTCCTCTGTAACGCTCACACTATTTATAGTTACATCCTTCCTTACCTCGGGGTCGTCCTGAGGGATAGAGCCCAGCTGTGGATTCTTTGGCCATTGTGTTTCTGGTTTCTCCAAAAACTCTGGTCCTGCCAGCCATCTTGAATCCAGAAAGGTCTCAATGTTCAGGCCACGTGAGGCATCGTCAGCTGGGTTCTGTTTTGTATTGATGTATCTCCACTGCTCTCCTCTTGACAGATCACGAATCACAGAGACTCGGCTTGCTACAAAGGTATGGAATCGTGTAGTCTTGTTGTTGTTATATTTCAGTACAGACTGGCTGTCTGTCCAGAAAGTCGAGTCTTGTAGTTGAATCTGAAGCTCCATTCTGAGCATCCTATCTACTCGCACAGCTAGTGTTGATGCTGAGAGTTCCAGCCTGGGGATTGTCATCCTGTTAATTGGCATCACTCTGGACCCAGCACAAATGCAATGTGAACCTTTTCTTCTTCGCCTGTGAGCCTCAAGTAGCTTGCAGTTCCGTAGACTTGTTCACTTGCGTCACAGAAGTGATGCATCTGAGTAGTTTTAACTGGACCAAAGTTTTCAAGCTTCATGCATCTATGCACCTGGAATCTGGAAAGCTGATCCAACTCTGAGAGCCATCTTTGCCATGGTTTACAGAGTTCCTCTGGAATGGGCTCATCCCATCCACACTTGATCTTGCAGAGCTCTCGGAGGATCTGCTTGTCCTTCAGAATAAAGGGAGCAAGGAAACCTAGTGGATCGTAGACTGAGCTTACAGTTGAGAGGATACCTCTTCTGGTTGCTGGTCAGCCCTTGATCATGACTCGGTAGGTGAATAGGTCACTCTCAATATTCCATTGGATACCAAGCGCTCGAAAGGTAACTTTTCTCTGTCGAGATCCAGTTCCTTTATCTGCTTGGCTTTATGTTGATCAGGGAAGGAGGCCAATACAGCACGACTGTTACTGACCTATTTGGTCAACCTTGAGAGCACAGATCCCTGAGATCTCTTGTGAGAGCTACACTTGAAGTCGGAAGTTTACATACACTTAGGTTGGAGGCAATAAAACTAGTTTTTCAACCATTCCACTAATTTCCTGTTAACAAACTATAGTTTTAGCAAATCGGTTAGGACATCTACTTTGTGCATGACACAAGTAATTGTTCCAACAATTGTTTACACACAGATTATTTCACTTATAATAAACTGTATTACAATTCCAGTGGGTCAGAAGTTTACATACACTAAGTTGACTGTGCCTTTAAACAGCTTGGAAAATTCCAGAAAATGATGTCATGGCTTTAGAAGCTTCTGATAGGCTAATTGACATCATTTGAGTCAATTGGAGGTGTACCTGTGGATGTATTTCAAGGCCTACCTTAAAACTCAGTGCCTCTTTGCTTGACATCATGGGAAAATCAAAAGAAATCAGCCAAGACCTCAGAAAAAAAATGTAGACCTCCACAAGTCTGGTTCATCTTTGGGAGCAATTTCCAAACGCCTGAAGGTACCACGTTCATCTGTACAAAGAATAGTACGCAAGTATAAACACAATCCCAGAACAACAGCAATGAACCTTGTGAAGATGCTGGAGGAAACAGGTACAAAAGTATCTATATCCACAGTAAAACGAGTCCTATTTCGACATAACATGAAAGGCCGCTCAGCAAGGAAAGAGCCCACTGCTCTAAAACCGCCATAAAAAAGCCAGACTACGGTTTGCAACTGCACATGGGGACAAAGATCGTACTTTTTTCCTCTGGTCTGATGAAACAAAAATAGAACTGTTTGGCCATATTGACCATCGTTATGTTTGGAGGAAAAAGGGGGAGGCTTGCAAGCCGAAGAACGCCTACAAACCTGACTCAGTTACACCAGCTCCGTCAGGAGAAATGGGCCAAAATTCACCCAACATATTGTGGGAAGCCTGTGGAAGGCTACCCGAAACGTTTGACCCAAGTTAAACAATTTAAAGGCAATGCTACCAAATACTAATTGAGTGTATGTAAACTTCTGACCCACTGGGAATGTGATGAAAGAAATAAAAGCTGAAATAAATAATTCTCTCTATTATTCTGCCATTTCACATTCTTAAAATAAAGTGGTGATCCTAACTGACCTAAAACAGGGAATTTTTACGAGGATTAAATGTCAGGAATTGTGAACAACTGAGTTTAAATGTATTTGGCTAAGGTGTATGTAAACTTCTGACTTCAACCGTGTATATATACAGTGGGGAGAACAAGTATTTGATACACTGACAATTTTGCAGGTTTTCCTACTTACAAAGCATGTAGAGGTCTGTCATTTTTATCATAGGTACACTTCAACTGTGAGAGACAGAATCTAAAACAAAAATCCAGAAAATCACATTGTATGATTTTTAAGTAATTAATTTGCATTTTATTGCATGACATAAGTATTTGATCACCTACCAACCAGTTAAGAATTCCGGCTCTCACAGACCTGTTAGTTTCTTTAAGAAGCCCTCCTGTTCTCCACTCATTACCTGTATTAACTGCACCTGTTTGAACTCGTTACCTGTATAAAAGACACCTGTCCACACACTCAATCAAACAGACTCCAACCTCTCCACAATGGCCAAGACCAGAGAGCTGTGTAAGGACATCAGGGATAAATTGTAGACCTGTACAAGGCTGGGATGGGCTACAGGACAATAGGCAAGCAGCTTGGTGAGAAGGCAACAACTGTTGGCACAATTATTAGAAAATGGAAGAAGTTCAAGATGACGGTCAATCACCCTCGGTCTGGGGCTCCATGCAAGATCTCACCTCGTGGGGCATCAATGATCATGAGGAATGTGAGGGATCAGCCCAGAACTACACGGCAGGACCTGGTCAATGACCTGAAGAGAGCTGGGACCACAGTCTCAAAGAAAACCATTAGTAACACACTACGCCGTCATGGATTAAAATCCTGCAGCGCACGCAAGGTCCCCCTGCTCAAGCCAGCGCATGTCCAGGCCCGTCTGAAGTTTGCCAATGACCATCCGGATGATCCAGAGGAGGAATGGGAGAAGGTCATGTGGTCTGATGAGACAAAAATTGAGCTTTTTGGTCTAAACTCCACTCGCCGTGTTTGGAGGAAGAAGAAGGATGAGTACAACCCCAAGAACACCATCCCAACCGTGAAGCATGGAGGTGGAAACATCATTCTTTGGGATGCTTTTCTGCAAAGGGACAGGACGACTGCACCGTATTGAGGAGAGGATGGATGGGGCCATGTATCGCGAGATCTTGACCAACAACCTCCTTCCCTCAGTAAGAGCATTGAAGATGGGTCGTGGCGGGTCTTCCAGCATGACAACGACCCGAAACACACAGCCAGGGCAACTAAGGAGTGGCTCCGTAAGAAGCATCTCAAGGTTCTGGAGTGGCCTAGCCAGTCTCCAGACCTGAACCCAATAGAACATCTTTGGAGGGAGCTGAAAGTCCGTATTGCCCAGCGACAGCCCCGAAACCTGAAGGATCTGGAGATGGTCTGTATGGAGGAGTGGGCCAAAATCCCTGCTGCAGTGTGTGCAAACCTGTCAAGAACTACAGGAAACGTATGATCTCTGTAATTGCAAACTAAGGTTTCTGTACCAAATATTAAGTTCTGCTTTTCTGATGTATCAAATACTTATGCATGCAATAAAATGCAAATTAATTACTTAAAAATCATACAATGTGATTTTCTGGATTTTTGTTTTAGATTCCTTCTCTCACAGTTGAAGTGTACCTATGATAAAAATGACAGACCTCTACATGCTTTGTAAGTAGGAAAACCTGCAAAATCGTCAGTGTATCAAATACTTGTTCTCCCCACTGTATATCATCAAAAGTGTAAAATGGTGCTTTAAGAATGTTCTCCCCCTCCCTGGCCCAGTCGGAGAAGTTGGCGCATAACATGTCTCTCCTGGACTCTGGGCGTGTCCAGCAGACTGCAGCCATGTTGGCCAATGCCACGCTGCACACGGTGGAATACTACGGCAGTGACGTAAAGGTGGCCTACCGCCTCACCCAGAGCCTTCTGAAGTACGAGAGCCACCAGCAGGGCTTCAGCCTGACCGCCACACAGGACGTCCTATTCACTGAGGTAACACAATAATACACACCACAGCACAATGCTGCACAGTGTAACACACCACCATGCAGCACAGGATAGGGCAACACATGGCAGCGCACAACAGTTGAATGCACTGCGTATTACCACATGACACAGTACAACATAAATCTCAGATCAACTCTGACATTTGCCCAATACCACCCTATGCCAGTCTGTCTCTCTGACCCCCTGCCTTACTCCCTCTATCAGAACCTGGTGCGGGTGGGCAGTGCCATCCTGTCCCCGGGCACACGGCCACACTGGGAGCTGATCCAGCAGACGGAGGGGGGCACGGCGGCCCTGCTGCGCCAGTATGAGGAGTACGCCAACACCCTGGCACAGAACATGAGAAAGACCTACCTCAGCCCCTTCACCATCGTCACTCCACACATAGGTGAGGGTGGTCTTCTGTGGTATGCCATTGTAGAAACATGGGAGTGATGATGATCGCTTACTGCAAAATAAGTTAGAGATATGCACAGTATAATGTAGAATGTTTATCAGCTGGAATATATGTGTTCATTATTCTTCCATGAGCGTTGAAGGATTAACTGAACGTCTAAACATTTATCTCTTTGTTGTGGTTTGTCTAACCTACCCTTCCTGTGTTGTGTGTTTTCTCCACAGTCATCTCAATAGATCGCCTCCAGAAGATGAACTTTCCCGGAGCCAAGCTCCCTCGCTACCAGTCTCTGAGAGGACTGAGGCCTCAGGACCAGGAGACTGCCGTCACCCTCCCCGACTCCGTCTTTGAGCCACCCTTGGAGACCAAAGGACACCGCCACCTGGACACCTTCCCAGAACCCTTCCTGAGGAACCACACGTCCAACAGGAAGAGACGCCATAGAGGTCCTGACGACCCCGAGCAGGAAGCCATCGCTAGTGTGATCATCTTCCACAGCCTGGCCTCACTTCTGCCTGAGAGCTACGACCCTGATAAGAGGAGTCTGAGGTGAGACCAAGAGAGACTGAGATCTGATTCTATATTAACATACATACAGTTGAAGTCGGAAGTTTACATACACTTAGGTTGGAGCCATTAAAACTTGTTTTTCAGCTACTCCACAAATTTCTTGTTAACAAACTATAGTTTTTGCAAGTCTGTTAGGACATCTACGCTGTGCATGACACAAGTCATTTTTCCAACAATTGTTGTATTTCATGTATTTCAAGGCCTACCTTCAAACTCAGTGCCTCTTTGCTTGACATCAAAAGAAATCAGCCAAGACCTCAGAAAAAAAAATTGACCTCCACATGTCTGGTTCATTTTTGGGAGCAATTTCCAAACGTCTGAAGGTACCACGTTCATCTGTACAAAAAATAGTACGCAAGTATAAACACAATCCCAGAACAACAGCAATGAACCTTGTGAAGATGCTGGAGGAAACCGGTACAAAAGTATCTATATCCACAGTAAAACGAGTCCTATTTCGACATAACATGAAAGGCCGCTCAGCAAGGAAGAGGCCACTGCTCCAAAACCGCCATATAAAAAAGCCAGACTACGGTTTGCAACTGCACATGGGGACAAAGATCGTACTTTTTGGAGAAATGTCCTCAGGTCTGATGAAACAAAAATAGAACTGTTTTGGCCATAATGACCATCATTATGTTTGGAGGAAAAAGGGGAGGCTTGCCCTGACCTCAATCCTATAGAAAATCTGCGGGCAGAACTGAAAAAGCGTGTGCGAGCAAGGAGGCCTACAAACCTGACTCAGTTACACCAGCACTGTCACGAGGAAGGGGCCAAATTACCCAACTTATTGTGGGAAGCTTGTAGAAGGCTACCCGAAACGTTTGACCGAAGTTAAACAATTTAAAGGCAATGCTACCAAATACTAATTGAGTGTATGTAAACTTCTGACCCACTGGGAATGTGATGAAAGAAATAAAAGCTGAAATAAATAATTCCCTCTACTATTATTCTGACATTTCATTCTTAAAAAAATTGGTGATCAAACTGATCTAAGACAGGAATTTTCAACTAGGATTAAATGTCAGGAATTGTGAAAGCCAAATACATTTAAACTCAGGTTAAGGTGTATGTAAACTTCCGACTTCAACTGTATATATGTGTGTGTGTGTGTGTGTGTATGTATGTATGTAATATATATATATATATATATATATAATATATATATATATATACAGTGGGGAGAAACAAGTATGATACACTGCCGATTTTGCAGGTTTTCCTACTTACAAAGCATGTAGAGGTCTGTAATTATTATCATAGGTACACTTCAACTATGAGAGACGGAATCTAAAACAAAAATCCAGAAAATCACATTGTATGATTTTTAAGTAATTAATTTGCATTTTATTGCATGACATAAGTATTTGACATCAGAAAAGCAGAACTTAATATTTGGTACAGAAACCTTTGTTTGCAATTACAGAGATCATACGTTTCCTGTAGTTCTTGACTAGGTTTGCACACACTGCAGCAGGGATTTTGGCCCACTCCTCCCTACAGATCTTCTCCAGATCCTTCAGGTTTCGGGCTGTCGCTGGGCAATACGGACTTTCAGCTCCCTCCAAAGATTTCTATTGGGTTCAGGTCTGGAGACTGGCTAGGACACTCCAGGACCTTGAGATGCTTCTTACGGAGCCACTCCTTAGTTGCCCATGGCTG
>NC_036851.1:26326000-26355010 GCF_002910315.2 Salvelinus sp. IW2-2015
AAGAGTGGTTCTTGCAGGCGCGTGACCACAGACCCACTTCTCAGTTCTATGCTTCCTGGCTAGTTTGTCACTTGAAGTGCTGCGGCTTCACTCTATGTAGCTTAGCATGAGACGGAGTCTACACCCACACAAGTGCTCAGTAGTGCAGATCATCCAGGATGGCACATCAATGCCAGCTGTGCAAGCAAGTTTCGGCTGGTCAGCGTAGTGTCCAGAGCATGGAGCCTACCAGGAGGACAGGCCAGTACATCAGAGACGTGGGCGAGCCTAGCGAGGCAACAACCCAGCAGCAGGACCGCTACCTCCGCCCTTTGTGCAAGGAGGACAGGTGGAGCACTGCCAGAGCCCTGCAAAATGATCTCAGCAGCCACAAATTGCATGTGTGCTCAAACGGTCAGAAAACAGACCTCATGAGGTGGTATGAGGCCCACTCCACAGTTGTTGTGCTTACAGCCCAAACACCGGCAAACGTTTGGCATTGTCCAGAGAACACCAAAAGAATGCATAATTCGCCAACTGGCGCCCTTGCCTCACAGATGAAAGCAGTTCACACTGAGCACATTGACAGTCGGAACGCCGTGAACGTTCTGCTGCCATGCAACATCCTCCAGCCAGGACCGGATTGGCGGTGGTCAGTCATGTGTGGTGGCATTCTTTGGGCCGCCACAGCCCTCCATGTGCTCGCCAGAGTAAGCCTGACTGCCATAGGTACCGAGATGAGATCCTCCAGACCCCTTGTGAGACCATATGCTGTCGGTTGGCCCTGGTTCCTCTTAATGCAGACAATGTAGACCTTCATGTGGCTGGAGTGGTCAGCAGTTCCTGGCAAGAAAAGGCATTTTGCATGCTATGGACTGCCCGCCCGTTCCCAGACCTGAATCCAATTGAGCACATCTGACATCAGTCTCGCTCCATCCACCAAACGCCAGCGTTGCCACCACAGACTGTCCAGGAAGCAGCCCAGGCGTGTAGGAGGTCAATACAGGCACGTGGAGGCCACACACACTACTGAGCCTCATTTTGACTTTTTTAAGGGACATTACATCAAAAGTTGGATCAGCCGAGTGTGTTTTCCACTTTAATTTTGAGGTGTGACCTCCAAATCCAGACCTCCATGGGTTGAAAATTGATTCCATTGAAATTGTGATTGTGTTCAGCACATTCAACTATGTAAAGAAAAAAGTATTTAATAACAATATTCATTCATTCAAATCTTAGATGTTTTATTTTAGTGTTCCCTTAATTTTTTGAGCATGTACCATTTTTATAAATAAGACGGTAAACCTTAACAGTGAAAAAGTCAATTGTCTGACTACTTCTGACGGCACCATGTCTTTGCCAACATTGAATAGTGTAAAACTTGTAAAATTATTGCAAGACACCCTTAAACAGTCAAATTTTGCACCAATAGAGTAGTTATCCCAGCCGACTTTGGTTACAAGCAGTACATTTTTAAATAGGTCAAAATACCAGTTACCATTGGTTTTTAAAATGAGTCGCGTTGACGTCACCCTATCCCTATTAATCCCGCCTCCCTGAATCCAAGTGTTTGACTATGGTGAGGGAACAGTAACTGATTGATCTAAACTTATCAATCTAAGAACAACAGTAATGTTTCATACTTTGTCATCATTCTTTTTATCTGTCGTTCACTTTCCAATTATGAAATTTTATTCACTTGTAGTACCTCGCCTTTAAATCCTATTCAAATAAATATTGATTCCTTTCCCCTACCTCCTTTTACATTTTGTGTCAATCTGTAGAGGGTCACTGAGTGTTTGAGCACGCCCAGTCCCTTGATCAAAGCGACCTGCTCTGCAGAGATACTTAGGCTGCTGCCTCTCCTGGGGCTGACCTGTCGAGCATTGAGTTTTCTGCAGCATGCTGTGGAGGTTCTGCCATGCTGCCTGTAGCACACTGTCTCTAGAAGTCATATGCCATGTATATGGCACACTCTTGCTCCTGCCTCGCACTGCATAGGCGTCTCTGATTTGTATGCACCTCAGGGTCACACAGTGCAAGACCCACCGCTTCTGGGGTTCCCTCTCAGGCCCATAAGGATTTATAAAGCAATATAGGTATGTTTTAACGTAAACAATAGGCCTAACGTGGCTATAGCCTAGTACGGCGGATATGTCAGCTCTGTAATTATACGAGCATTTATTTGCCCAGGCTTAGAACTTCGTGTAACCCACGTACTGCTATTATAACACTTCATATTGGACAGCTGCCACAGCTCCTGTCATTTTCCTTGATCATTACTGGTGTATCAGTAAATGTGAAAGGGCCCCCACCTGCAAGTTGCCTCACTTGATTACACCAGCCCTTAATGTGTTCTCTTGATTACTGTGTTAACAGACAAAAACATCAAAGTTATTTTACAAAAAAATCTCCCAGCTTGGACCACTGACGCATACTGATCGACGACGTTCTACTAAGGAAATTCTAGAATCGAACCACTTCCTCTGTCTGGCTCAGCACCAGCTGGCTCACTCCCACGGCTACGCCCATCTACTTAATGTAGGTTGCATGAAGTGCCCCCCCCCCCCCGTCTACGCTGGCAACTCCCCAGACACTCCATTAACAAGCTCTGTGATGACAAGAACCTTTCCAAAAACATGTGCATCTAATCTCTTTATACATTCTAAATATGGAAGAGAAATGTCCAGAGACCCTGTCTAAACAGTGGGAGTTAGTGCCTATGATCCGTCCTATATCATTGTGTATGAAAACCCACTGAACCAGCTTTGATTGAGGATAAACCCATTGAATCCAATCTCTTTTTGACAATTCACCTCTTTTTGATTTGAGACGCAATCCTAATACATATTCCCATTGTAGAAGTCTAAAAACAGAAAGGAATTTTTGAACTTTGAATGCAAAACATTCAACGAGATGTGCTCAAAGTTTACATTACTGTATTTTGCTACCCCACCCTACCGAGACCTCAATGTTTTCAATACTCCAAACTAGAAACTTTTGATATAATTTTACAAAAACAGGGTTGTCAAACAATTAGATAATTTCTTAATGGTTTTTAATAAAAATGAAAGTACCTGAAATGATTATACACAAACAAAAAAAAGAAAAAAAATTGATACTCTGTCAGGACCAAGCCAAAAGTTAACAACCCAAATAAAACTACAGAATCAAAGTGCAATCTGTTACATACACCAACAATATACTAAGAATATGTACAGCAGTAAATATTATTGAAGCTATGTTCAAGAATCCGAGCTATAAAACTCAGCTTGTTTTTATATAAAACAGTATTAAAAATTGCAATGTACAGCAGTAGATGGTTCCTCTGCGTTTATTAAGCGTGTGCATGCCGCCACACAGGATCATTGCCAAACACAAACTATTTCTACCAAAACATATTTCAATAAGATCTGTGATCACATCGGCTTTTCTTGGTAAATAGAAGAATCTGCTTCAACACAGTTCTGATACTTAACTGTTGAGCTGTGGCACAGCCTGCAACTCAAGAGACCACCATGCACCCCAGGGACCAGTGCGCAATACAAAGCTCCTGTGGCGCGAAACACAATTCACTGAATTCACCTCATGTACCCGTTGCAGAAACTGCAAGAAGTTATGTTAGCCTGTTGTTTGACTATCGTTAGCCAGCCAACTATGAACTACAATAAACTATAAACCTAAAAACTCTACTAACATCAATTTAGATCTACAGTGAAGTCAAGAAGTTTACATACACTTAAATTGATTCATTTAAAAACTCGTTTTCAACCACCACAAATTTCTTGTTAACAAACTCTATTTCTGGCAAGTCGGTTAGCAACATCTACTTTGTGCAATGACACCAAGTCCTTTTTCAAACAATTGTTACAGACAATATTTCACTTATTCACTGTATCACAATTCCAGGGGTCAGAAGTTTACATACACTAAGTTGACGTGCCTTTAAATGGCTTTAAAAATTCCATAAAATGATGTTCATGGCTTTAGAAGCTTCTGAGTAGGCTAATGAAAACATAATTTGAGCAATTGATGTGTAACCTGTGGAAGATTTATTATCAAGCCTACCTTCAAACTCACTGCCTTTTTGCTTTGACATGGAAAATCAAAAAAATCAGCCAAAGACTCAGAAAAAAATTGAGACTTGAGGCAATTTGCCAAATGCCCTGAAGTACCACATTCATCTGTACAAACAATAGTACGCAATATAAACACCAAGGGACCACGCAGCCTCATACCGCTCAGGAAGGAGATCCTTCTGCTCCTAAAGCGGAGATCATGACTATGCTGCACCCTACCCATTGGAATAGACAGAGAAAACAAGCGAAAACCCAATCTGAGATCGAGTCCTAGCCTAGAGCATAACACCACATGTGACAAGAAGACTCTTACCTGCTAATATTGCTGTTAGGCCTAAAGCAAGATATGCGAGTACTCTCTTTTGTTACTCATGATATACTCCGAGCATAATGAACGTAAGTTCACCCTCCATATCTCGATTCGAGCAACTGACCAAAGGCGCTCGCGAAACAGGTAACTGATTATGCCTCACTCTTCCGAGAATACACCCTAAATCCAGTTCTTCTATCGCACTGAGCGTTCTTATGCTAGCTCAGGAACAGAAGTCGATAAAGCAACCAGAGGAATCGTACTATCTACTCGTAGATATTATCTTCAAAATATCTCTGTTTGAGTGACAACCAAAGAAATACCTATAACTAGTTCTTCCTCGTATAATGAGCGCCTATCATTGAGATGTCGGGATGGATAATACATACACGTGTGAAGGTTGCGGTAATGCAACGAATAAACTATTGTTAACTTACCACAATTATCCCACCGACAAAGCATCTCGCTGTTACCACTATAGTTTAGCCAAATCCCGTAGCATCAGTAATATGCGAATAAGCGTGTTGGCAAGACCCAGTAGCATATTTTGTCCTGCTAGCAACAAGTGGTTATCATCTCAAGAAGTCACTATCATATTTCAACTAATATAAATACAAAACATAGCCGTAAGACACCATATCCCATGGTGGATACCAGTAAATAGTGTTACAAGCACACATTACATGCTAGACATAGCATCCCACTTCAAGAACAAGCTATATATGCGGTTGGATACAAAACAAATTCAATAGAAATGATTGTGCGTCTGCCTTTACCCTTTAGTAAGTATCACCTATGACCACCTAGTCGAACATATCTCCACTCAAAGATGCATAGTGTGCAAAAATTGCAGGACATACCCATGGGAATGTAATAATCCCTCAAGGTATCGCGACCATTATCCACACACTCATAGCCTCGACCTCGCAATCTCGTAAATAACCATGGAGAACCAGATAGGAGATCGCCCAAGACTCCTTCCAACAGGTGAATGCACAAAGCAAGAAATGTAAGACCTCCCGAACCCTACCAATGGACCTGACTCACATACACCCTATGCTGCGTAACAGCAAATATGCGCGAAAATGCGGCCAAAATTCAACCCAACGATTCATCTTGATTGTAGCAAAAGCATGGTAGGAAGAAATACCCTACACAACACAAAGAATCGTTAAATTAAACCACCATACTCCTTAGAAACCACACCTTAAAAGCACTAAGGCATCATCCAAAAACACGTATCTATGATGAAGTGCGGTATGGAATATCTACAATAGAATCTTAACTAAGACACACCCTAGTAGCTGACATGTTGATATAAGAAAATATACCCACGAGTAAGAAAACAACCGGAACACTCATAATCTCCGCACTATTATATACTAACATAATTCAGCGACTTCGCTTAAAAATAAAGTCTGACTCATGCAACTGACCGTAAGACAAGGAAGTCCTATATATTGTCTTTAATCTAAAGTATCCTGCATATATAAAAAAGCCCAGGACTGAGCGTATTTGTGAAACTCTCCATACTGTCGGAAACAATAAGAAGTATTTTTTCCTCTGGTCTGATTATATTACTGCCACAATATGGACAAAATATCTAAGCAACATGAGTCCTATCGACTCTGAGAATTAAAACTCACGACCATCTTTAATATGCTTATTTGGGTTGAGATGGATAGAAACATAAAGTGTCTAAGCGTTGTCATGAATCGTAGCAGTGTGAGCTAAGACCGAAAGAACGCCTGATCAGTCGTTAGAACATGACTCATTGCGAAATCTCCAAGATATACCTACTCAAGCCATCCGTTCATCTGGTACGATTCAATAAGTAGTGACTTAAATATCTCTCGAAGCCACGTTAACATATAAATGTACACGAGCCACTGGAGCAAAAGCCTATAACAACCGAAAAAATTGACCCACGGACAGTAAAGAGAACCAAATATTATCGTAAAAGTCAAATCTAACCAAATCCTAATTGTAAGTGTAATGTAGCGTAAACTTCGTGATCACAACTTCAGCGGTACAAACGTCAAATCACCTGATTTTATGAAACTTTCTTTAGTTAGCTTAAGCTAGTTTAGAATAGAAAGATACATAATACACTTAGCTTAAAATAATATAAAGATTAATTTCATCCTCTATACTATAATCCGATACCTGCAAATTTCCACGTTCTATAAAATCATCTGGAAGTGTGATCCCTAAACACCACAGTAAGCAGGACAAGGGATTGCTATAGTATCAAAACCATGTTAAAGAACTATGAGAAAGGTGAATAGAAAGCAGATAATTAGTGGAGCCCCAGAGTAGATGGAAGCGAGCTGAGAGTAGAGAGAAGCTGTTAAAGTATGAAGCCAAATATTTGCGCCTAAGCAGCCGTGTAGTAAAACTCTGCCACCCTGTGCCAAACCAGATTGACTCATCAAAATAACCACTAGGGGATGGCATGAAAAGCACCAGTGACTTATTATTGATTTAACCCTAACGCCTCGCACATGCTATAAGTCATTATATGTCAAACCGTTTTACCCACTAGAGTCTAAAGGCTCAAAAGACATAAGTTATGTGTCTGTATATCTTCATTGTCATTCTATACTAACCCAGCTACCCTCGTGAGCGAACAAATATCTAAATATACTATTCTAAAACCAAAACTTCCAAGCAAACAGAATATCAACTCTATATTTTTCACCATATAGAGTTCATTTGCCTTCATTATTGTCCATAACCATAAAGTCAAATTTAGAGTACCGAAGACTGACCAACCACAGTATGAGAGCAAAAAATATCCAGCATCCTCTATCCGGGTAATCGGGTTCAGAAAGGTATGTTATAATCACTTTGTAATTGCAAAAATAGGTCGCCTGATTAACACCTATCATCCTCCTAACAACCTGTGTCGTCTATTAAAACCTATAGAATTGAGCTCTGTTAATCAACATCATCTTCTTGCCTATCTCTTTGGTGCTGCGTAATAAACTCCGGTAAGTGATCCAATTATCTCTGTTGCCGTCGAGATCACTATGCCATAGACCAGAGACAAGCCCTGCCTACCACCACCACCACCCTCGAGTAATTCTGGGTTCCCCTAACACAGCTACTCCGGACCTCCTCTCCAACCCTACCTATGTCCCAAGCATCCAAGATGAGCAGTTTAAGGACGCTACGAGGGATAAATTAAGCTAGCAACTCTACACGCTCGGCTGGTCGATCACCTATTCTGACAATAGCAAGTTGCTCTGTTCTAGATATGGAACGCACCAACAAAACTGTTGCGTTCACAATTGCATCTTAGAATGAGCGGAAAAGTTACGAAATAGGTTCTCGGTCAAATCCCCTCGTCTGGACAAGCTCCAAGACAAGATTGCGTCGACTTCGTTGGAGCATTGGCACAGAATGAATCATTAGGAATGTAGGGATCAGCCAAACTACACGCGGACTGGATCAATGTGCACCTGAATGAACTGGACTGCTAAGCTATTGTTTGCACACACAAAAGAGCGATTTAATACAGCTCTTCTAAACACAATTAGCGCTGCATGCGAAAACACTTAAATTATTCCTTGTCAAGACAACCAGCTTCTAGATGTCCCCCTGCTCAAGCCACGCGCAATTGTACCAAGCCCGTCTATGAAATTTGCCATATGACCATCCCCCCCCTCTGACCGGATATCCAGAGAGGCAGATGGATGAAGGATCAATGTGAGTCTGATGAGACAAAAATTGAGCTTTTTGGCTAAACTCCACTCGCCGTTTTGAGAAGTGAGAAGAGAAGTGAGTACAACCCAAGACACCATCCCAACCGTGAAGCATGGAGGTGGAAACATCATTCTTTGGGGATGTTTTCTGCAAAGGGACAGGACGACTGCACCGTATTGAGGAGAGGATGGATGGGGCCATTGATCGCGAGATCTTGACCAACAACCTCCTTCCCTCAGTAAGAGCATTGAAGATGGTGTCTGCTGGTCTTCCAGCATGACAACGAACCGAAACACACAGCCAGGGCAACTAAAGATGGCTCCGTAAGAGACATCTCAAGGTTCTGGAGTGCCTAGCCAGTCTCCAGACCTGAACCCAATAGAACATCTTTGAGGGAGCTGAAAGTCCGTATTGCCCAGCGACAGCCCCGAAACCTGAAGGATCTGAGATGGTCTGTATGGAGGAGTGGGCCAAAATCCCTGCTGCAGTGTGTGCAAACTGGTCAAGAACTACAGGAAACGTATGATCTCTGTAATTGCAAACTAAGGTTTCTGTACCAAATATTAAGTTCTGCTTTTCTGATGTATCAAATACTTATGTCATGCAATAAAATGCAAATTAATTACTTAAAAATCATACAATGTGATTTTCTGGATTTTTGTTTTAGATTCCTTCTCTCACAGTTGAAGTGTACCTATGATAAAAATGACAGACTCTACATGCTTTGTAAGTAGGAAAACCTGCAAAATCGTCAGTGTATCAAATACTTGTTCTCCCCCACTGTATATCATCAAAAGTGGAAAATTGTGCTTTAAGAATGTTCTCCCCCTCCCGGCCAGTCGGGAGTTTGCGCCATAACATGTCTCTCCTGGACTCTGGCGTGTCCAGCAGACTGCAGCCATGTTGGCCAATGCCACGCTGCACACGGTGGAAATACTACGGCAGTGACGTAAAGGTGGCCTACCGCCTCACCAGAGCCTTCTGAAAGTACGAGAGCCACCAGCAGGGCTTCAGCCTGACCGCCACACAGGACGTCCTATTCACTGAGGTAACACAATAATACACACCACAGCACAATGCTGCACAGTGTAACACACCACCATGCAGCACAGGATAGGGCACACATGGCAGCGCACAACAGTGAATGCACTGCATATTACCACATGACACAGTACAACATATAATCTCAGATCAACTCGTATGCCCATACCCCATTGCCAAAGTTATCGGATCCTACCCCCTTACACCTTGCCTTATTCCAGCCCTCGTGCAGCGAATCGCCACTTGATCTACTCCCTCTATCCAAGACTGGTGCGTGGGCCAGTGCCTCCTTCCCCCATAGTCAGTCTAACCTCAAACCCGTTAACTCTTATCATGAGCGAACTGAGCGTTCTAACTGGCAATGTGAAAAACGAGTAAAGACACAGTCCCTAATTAAGAAGTGAGAATAGCGCTCGTGCCACACCCACGCCTGATCCCTCTTCAATGCCCTGCCCCAGAATGATGATTGTGCATGTTTACTGCAGCCTCAAAAACACAACACCCTTTGACCCCAACAGCCGAAGACTGCAGCGAGAGCATTCTGAAGCACCACTAGAACCCATATCTCTGGCCCACTGCGCCCTGCTCAACACCCCCAATCAACAATACCCGTCTCAAACTTTCCTCAAACAGCAACAAAGTGTAGTTGAATAGCGCCAGGAGAGTATAGAATGCTGCTTCTTGCACAAAGGCTTTTATCTCTATAGGGCAGATACATATGCCGTTTTTTCAAACCTGAAAGTATATTTTCCATGCCACTCCTTTATGTATGAACAAGGAGTGCATGATAATGCTTACCCTGGCGCCACCCAATGAAATCAGTGAAAGCTCTAATCATTTCTCGTGTAATTTTAATGCCCCAATAATAGAACTTTTAGTTCAGAAATAAAGTTCTCTAAATATGTAATTTCGTTTAAAAGTCACCGGCTAAAAGCAGCCTTCAGAATACTCTTATAATTGCATCTGTTATACTGATAAATTCCATTTTCCACCATACGTTATATAGTCCTATCAATCTAAGCGCCGTTGAGTAAACGAGAAATATATAAAATAAGATGGGTTAGATGTTTTAATTTCCTTTTTAAATTCCACGCAAAAGAATCCAGATGCTTTTCCTAAAGTACATTGTTAAATGCAAAATGAATGAAAGTCTCCATTTTTGCTCATGTTCTGTTCCGTTGTCTAAGCGTCCCAACACTCGAAGATCCTTGAGTTATATGAATATATAGAGTGACTGTGTTGTATTTTAATCCACGCATCAATACTAAATTACTTGTGTATACAATAGAAATGAAATCCGCCTTCCTGCTAACAGAAAGAAAATGCAATAAGTAGTAAAATCCGGAATGCCCCTGAAGACACCGCGATGCCCCAGCATTACCCAAGGTATCAAGTAAGAAGGAATACAGTTTAATGACAGTTAAAATTGAAACGGAAGGAATCCAATGGGCCTCCCTGTTAATGTCCATCTATATAGACAGGCCCCTTTTCATCCCGCGCAATATGTACGACTAGACTCCTCGAATTGACTTTCTCAACACATTTTCACCATGCAGCCGTGTAGAATGAAATTCTACCAATTAAGAGAGAACCACACACAAAATCCGCGCCACACACCATCTCCACTCGAGCCACTGCGTCTCCCAATAGAATGAAACCAATGTCTTAAAAACTGTATACCTTACTAAACAGCGTTGCCCAAACCATTAACCAGAAAAAGAATACCAACCCTAATAATAAGGTACTATGTAAGTCATGAATCAACCCCCTGACAGCCCTAATTGGAAGACCACAGCAATTAGGAGTGCGTCAGTGCATCCTTGCTTTACATTGTATTCATCCTTCCCATCCGAAGCTCTGCTCACAGTCCTTGCTACTTCTGAGCCTTCCGCAATCTGTCTCCGGTCCTGAATAGAGAGATGCTAAGTGAGAATTCCGCCCGGACATATAGAAAGGACACACCGACTGAATGCCGTCCTATATATATAAAGGTTCCCACACCTTACAGTGCATGTCAAGAGGAAAAAAACCTAAAGCCACGAATTTGATCAAAGAATGTGCCGTCGTAAGAAGAGATCAATACATGAATCTCGAAGTTGTCACAGCCCACAGATTTAACTGGTTGGTGAACCGGATACCTATACGGACAACTACAAAAGCCTCTTGTGAAATAATTTGTAATGATACACAAAGTGGGCCTCCATTACTTTAACACCTTCTTCAATATAGAAGCTCCTAAAGGAAAACAACCACCATCCTAAGACTTTTAAATTAGATACAAATCGAACTCAACCTGCAACATTAACTTGGTTATTATCGCAAAATCGGAGAGTGACCGTAAGTGGTCTCTGAGGGGCAACAATGATACCGCTGGGCCCCATGAACCTTCAAGTAACATACGAACAACAACCCAGTTTGTTGTAATTTCATAGTTCTTTCCCAACTGAAAGCAGCGCTCCTAGATCATTAACCTCCCAAGATTGGCCCTCCTTTGCGCCCAGATATCGCTTAACCCAGAACCAGACAAACAACATCTCAAAATGCACGCCACCTACAACCACATTTAGGCTATGATATAAACAATATGAGATGCCAGAACGGAAGCCAATTGCATCCCCTCTCCAAAGTGTCCATGAGAATGTTCCATCTATTGATCATGCGCCAGCGCATGCGAGATTTGTCCAACAAGACACCGTCCTATAAGGAAAACTGTACATGCACCCATCGAGAGTTAATAGATCTCGTACTCTATAGAGGATCTTGAAAATTGAATGTAGCGCACAGATTAAGACTCTTACTACTGATCCCATCCCAGAGACCACGTAACCAACCAGGCAATGAACCTTTTAGAAGAGATAACTACTGAGAAACCAGCTACCACCCCAAACAAGTATCTATATTCCACTGTGAGAGAGCTACGAGTCCTATTTTCGGACATAACAATGAAACGCCTCAGCCAAAGGAAGAAGCCCACTGCTCCCAACCCACTAATAACTATGAACAAAATGCTAGAGTGTACCTTTTCACACTTGCAGACTGCCGACTGGACAGACTAATCGAGGGACCAGAGAGATAGTAACAATATTCTCTCTCTTTTGCCGCGCTCCATCCAAATGGCGTCCTTGCGAAGTCTGAGAATGAAAACAAACCTATCCCCCGAAAAATCCTGACTAGTATCCCCAGCCCAGAAGCCGCTGCTAGGAAAAATCTATCAAATCCGACAGCCCATATCATGCTACTACGCATGCGCAGGATACTCACAACCGTGGAGGGGGTATCTGACCCTACCCTCCCAAGATCCTAAGTCGGCGAAGAGAATCTGGGCGCGAGACGCCGAAGGAGCACGGCGCGTGCTGCCCGAAGGCAAGGCCGGCTCGGCGGCCTGCAAAGTTTAACCTCCCATAACTCCCCTGCATTCAGTGTCAAGATCTACCCACATCTTCTATCATCCTCAGACCATAGCAATCTTTCCTCAATGGAAATCAGATGCCTGTCTAATGCCTATATTGCAAAATCCCCACATGTGCAGTGACCATTATTTACTTGTCCGGGTCTGCCGGTAACTGCCTCGACTAGCTAAACATAAAGGGCCGCTACCTCCTTAAGGTGAAAAGTCTGCAGATATGTTGTGCCTCTGGAAGCCCTGTCATGTCCCTCATCAATCCACAAAAGAGAACTCTGGAGCTGTCAAAATGACCATCAAGATATCTTTAACCTCCATGGACCAGAGCCTCTACACTCGATTGCCATTATGCACGAGCCAGCTCAATATTAAGTCTTGTGTTTCCAATAACTCTTCTATTTAAAAGATATGAGATAATGAAGAGGCCGACTGAATGTGCTTAAAACAAATATTTCTCTTTCAGCACTTAACCGTCCCACCGTGAAACCTTTCCCGTCAGAGTCTTGTGAACCTTGACAACGATCAACTGTAACTGAATCCTTCTAACAACAATCCTTTACTCTCAAAGGCTGGAATTTTCCTCTGACATTGCACTGTCAACTGTAGAACCTTATACCTCCTTAGACCTCAAGTCTATGTCTTACTTTCTTTCTAAGAACTCAAATATGCCCAAAATTCTACATAGAATATTAGACCTATCAAGATGGAACTCAAAATTCAGAAGACAATTGTCACAAAACGCATCCTAATGATGATCTCAATGTAGAAACAGCCAAATGCACCGTAGCTCAATTTTATTCGTAACTCTCGAAGACCATTAAGGTAACTTATGAAGAGTATCCCGTGATGAAAGTATATAGAAGGTTCATATTGATATCAATAAGCCCTACAAATTGCAAACATTATCAAAAAACAGTTTTCACTAATCATTATGGGCATGAAGAGAAGTTCCAAGATGGATTACATTTTTATGTTTCCTCAATTGTAGAAATAAAGCTGCAGTTCTAACAAAAGATGTGGAAAAAGTCAAGGGTTGAAACTTTCGCAAAGCAAAAACGTATATAAGAACATTAAACACTGGACCGGTTTCATTTATACTGCATTAAACACTGTATTTCGTCCTTCAACTTTCTTATGGCCTCATTCTTAATAACAATCTTATCACCTATTGGCAAATTTCTTGTACACTTATTTATACACCAGTATTTAATACTGGATAAATACAATATCTTATTCAATACTCAAAACTCTTCACAAGACCCCGAAGCACATGTGAAAAATGAGCTCTCTCCCAAATAGCTGAAGTTACTTGAAAAGCTTGATCTGGTGAATTTAAATAAGAGTGAATAAAAACTCTAACCCATTGCGTTAAAAATATTATTCCACCGCTAGAAATAGCTCATAATAACTATTGTTAAAATTAAATAATTAATACAGGATGCAATTTAAGGTTGAGTGCTTCAGCCAAATCTATAAATAAACACTAAACAGAACTCTTTTTCAGAACTAAAAAATAGTTTATATGAGCATAAATTAACAGAGGAACATGTAATTAGAGCTCCCCTGATTCCATGTACTCAGCACTAAAAATAGATAGAAGGTATGAAATCTCAATTCCAGAATTGTCTGACAAGAAACCTAGTTTGAGCTTATGACACCCTTTTTCAGAGCACTTTATTCTTCAATCCGCTCCAACCACCCTCCTGTAATGACTCCGTTATTGGGATGTGTTGATGCAGGAGCCGCCATGCAGCGCTAATGAGCCTCCCTGCAGTCCGTTCCTCAAAAGTCTGTTCCTTACTCTGGCAATAACAATAGAAATGAGATAAGAGAACAGTCCCGAGCAAAGAAATCTATCTTCCACTATTAAAGTCTTTACTCGTTCTAGTTGCAGAGAAAGGTTCCCTCCTCACAATTTAACGATTACACCCTTCAAATAGCATTGCAACAAAGCATGTTTGAGAGTCTGTATCTATTATCATAGGTACACCTTCAACGTATGAAGACGACATCCATTAAAACCAAAACCTCCCAGAAATCATTACGTCATTGAATTTTAAAAGTAAAATTAATTTCATATTGCGAATCCGAGAAGCATAGCGAGATTATTATGACAAATATACCGCCAAGCACATCAATCAAACTGAACCTAGCTAAATTTCATGTCCACATCATAGCGCTGCCTATATCCCTGACAAACAAAAAAACGAAAGATAACCATTCAAGATTAACAGAAGAGCAACCAATGGTAGTTCGAGATCAGGAAATATCAGCGTTGGCATGACACTAAGCTAAATATGTCTCTCTGACTCTAAAGTTAATAGCTCATACCCACACCCAATGACTCATACTTGCGAATCTCCAACAAACAGCACTAGGCTTGGTAAGATATTACCTGACCTCTTCCGACATAGCCATACCCAGCCTCTCTCTTAAGCTCCTGCCAATACCAAAACTAGCTCTGCCACCACAGTAAAGTGCAGGTAAAATGTTTATTCCTCTCCACTAGAGAGGAGAGGCAGCCTCGAGTCCGCTGGCTACCCGATTTCCCCAAACAGAAACCTGAAGTCACCCCTCCCCCAAAAGAAATCTACCTTTTGGGCTGAACCTACCGGTCTTAGCGAGGCTCGTGCCTGAAGGCCGACACTGAACCTGAATAGTGAATCCATACCTAATAATACACGCATCAAAACCAGAAGACCTATTGTGATTAACAAGGCCTAGTTTTAGTTTATCCAACACACAGAGTATAAATTCCGCTTTAATCATCGAGCACCCTAATCTGCGAACATATCTAAAATGTTTTTTACCTCCTCCTAGAATGCCCTGAAACTCGCATGAACGCACTCCTGTTCTTTCCACGTTCGCCTTCGTCCCTATCGCCCGCGCGATGTTGAAAGTACCCACCGAAACACCCATAAGCCACGAGATGTCCCACTGGGATGTTGTCCTCATGAAAAGTAAAGGCAGATAAGGTGGCTCAGGACTAGTCTACAGAACGAACCAATATCCAAACATTATCTAATTGAGCCCTAGCCTAATGAAAGACATCCTCTAGACTCACCCACTCCGTTCGTCGCCATATATTAATCCCCGACGCTCGCAGAGTCTCACTCTTGTGCTCTCTATTCTCCGGCACTCTTGCGCCGAATGACGCGCAGCCTTGCTCCTCACAACAAAGCTGCTACTGCTCACTCCTGTTCCACTACCTAACCCCCCTGGCCATTGCCTTCTTCCCTCGTTGTTGTGTTTTAATCCGGATTTTGTCCTCATGGCATGCCGCTTAGTCCTTCAATTCTCCTATCCCATTCTCCGCCCCTCCCAGTCCGTGCGCCTAGATACGTAGATCAGAGCGATTACTTATCAATAGCTAAAAAGTATACTATCTTTTGTTAATACTATCCACGACCTCCAAGAACTAACTCTTACAAGTAATACGCCTTCCTTCACAAATCTTCAGATCCTCCAGCTGATTGTGTCATCGGTGCTAATTTCAGACTCCAGTAGACTGACGTTGACTGACCCCCGACAGGAGCTCCTTTAGGCCGGGCTCCCCTCCCTCTGTGCGTTAGTTCGTTCCTCTGTCCTCTCTAAAGGAATATTACATTCTCTATGACACGAGACATTCGCGGTAGTACCATAAAAGGATATATACTTATAAATTTGAAACTATCTGGACCCACTAGAATGCTTACTCTCTCAATCTTCGAGCTTGAACATACCTAACTACTTGCCCGAGATGTATCTAAGTTCCTGGGACTACGTATCACTCCAAACCTTCTCACTAATCTAGAAACAATTCATATAACACATGCTCTCACACTGCAAACAGAGAGTCATAACTGCTAATTGACATTGTTGCCATCTCGAACAGCTAGGCCTATTTCACCAGTGTCAACTAAACTTTGTGTCCCGTCAATTCTATACTTAAATAAAATGCGCTCAATAACAGCTGAGTTTCGACATTCGTAACTCTACTCACCACAGCTAGCCTAGCCTAGCCAAATACCTATATTAATATCCCGTCAAACACTCTACCTCCTGCATCCTGAGTGGTCCAGGGAGTGCATTCACCACCATTTTTTAAGAGTCTCCTAAGAGTTGCGACAATATCTGCTATATGCCAGTCAATTACTAGCGTCGATTGTGGGCGCAATGTGATGGAAGATGGTTGGATAATCTGTGTTTGTCAGTCGATTGTGTGTGGATTCTAGTCTTTGCTACTTCACATGCGCAGGGGGTCAGATATAACAGGTTAAGTATACTACTAAACACAGGCTTCCAAGTTTTAAAGCTTATCAGTAGGAGTGGTGAGAACAGGAGGCCTTCTAAAGAAAAACTAACAGGCTGTGCTAGAGCCGGAAATTTCCATACTGGTGTTAGAATGATTGTAAAGACTTATTGACATGCCAACTAAAATGCAAATTAATTAGTTTTAAATGCGTTACCATGTGATTTATCTGGATTTTTGTTTAAATTCCGTCTCTCACAGTTGAATCTACCGTATGATAAATATCAGACCTCTACCTATGCTTTGTAAGTAGAACCTGCAAAATCGCAGTGTTCATCGAAATAGCTTTTCTCCCACAACTGGTATCACTATTACACATCACGTCACAGTGGGGAGAACAAGTATTTGATACACTGCCGATTTTGCAGGTTTTCCTACTTACAAAGCATGTAGAGGTCTGTAATTTTTATCATAGGTACACTTCCACTGTGAGAGACGGAATCTAAAACAAAAATCCAGAAAATCACATTGTATGATTTTTGAGTAAAAAAAATATGTATGTATATTTTATTTATGTGTGTGTGTGTGTGTGTGTGTGTGTAGGGGTTAAGGGAGGAAGAGAAGATGGTAAAGAATAGGTTGCTGTCTTTTATGCTAAAGTATTATTTAATGATGGTTTTGTGTGACGTCCACTAGGGTGCCCAAGCGTCCTGTCATCAACACCCCTGTGGTCAGCATCACGGTCCATGACAACGAGGAGCTGCTGCAGCACACCCTGGACAAACCAATCACTGTGCAGTTCCGCATGGTCACCGCTGAGGACCGCTCCAAACCCATCTGTGTCTTCTGGAACCACTCCATACTGTGAGTTGCGCACACACACACACACACCCACACACACACACACACACACACACACACACACACACACACACACACACACACACACACACACACACACACACACTAGCTATTTGAACTTTGAGCTGTAGAAACAAAGGTTTTTAGAAAGGCTCTATAAAGGATTAGGTTGAAACCAATGAATCCACCATTGCATTGTTTGACTGTTTATTGTGTTTGTCAGAGCGGGGAACGGAGGCTGGTCAGCTAAAGGCTGTGAGGTGGTGTTCAGGAACAACACTCACATCAGCTGCCAGTGTTACCACATGACCAGCTTTGCTGTCCTCATGGATGTCTCCAGGAGAGAGGTGAGAGGGGCTACACAATGTATCACAAAAACACAACACCACACAACATTCCCCTCATACTTTCAGACCTAACATTGCATACAACACTACAAAACTACTCCATATAGACTTCACATTGTAAACTTCACATAGATACCTCAATGCAGCACAGGCCACACCCAAAAGTGGTCTTGTTCACTATAATGACCAGAAAAAGCTCTATTTAAACTTCCCCTTCTTCTTCTCTTTTCAGAACGGTGAGATCCTGCCCGTGAAGCTGGTGACGTGGAGCACGGTGGGTGTGACCCTGGTCTTCCTCTTTCTCACCACCCTCTTCCTCCTCTGCCTGCGGGCCATGCACTGCAACAAGACCAGTATCATCAACAATGGAGCCACCGCCCTCTTCATCTCCGAACTCACCTTCATCCTGGGCATTAACCTGCCAGACAACCCGGTAAACTACTGGAACAAAGTTATTCTCTATCTACCTTTAATACTGTATTTGACCTCGTGTCCCTCTCTACCTCTGTTCAGCACTTCACTTTCAATATCCTACCTTTCCTCTCATTTGTATTTGGAATAGGTGTGTCTGACATATAAATCTGATTCAAATCAAAGGAAAAGATAAGCAAAGCATTCGGCCCATTTTGAGGCCTGTCATATCCAGTATTATATGCTCTCTCTGTCTCTGTGTGTCTGTATCTGTCTGTGTGTGTGTGTCTAGTTCGTGTGCACAATCATTGCCATCTTGCTGCATTTCTTCTACCTGTGCACCTTCTCCTGGCTCTTCCTGGAGGGCCTGCATGTCTACCGCATGCTGAGCGAAATACGAGACATCAACTACGGACCCATGCGCTTTTACTACATGATCGGCTGGGGCGTGCCGGCCGTTATCACAGGTCTGAACAATACACACACACAGACGCACAATGCCAACTCATCATATATCCAGTTAGACTGTAGTTATTTTCTAGTTACTGGTAGTTACTAGTGTTTTTTTTATTTTTTTTTATTTTTATTTTTTTTGTCCAGGCCTGGCGGTCGGACTGGACCCAGAGGGTTATGGGAACCCAGACTTCTGCTGGCTGTCCATGTACGACACTCTGATCTGGAGCTTGGCAGGGCCCATCGCCATGGTGGTGTTTGTGAGTACACTCCACCTCTAATACAGTGTATTATGTTATACTCATATGATATGGTGGTTGGTGTGTAATCTTTGTGTAGCTTGTGTTCAATATTAGTAGCTTATTATGTATTATTATGGTGCATTAATACATTGTTTGTGTTTTCCAGATGAACATCTTCCTGTACATCCTGGCCTCCAGAGCATCCTGCTCCATGAGACACCACAGCTTTGAGAAGAAAGAGCCCCCTGTGTGAGTGTCCTGCCGCTGCCTGAATAAAAACAATAGGGAAACTACACTCATTCTGTCATTAACACAGGCATGCTGTTGTACCCCAAGGATACATGACTACCGCACTTTAGGGACAACGGAGAGTGTGCATTGTGTCATTGAATTGAGAGTGAAGCTGCCAATTCACTAAACTCTAAAAACGCACTTATCCCAATGTAACCTTTGTGGTGTTCTCATTTAACCTGTGTGTGTGTGTGTGTGTGTGTGTGTGCATAATGTACTGATTTGCTGTGGTCATGGCTCAGTGAAAGCTCCACACCGCACACCAATGAATTCCTCATTATTTCCATCATTTTCCACCTGTGTTGCTTGCTTGGTTGTGTAAGAATAGCCAGCCCTGCCTACACAGTATGATGGTTGGCTCATATGTCACTGTTCTGCTGTGTCTCTTGACTCAACTATGTGTGAAAATAAGGGCAATGGTTAATGAAGACATACTATGTTTGCATTTTCCTAAAATGGAGGTCACAGGCTACAACACATGGCTGTATTGTTAGGACAGAGTTATGGAAAAATATTTAACTTCCCTCATGAATTGAATGTTCTTGGGCATTGGATGCTCCGAGTATTAACCTTTTTGGAATTTAGGTTTGAGTTGACAATTGGGGGGTAAAAATCACTTACTTTCTTTGTATAGAAGACTCAAGGGTATGCTTTTTTGACTGTGTATTCCCTGAGAAACCAATATTTATGGTCCTGAAGTTTCACGTCTTGCCAAAAGTGTTCCTCGTCTGTCTGTTGTCTGTCCCTCCCAGTTGGACAAACAGAACCGGGCCAAGATCACAGACCTGGGCTTCTGTAAGCCAGAGGCAATGATGTCCGGCAGCATCGTAGGAACCCCCATCCACATGGCCCCGAGCTCTTCCACAGGTCAGCTATCCTGCTCTCGGTCACACTGCTGCATCATCTCTTATTTAGACTCTTTGGTTAAACCCCAAATCTCACTTCTTTCTCAGGAAAGTACGATAATTCTGTGGATGTCTATGCCTTTGGAATCCTGTTCTGGTACCTCTGCACTGGCTCCGTCAAACTCCCAGATCTTGAGAAATGCTCCAGCAAGGCCAGTTGTGGAATAATGTTAAAAAGGTGATGTGCAAACCCACAGCTAAAATACTAATTCAAACTGACTGAATATGATCAAAACCAAAATAGCTTGTTGTAAACATTTTGTCTTTTATCCAGGATTGCTATTGTGTGATGAGATGTGTGATGTGTGTGTGTGTGACCTGAATTGGACTGAGAGCTGCCCGGGCCTCATTTGTGCCCATGTTGTTTACAGGCGTGCGACACGTGAACGGTTGGCCAACTTGATGAGGAATGCTGGCACTTGATGGAGGCCTGCTGGAATGGAGACCCTTCCCAAGAGACCCCTGCTCGGCATCGTAGAGCCCAGCCTGCAAACATCATGGTACGGCTTTGCAATTGTGGCAGATCAGAAGAGCAGCAGCCTGGAGGATCAATCTGAAACTCAGAGAGGACACAGACTGTTGCAAAGGATTATGGTCCCCAAAAAATTTTTTGTTGTATTTATGGAAAAGGACAGTGTTGTTCTGGAAGGCCAAGAGATGACCAATAATAAAGATTGTCAAAGACAGTTCCTCTTCCTTTACAGGAGATATATATATATACACTATTTAAGCTGACACGTGACAAACGTGTTTGTGCCGTGTGTATTTGAGAGAGTATACAAACTCTAGCAGACTATGCTTCCGACTTAGCTGGCATGCTAATTGCTGATTGGTCATAGGATTGTTACAGTTAAACATTTGAAATATAGTTTAAAAAAATAAACTTTAAAAAACAGTTTTTATTTATATATATATATACAAATATTAATTTTAGATTGTATTTAAACTGGTTATCAGAGTATTCATGCATCTATGAAATTCATTTCTTTTTTATATAAAATGATTTTGACAAATAATCAATTGTTTCCCTCTCTTAAATAGGGTTCTGTTTTAGCATCTTCCCAGCACCGTCCTCAAGCCTTAGAGATACTGCTATTTCCCTGATAATAAATCAATTTATCATTGATTAGATGCAGCAGGGTAACGACCCCAGGCAAATTTTGACTGTCCACATTAACAGAAAGATGAATGCATGCTATATGCCTGTTGCACATGTGACAAAACAATGTGGATGGAAACGATGACATGAATCAACACCTGGAAGAAATTTAGGATGGTAAGAATATTTAATATTAAGATTCTGGAACTGAGGCATTCTGAGACGTGTCACAGCTGACAACAGATTTTTCAAGTGCTTTTGAACAGCAACAAGACTATCCTGTCCATTGTGTACCAAGTAGGTAAGAAATGACCGCATTTGTTAACTATAATACGTAGTGTACATGATAATTGTATTGGCATTGAATGTTTATTTAAGTTACTGAAGACTCTACACTATACTTATGTGATCCAGAGGTTTGGATGGAGAAAGAGGAAGACGGCTCACACTGCACGCAGCCACCATTGGAGTAAGTAGTCCATAGAAATACAATGGTGTATCACCTAGTCCATGATATGGTCACTACAGTAGTGAATATAGCTCATACAATTGGAATACCAAAGCATGAGCAAATGCTTGCACTCTGGTCTCAGTGACTCACAGAGTGGAGGAGGAGGAGAGATGGCTTTTGTGGGGGACCGGAGTGAGTCAGACAAGCGACAGAGTGCGCGGCGTCAGAGGGTGTGGATGAAGAGGAACGATGAAGAGGTAATTTGGTAGAAAGGACATCGTAATGTTTGGTCCAATCCAGACAACTGTATAATTGATATCAGGGATGTCATCACATACAGTTTAGGTATGTGTCCCTCTTCATTAGGCAGGACTGCAGCCCAACCCAAGGAGAAGGGTAGTGAGTGTTATCACCAGTATTTCTCCCCCTCTATTAGAGTACACTGAATAAGCACCAATGATGTTAGTAACCATTGTTGTGCGCCACAGAGGAGATTCCTTTGCCCGGATGCTTTCTATCTGGGGCACCACCAAGTATATCAGCAAGTGGAAGATGGCCCATCGGAGAGGCTACCACATCAACTGCCTGACCGATGACCGCAACGCAAGGCCATGATCATGCAGCATGAGCTGGACTGCAAAACCAGTGTAAAGACCCCAACCTTATTCCTTCACCTCGACTCAATGGTAGAAAGGATAATGCTGGTCGTGAGAGTTGCTGATGACATTAATTGTGCATATTAGATGTCATGACCTGAATCATGCAGCTCTCTTCTTCAGATTCCCCCTATGGTGTGTATGATTGAGAAGGAGACCCTGCAGATTCTACAAAATATTGAGAATGGTAATCCCTGGTCAAAGTGTCCCTACACTTCAATTTATCTGACATATAAACTCAAGAAAGTCCTCTCCATCTCCGTACTTTCTCTGTGTTACTGTAGACTACAAGTACAAGTTGGGCGCCAGCCATCATCTGACGAAAGAGCTCCATGAGCGTATTGAGAGCCTGAAGTGCCAGGTATCCTCCAAGGTTAGGCACAGTGAGCGGCCCCAGAGGGAGGAGTGCTGGCGACCCTGGTGGGGTGGGGCAGGGCGCTGTCTGCTATGCTGGGTTGGCGCAGTGGAGCCTCAGCTACTAAAGACGAGAATGCTCTACCTGCAAGGAGTGTCCCCTTGAAACAGACGACACAAAAGAATAAAGATTTGAATAGAAATTACTAATCTGTTGATTCTTCTTGAAGTTAAAGCATTTTGCTACACGGCAATACACGTATATGTGACCAATACATTTTATTTTGATTTTGTAGTTGTGTTTTGGTAGCAATTCAGCACATTTGGCACCAGAGGCTGTATAGACTGGACCGTAGTAAAGCCTCGATTACTACCAACTGCTGGGCCTAATGTTGCGTTGAGATATGGAGGCCATTTCCCCTGAAGGATACAAACAATAACCTGTATTAAAAGCATTCTGTTTTACTCATTGCATTTTGGAGAATTCCTTTAGAAAGCCATTTATCTTAGAAAAATACAAGTCATCTAGTCTACCCGGTATCACTAAAGCTTTGCAATCAGTAACCTACTACAGTGCTTGGTTTATAGCAGTTATTGCTTGGAGCTCCAATATGAACTGTTCGTACCAACCAGATAAGGAAAATTGTGTTATGCTACTCTCATACCTGTTTGAATATTAAGCTCAACAAAGTGATTAATTAGGATCCCAATAATGTGGTAATGATAGGCTGCAATATGAAAATGAGAGTTGAACTCTTTGTAGGCCTGATATTCAATAACCTTCAGCAATGTTTTAGTAAGCTTCACCTTGTATTACCTTGATATCAGTGTTTTTGTAAAAAAAAAAAAAAGGCAAACATTTTCAGAAACAATTGGCAAACCTTGACATATTGTTGAGGTACTGTATCATGGAGAATGCTTCAGATGTCTGTTCATTTCATTTTAGGGAGCACCAGTGCAAACAGACAATCCTCTCAGGAACTGTAGTGTATTAAATTTCCAATAAAACATGATTCCGATGAAGGCTGTGTGTTGGTGCTTGTAGAGTAATGTTAAGACCTTTTAAGGCAGATAAAAAAATCTACAGTTTACACACATAAACAGTAATATGCAAGAGAAATAACAGGTTGTTTTCTTTCCTACACATCAATACATTGCTGAACTGCTTTTCAATAGTTGGAATTAGTGGTGTATTTGAGCACTGACTCTGAGGTGTGTCCAGTTTATGCAGTATGATTCAATATGTTGCATGAAGTATTAGTGTATGTCATTGTACAGTAAATTGGAATACATTTCAAAGAGTATTACAGCACAAGTTTGTAAGTATTTTACAAAACATGGTCCTTCATACTCAATCTATAAAATACAAAGTCATTTAGTCACTGATTCAAATGAAGGCAAATATACAAAATGGGAGCATTCAGTGTCCATACAAAAATTTGCTCCCAACAATTTACAAAAGTCCAGATGTATCAAACATCTTGTTATCAAATTCTTGACACGCACACTCTTTTCTCCAATGATGATGTATAAAACAAAGGCGAAGTGGTGGAGAAAGGCAGCGTTCTCCTCTATGTGGATGACAGCTGGCAGGTACTGTTGCTTGTATTAAACATCCTTCATAGTGAGAAACTGTTTACAGAGCGCGTCCAATAGGACATGTATACGAGTGACCCCATGGCCTCTCACTGTCAACAATCAGTTATCCAGCCACACTTCCAACAGGAGTCCCTTTCCTCCAGTGCTGACCTCGCTGGGTGAGCTGTTCATCGCTGTCCTCTCTGTTCAGTCTGGGACATGTTGGACTGACTGCTCAGGCTGGCAGCTTCTGAGACTGGAGTGGAGAAGAGTCCTCTCTACACTGCAGCAAACTCAAACTGGCCTCAGCCTCAGTAGAACAATTAAATCCAAACAAAACAACTGTACAGGCGACCTTTCTGAAATTACAAATTAGATAAAGAATTTCCCTGAAAGTTTAAATCTGAAAGCTAAACGACAGCAGCCAAAGGAGGACTTTATTGTTCCGTATCTCCGGGATTTGAAACATAAAAAAACCCACATAAAACGAAACATCTGCTCCAGTTGACTACCAGCACATCTGGTCAGGCAGTGTAAATATTTAAAAAGTGCATCGATTCAAGTATGTAAACAAACAATGATATATATTTTTTTAAGAGGGAGACTCATTCCATCAGTGCTTCAAGCCTGGGCCATGCAGAGACTCCTGAGGTTGTGTCTCTCTCTCTCTCTCTCTCGTGCTCGCTCGCAACACACAAGCACCCCTCTAAAAAATGAGGGGGAAGAGAGAGGGTACTCCATGGATCTCCAGGTGAGGACAAGTCCAACGCTCTGTGTCTCCACACAAGCTCCTGTCACTCAGAGAAAAGTGGCGTGGCGATGAGGGCTGGGCTCTATGACCTGCAAAGACACACCCCTCCGTCAGCCTGCTCATGGTTACGGCAGCTGCTGGGAAAACAGGGTGATGGGAGGGGGTGGTGTCGGTGACAAACACAACACAACACACACAGGGAAAATAGAAGGAACAGGAAAAATGATGAGAATTATTCACACACACACATGCGATTCTTAGTTTGGTTGTAAGGGGTGAAGGATGGCTGTAAGGCTGATGATCCATCGACATGAAGACTGTGATCTGATTTCAAATGAGGATCAAGTGCTTCACTGAATAAAATGAAAGAATAGAAATCTATGGTTTTTGAGAGAGAGAGAGGACAGAGAAGGGTGGTTAGTAAGACTACAAGACTCAGAATTGTAGACACTCTTCATAATAAAAGGATATTGTAACTATTTTTTGACCTATAATTTAATATATGTACCTATTGATTTGAAGAATAGAACTTGAAATGCCTCAGGAGCTTAGTGACAACATCAACCCAACATATCAGCTTGTTCCATTCCAATGTTTGTAAACAAAGTAAATGTTTACAAACACTAATATAGCATTAAAACATAGTTAAAACATACGTTTGATACCATGGATGGTCAGTCCTTGCATCCATAGCTCTATCTATGAATTTAACATTTCTATGCCCCATCCCTCAGCTTTTTAACGAAATAGGCGCTGAGATAACACTGTTATTGTTTCAACTGCTGATTCCCGCTTTAAGCCACTTGCCATTACGAGTTTGTATAATAGCAATCAAAGCTAAAAAAAACTTGTTGAAATCAGCTTTTACCAAGTCCCTCTGTTTATGGAACTAACAGTATTTTTAAAATGCAGTATTTTGTTCCCAATAGAATAAAATCACTGATCATGGAAGTTGTGTACATCTTTGGTGTCTGAGTCTCATTGATGAGAATGTGATGGTGCTGTATGTGTTAGCCTTTGAAAGCCAGCAGTGAACTATCATATCATAGAGGAGGACAGAGGGTACACACAATGGTGATGGGGGGGGGGGTCAAGACAGCAGCAAGATACATCAACCTGGCAGACTGATCAAGAAATGTAACATTAACATACATATAAACTATACATACAACATATAAAACAACATTAAATACATAAGTATGAGAAATCTCTTAACTTCCATCTAAAGCTGTTGCTTTGATTCTATGACATTGTGTTGTACTGTACGTGTTGCGGTTTGTGATCTGCTCTGGGTTGAGTTCAGACAGAGCGTGTGATTCTGCGTATTATGCTTGGACTTGGTTTGTGTTTGTTGCTCTGTGTTGGATGACATCACTCTGATCCTGATGAGTCCACGTCCATGTTCCCGCATTGATGCTCATGCCGACACCATTCAGCTGATCTTGTAGGCTGGCTTGGCCGGCTCCTCGGCTCTCACTGGGAGGAGCCTGAGAGGAGGCGTGGCCGGAGCGTTCTTTGACAGCTCGTTAGGGATGGCGTTGATACCATTTCTCTCGCGATGGGGGAGAGCTGCTTCTTCTTCAGGATTCCTGAATTTGAAGACACATCTTCTAAAACAATTCCTAAGTTCTGGAAAGCCCCTACAGGATATACAGTTGAACTAACAACATGTGGAGAATGTTGCAGCAGTGTGGATGTTTAGGTTTGTTGCTGACCTTTCTGTGGGTGTGCATTGAGGTTGGAAGACTGGGAAGTAGCACATCAAGTTATCCTTCCATAGTACCTGCCTTGTCCTGGCCTTCCATGGCATGCCTCGGGGTCCCGAGTCTGGCCCAACTCAGTGTTGGCCAGAGACTCTGTCTTCAGCCTGTCTGCTCCCCGAGGCCCTCACTGTTGCTGGCTGTCGTCAATTACTCCACTGGCCAGTAACAGCTTACTCAGGTTGTTATCTGGGGAACAACCAGACACAATTTTAAGACTACATCTTAAATGCTGATGCATTAAATGATGGTGTAAGCTGTGGTCAAATTCATAACATTCATGTTTTGCTCAGAAGTGGATTTATTTACACTGGACAATTGTATACAGTGTAGTGTAGTCTATTAAAGGTCTATGTGTGCTGTTTGGGTGTGGTGAACTGTTAAAACAGAAGTGTTGGAGCACTATTATCAGAAGGTCTGAGGTCACACAGTGGATGGGCTGTGGTGACAAACTGGGCGCGTTCCTCTGCAAAAGCGTTGCTGACGCATGCCAAATCTTACAACGCCTAGATAGGTATTTTACATATCAGCTAAACACATCATACATTATAGCAATCTGGTGCCCAACAGCAACCATTGGTTGATGCATGCAACGTCTGAGCAGGGGAACACAAACCATGTGGTGTGGTCATGAGAGTAGGTATTAAAGGTATGAGGCCGTATAGAGTGTGGATGACTGGGTTGATTATAGTGTGAGGTCATACCGTGAAGGTGGGTCTCTTGGACCGTTTGGAGCCATGCTTTCCCAGCATTCCTCTGGTGGGTAGGCTCCTCCTCGCTGTCAGAGGAGTGTGTGGAGGCGTATGAGCTCTGGTCGTCTCCACAGACAGGTCACTGTCCGAGTCAGAGTTGGATCTGTTGTTGCAACACACACGTTAGGATGATACCAATGAGATTGCACAGATATATATTTTGTATACATATATTACATAATGAAATAACCCTCTGAATGCCTCTCTGATAAAGGAGTCACAGTGATCCTAATGACATTAGAATGGGAGACCTACATCTAAATGCTCTTTAGTTTCATGGAAGAGTGAGCCGTGTTCATTCAGAGCGATGTGTGCCTGGCTGTTATATCAGGCCACCATCATCCCTGAAAAACACAACAGGACTTGTAACAGGACATAAACGTACAAACACAAAGCCTCATCTCCTCAATCAAAGTTACTATGTGGATCTGAAAGGGCTGTTCTACTTATTACGGTACATAATAGACCATCATAAATATTACATTTTCAATTCATTTGTAAAGTACACTTTTTTCTAATACACAATGAGCAGGAGGCCCTGAACAGCGTGTGTCCATGGGGTTGTTATGTCCTCTGGGCTTGCCGTACCTAAGGACAAAGGACGTAGCTCTGCTGGCTCTTGCCATTGCAGGGTGCCGTTCAGAGACACACTGGAGTCTCCAAACGGCAGGTGGTACAGTCTGCATCCATGTAGCTGGTGTTACAGTTTATGACTGAGGAGGAGAAGACAGGTATAAGTTAATAGGCAGTAAGTCATCACCCAAATTCTGTTTTATTTGTTTGATGCTTTAGTTCATGTCCTTGGTAATACAAGGCCAACCCTAAAGGTATGATATGGAGCCTACAGCTGTACATAGCTGTACTAGTTCCTGTTCTACTAAGGCTTGGATGACTGTGTCCCATATAGTGGAAGAGACTCACAGAGGGCTTGACTTGATCATGTGACCTGGGGCTTGCGGCTGCAGCAGTAGTGCATGGCTTTCCTGGCATCCTTGTTGAAGACGATGCGGAAGAAGAAGATGAAGGGACCCTGGATGGACAGACCAAAGGAAGAGGTCAAAGAAACCAATGGAGCAAGGTACGATTCCTGGTATAAAAGTCAGAGAAAAAGTGTTTACCTGGAACAGTTGAATCCAGCAAACAAGTAGTGGAAGATGATCATGTCACTGTTGACTGAGAGAATAGCTAACAGACTGTTACAGTCAGAGGAGAACCCACACGCAGTCTTCAGCCCAAGCTACACACACACACACACACACACACACACACCACACACACACACACACACACACACACACACACACACAACACACACACACACACACACAACACCACACAAACACCACCA
>NC_036851.1:26722429-26732592 GCF_002910315.2 Salvelinus sp. IW2-2015
TTCGCATAAGCTAAGTTGAACGTTAGTAACTAACCATGATGATTAGCATACCGGGGCTAACACTAGATGGTTTTTTCCGAATTGCAAAAAACGACAGGAACAAGACTTGTTTGCAGGACAGTAAGATACAATATTTAGTTTGTGTATTATAGGAAGTGGGCTTTTTTTGGCACAGGACACAGTGGGGAGAACAAGTAATTTGGATTAACTTGGCGATGTTTGCAGGTTTTTGTCCCTACTTACAAAGCATGGTAGAAGGTCTGTCATTTTTATCATAGGTACACCTTCATGTGAGATACGGGATATAAAACAAAAATCCAGAAAATCACATTGTATGATTTTTAAGTAAATTAATTTTGGCATTTATTGCATGACATAAGTAATTTGATCACCTATCCAACCAGGTAAGAATTCGGCTCTCAACAGACACTGTTAGTTTTTCTTTAAGAGCCCTCATGGTTCTCCACTCATACCCTGTATTAACTGACCTGTTTGAACTCGTTACCTGTGTATAGAAAGACACCATGTCCACACACTTCAATCAACAGCCTTCTGCACCTTCCAGCAATGGCCAAGACAGAGAGCTGTGTACGGACATCAGGGATAAATTGTAGACTGTACAAGGCTGGATTGGCTACAGGAACAATAGCCAAGCAGCTTGGCTGAGAAGGGCAATAACTGTTGGCACAATTATATAGAAATATGGAAGAAGTTCAAGCATGACGGTGCAATACCCTCGTCTGGGGCTCCATGCAAGATCTCACCGTCGTGGGGCATCATGAATCATGAGAGAATGTGAGGGATAGCCCGAACTACAACGGAAGGACCTGGTCAATGACCTGAAAGAGCTGGGCCACAGTCTCAAAGAAACATTAGTACACCCTGGCCCGTCGTGGATTAAAATCCTGCAGCGCACGCAAGGTGCCCTGGCTCAAGCCCGCGTCATGTCTCAGGCACGTCTGAAGTTTGCGCGCAATTGACGCATTGGGATTGATCCAGGGGTGAATGGGAGAAGTCATGTGGTCTGATGAGACAAATAGAGCTTTTTTGCTTCTAAACTCGCACTCGCGTGTTTGGAGGAATAGACGGATGGAGTCAACCCAAGAACACAATCCCAACGTGAAGCATGGAGGTGGAAACATCATTCTTTGGGGATGCTTTCTGCAAAGGGGACAGGACGACTGCACCTGTATTGAGGGGAGGGATGGGTGGGGCATGTATCGCGAGATCTGACCACAACCTCCCTTCCCTCAGTAGAGCATTGAAGAGTGGTCGTGGCTGGGTCTTCCCGCATGGACAACGACCGCGAAACACAGCCAGGGCAACTATAGGACGTGGCTCCGTAAGAAAGCATCTCAGTCCTGGATGGCCCTAGCCTAGTCTTCAGACCTGAACCCAATAGAAAATCTTTGAGGGAGCCGAAAGTCCGTATTGCAGGCGAAAAGCTCCGAAACCTGAAGGATCTGGAGAAGGTCCTGTATGGAGGAGTGGGCCAAAAATCCCTGCTTGCAGTGTGTGCAAACCTGGTCAGGAACTACAGGGAACGTATGATCCTCTGTAATTGCAAACTAGGTTTTCTGTAACAAATATTCAGTTCTGGGCTTTTCTGATGTATAAATCTTTTGTCATGCAATAAAATGCAATTAATTACTTTAAAATCATTACGAATGTGATTTTATTGATTTTGTTTTAGGATTCCCTTCTCTCAAGTTTGAAGTGTACCTATGATAAAAATTACGACATCTACATGCTTTGTAAGTAGGAAACCCTGCAAAATTGTCAGGTGTATTAATACTGTTCTCCCCACTGGTATATAGCTAGGCGGTGCAGAGGAAGCACAAAAATGTCAAGTCTCCAGTCCGCGCCAATGTAATAGGAAGGTTCTCTCTGCTTACCCGAACGACAAGCGGTAACCTGTCCCAAGTCTAGGTCGCGAAAGGCTCCTTAACAGTCTACTCCCCAAGGCCATAAGACTGCTGAAAGCACTATCAATGGCCACACGGACTATTTTGCATTGACCCACCTCCCTCCCTTTTTTTGTTTTTCCAAAGCCCGCTGCTAACTGGCTGATTTTTATATCTAGACAGTCACTTTACCCTTACCTAATGTCAATTTATCTCGACTAACCTGTACCGCACATTGACCCAGTACCTTGTATAAACCTCATTTTTGTATATTTTTTACTTTAGTTATTGTTGTAAGTTTCTTGAACTGCATTATTGGGTTAAGGGGGTTGTTAACGAAGCATTTTCCAGTAAGGGTCTACCTACGACTGTTGTATTCGTCTGTGACAAATAAAATGTGATTTAT
The DNA here is from genome assembly GCF_002910315.2 of Salvelinus sp. IW2-2015. Lineage (NCBI taxonomy): Eukaryota > Metazoa > Chordata > Actinopteri > Salmoniformes > Salmonidae > Salvelinus > Salvelinus sp. IW2-2015. The sequence goes on from NC_036851.1 coordinate 26,724,740, forward strand.
ATTGAAGAAGGCAAAGTGGAAATCTGCATCGTTGGTCAGCAACATCTTGTTGCATCTGGACGGTGCGACGGAGTGAATGACACGGCAAGGGCTTGGAGGTGACACGGGGCAGGGCTTGGGAGTGACACGGGGCAGGGCTTGGAGTGACACGGGGCGGGCGCTTGGAGTGGAACACGGGGCAGGGCTTTGGAGTGAACGGGGCCAGGGCTTGGAGTGACACGGGGCGGGCTTGGAAGTGACACGGGGAGGGACTTGGAGAAGTGACACGCAGCATTGAGTGACTGACTAAGCAGTGCAAAAACGGAGTCACTATTTAAAAAGGACATTGTGATTTTGACCGGAGAGGCAAATTCGAATTTAACACAAAAACTTTGAAATAGCGTAATAGATGGTCAAATAAGAACCCAAACGCGGGTCCTGTGCATCCATACCAGTGTATACTAGTAAAATACGATATACTGGCCCAGCTTCTCTGCTTCCACTGGCCCCTGGGAAGCTCACTCTACGTTAAAGGCAGGAGGCTCACATTTTGATTAAAAAGAATATATATCATGCTCAAAAAAAATAAAGTGAAACCTTAAAACATACACAACTGTACCTCCAAGTCAATCATGGACTTCTGTGAAATCACCAACTGTCCACTTAGGAGCAACACTGATTGGACAATAAATTTCACAGCTGTTGTGCAAATGGAATAGACACAGAGGTGGAAATTATAAGGCAATTAGCAAGACACCCCCAATAAAGGAGTGGTTCTGCAGGTGGTGACCACAGACCACTTCTCAGTTCCTATGCTTCCTGGCTGATGTTTTGGTCACTTTTGAATGCTGGCGGTGCTTTCACTCTAGTGGTTAGCATGAGACGGAGTCTAACAACCCACACAGTGGCTGCAGGTAGTGCAGCTCATCCAGGATGGCACATCAATGCGAGCTGTGGCAAGAAGGTTCTGCTGTGGTCTGTCAGTAGTGTCCAGAGCATGGAGGCGCTACCGGAGACAGGCCGTACATCAGGAGACGTGGAGGAGGCCGTAGGAGGGCAACAACCCAGCAGCAGGAACGCGCTACCCCGCTCTTTTGTGCATTTGTGCAAGGAGGAGCACTGCCAGAGCCCTGCAAAATGACCTCCAGCAGGCCACAAATGTGCATGTGTCAGCATATGGTCTCACAAGGGGTCTGAGGATCTCATCTCGGTACCTAATGGCAGTCAGGCTACCTCTGGCGAGCACATGGAGGGCTGTGCGGCCCCACAAAGAAATGCCACCCCACACCATGACTGTGTATTCCGCCGTGTKTCTTGAAAGCTCAGGTTTTTAGGTCAGGTCTTCTGTTGAATGTGTCCTTACACAGTGGGCACAGGACAGTGCTGTTCCAGTGTCTGCTGATAAAGGCCTTTATTGGTTGATCCCTTCCACTGGCTTGGATGGAATTCTGTGATCCCTACCTTACCCAGAACAAGTCCCACCCACTAGACTACTTTAAGATGCTACATGCTATCACAGGCATTTGTACAGTGTCAAGAAAAAGTATATGAACCCTTTGGAATTACCTGGATTTCTACATAAATTGGTCATACAATTTGATCTGATCTTCATCTAAGTCACAACAATAGACAAACACAGTCTTCTTAAACTAATAACACACAAACAATTATACGTTTTCATGTCTTTATTGAACACACCGTGTAAACATTCACAATGTAGGGTGGAAAAAGTATATGAACCCTTGAATTTATTAACAGGTTGACCCTTCTTTGGCAGCAATAACCTCAACCAAACCTTTTCTGTTGCGCATTAGACCTGCACAACGGTCAGGAGGAATTTTGGACCATTCATCTTCACAAAACTATTTCAGTTCAGCAATATTCTTAGGATGTCTGGTGTGAACCGCTCTCGAGGTCATGCCACAGCATTTTAAATTGTATTGATTTCAGGACTGACTGGGACACTCCAGAAGGTGTATTTTCTTCTGTTGAAGCYATTCTGTTGTTGATTTASTTCTGTGCTTTGGGTTTTTGTCCGGGTGCATCACCAAGCTTCTGAAGAACTTCAATGGGAGGACAGATAGCATTTCATTCTCCTGCAAAATGTCTTGATAAACTTGGGRATTCATTTTTCTGTCTGATGGCAAGCTGTCCAGGCCCTGAGGCAGCAAAGCAGCCCCAAACCATGATGCTCCCTCCACCATACTTTACAGTTGGGATGAGGTTTTGATGTTGGTGTACTGTGCTTTTTTATTTCTCCACACATAGTCTTGTGTGTTCCTTCCAAACAACTCAACTTTAGTTTAATCTGTCCACAGAATATTTTGCCAGAAGTGCTGTGGAACATCCAGATGCTCTTTTGCGAACTTCAGATGCGATGTTTCTTTTGGACAGCAGTGGCTTCTTCCGTGGTGTCCTCCCATGAACATCATTCTTGTTTAGTGTTTTACGTATCGTACACTCGTCAACAGAGATGTTAGCATGTTACAGAGATTTCTGTAAGTCTTTAGCTGACACTCTAGGATTCTTCTTAACATCATTGAGCATTCTGCTATGTGCTCGTGCAGTCATCTTTGCAGGACGGCCACTCCTGGGGAGAGTAGCAACAGTGCTGAACTTTATCCATTTATAGACAATTTGTCTTACTGTGGACTGATGAACATCAAGGCTTTTAGAGATACTTTTGTAACCCTTTCCAGCTTTATGCAAGTCAACAATTCTTAAGTCTTCTGAGATCGCTCTTGTTCGAGGCATGGTTCACATCAGGCAATGCTTCTTGTGAATAGCAAACTCAAATTTTGCTGAGTTTTTTTTTAATAGGGCAGGGCAGCTCTAACCAACATCTCCAATCTCGTCTCATTGATTGGACTCCAGGTTAGCTGACTCCAATTAGCTTTTGGATAAGTCTTGGGGTTTACATACTTTTTGCAAACTACACTCTGAATGTTTAAATTATGTATTCAATATAGACAATAAAAATAAAATAATTTGTGTTATTAGTTTAAGCACACTGTGTTCATCTATTGTTGTGACTAAGATGATCAGATAAAATGTTATGATTAATTTATGCAGAAATCCAGGTAATTCCAAAGGGTTCACATACTTTTTCTTGCCACTGTATCTGTAAACAATCTGGGTTTTCCCCTTTCCATCTGTGGAGCAACCATATCTATAAAATGACTTCCTTGAAATTCACTATTTGAATCCTAAATATATCTTTAGACGCTACGTATGTAGTTCTACCCATACAATATTGATTCACAGTTTTCCACAGACAGATGATGCTTTTAATCCAGTGTAGGTAGAGACCAGATATCCAGGATGTGTTTTTTGACCTACCCTTGTATATTATGGAACACATTTAGTATTTACATGTGGAGAAGTAACTTTAAACGTATTTGTAACATTGTCAATCCTCAGATTTAAGTCAGAATTTAACAAAGATCAAAGAAAGAACAATACTTTTTTAAATGATAATCACCAATGTCCAGGTTAATATTTTTATTTCTGTACTTACCTGGGTGTGTTTCCTGCTCCTCGTTGCTCTACACAGTCCACCTTCTGTCAAGAGGGGAGAGTTATGGAGTTGTGCTTTCACTTTAGCAAWAAGTTCTCTCTCAACTCATCCCTGTTCTGGACAGAACTTAGCTGTTGCACTTCCTCTGCTTGGCTTAGTTTAGTTTATTTGACAATTCATTTTTTTTTTGGTAAAGGCAAACTAGCTGTTTGTGTGTTCAAGTCATGTATAAATGTATCAGAGCCCAGTGAACATGTCTGTTTCTTCATGTGTCTCAGATGGCACCAGGGCCTGTATGTATTTTAACCCTAGGTGCTGGGAGGTGGAGGGAAGAGTCATATCGAGAAGTCAGTTTGTCTCTCAGATTACTACAATGCTCTGCTGCAGTAACCTTTCTGTTCCTCTGGGATGCATCGTCCTTATAAACAATTTAGACTCATAAAAACAAGAACAACACATTTATTCACAGTATTTATGTTTATTTGACATGGACCACATACAATGAAAACTCACTAGAAATGTAATGCATTGTACTAGATGTGGATAATACAGTATAAACGCCCAAATGAATCCAAACAACGTCTCAACACACTAGACTGAAAAATGGGAACAAAGACCCAGACAAGCTAAAACATATTCTACTGTAGATCAGATTTCAAGCATTATCCTCTGACTTTAACAGATACAACAAAACCATATCAAACATCGTGGTCTAAACAGGCCACAAAGAAGTCATGCTGCACAAATGAACCAATCATTGAACACCACGGTAGATATATTGCAGGCATGCTTCAGATTATAATATCATATTGATGCAGTTTCTGACATGATGTTAAACGAAAATGAAATTTGGTGTACGACTACTTGGCAGACCCCTGAAAGCGGCCCAATATTATCAGCAGTTTGCCTTATTGGACCCCAATTCAGTCAGTGTGATTGACAGGAGAGATGACCAATGAGTTTGGACCCTCCTCATTATCACAGGGGTTCAAGTATGGATATAGTTTTTCAGTGAAGCTACAACAAGTGAAAGAGTAGATATGAGACCTGTTTTCTACATCATAAAAGGAGATCTGACCCTCTCTCGTAATCCACAAACACCCCCACCTTCTGGGGTTTTGACTCAGGAAGAGGGGATAGGGGGTGTGCCTTGATCTCGTACTTATTCTCACCCTTCATATACAGAGCCCAGAGTCCACCATCAGGGCTTACAGTTGTTGGCCCTTCCTGATGATGGACTCTCTGGCCACTCCTACCTCCCACTCAATTTTCCCTCTAACCTGAACCTCAAAGTAGAATCTCCCTGAGGAGAAGCCCTCCTTTCCCAGGACCGCTAGACGAGTACTAAACCTCTTTGGGAGGTCAGGGATATTCCGCCATGTGTCTCCACAGCTCACTTGTTTCCTGTTCCCAGACACAATGAGACAGGGGTGTTTCTGTATCAGGATCCAGAGTCACATCCACTGACCACTGCCGTATCATCTTCAGCTCAGCATTACACAACTTCTCCATCTCATTATGAAGTGTCTCCTCCAGCCGAGACAGAGCTTCCTCACAGTTCCTACATGCAGATCCCTGTGAACACTGATCTCAGACCAGTCCTTGATCGGGGATGGGGAGTTCTGGTGGAGGTGGTCCAGCTCAGTGCCTCTCCTCAGCAGCTCAGTGATTTCCTGTTCCAGCTCTTCAATGAGCCCTTCAGCCCGCCTCTCAGCTGCTTTCTGCTTTCCTCTCAACCTCCTCAATAACCTCACCCTGACTTCTCTCAATGGAGCGCACCAGAGCAGTGAAGACCTCCACACTTCCTGCTATCTCTCTCTCTGCATCTCTCTGGCTGAGCTCTACTAAGTATTTGATGTCCTTAACCTTCTGCAGTCGCTCCTGGATCATCTGCTGCACTTGTGCTCCTTCTCCAGGCTGTGGAAGAGGATTCCTCTCTGTCTGTGACCTTCATCCTCTTAAAATGATCTGCAACATCTCTGGAGTGTTGTGTTTGTTTTTAGGTCAGGTCTTCTGTTGAATGTGTCCTTACACAGTGGACACTGGCACAGGACGAGTGCTGTTCCAGTATTCCTGATACGGCCTTGCAGAAGTTGTGTCCACATGGAATAGAGACTGGCTCAGTGAACACATCCAACAGATAGAGCACAGGAACTGCTCTTCAGACAGGACATTGCTGGAGGTGGAACATTTCTGAACCCTAATAGAAGACCAGCAGTTAGAAATGTAGCTGTCTTCATTTTAGAATGTTTTACTGCCCCTGCTGTACTGGAGGTGTTTGTTCAGGAACATGATTTATTGGTTGATCCTTCACTGGCTTGGATGAATTCTGTGATCCCTCCCTAACCCAGAACAAGTCCCACCCACTAGACTACTTTAAAATGCTGCATGCATCACAGGCATTTGTCTCTGTGTGAACAATCTTATTTTCCCCTCTATCTGTGGAGCAGCACAGTTCTATATAAATGACTTCCTGGAATGAGTCAGCGTTGGATAGAAATTCATCTTTGATTAATAAATGTATCTTTAGAAGGTTAAACAAGAGTGTATATGGCTCTACCAAAATAATATTGGTTCAGTGTTCCACAGACGGACATGCTTTTTATCCAGAGTAGGTAGAGACAGAATATCCGGATGTGTGTAATTTTGACCTACCCTTGCATATTATGGAGCAAAGTTTGTATTCACATTTTGAGAAGTAACTTTAAACGTACTTGTAACATTGTCAAGTCTCAGATTTAAGCCAGAATTGAACAAAGGTCAAAGAAAGAACAATAATTTAAATAATAATCACCAGTGTGTGCAGATTCATCTCTTTCTCTACTTACCTGGGTGGTTTCCCCCTCTTGACATTAGGTGGACTGTGTATCTGTATGTAGAACAACGAGGAGCAGGAGAGTTATGGAGTTGTACTTTCAGTTTAGCTAAAAGTTCTCACTCATCCCTGTTCTGCCCAGAACTTAACTGTTGCAATTTCTCTGTTCTTGTTTATTTGACAATTGTATATTTGTCTAGGTACGGGTGTTACGTTCCCGTTTCTGTGTTGTAGCTTTTGTATTTGAGTGTGTGTGTGTTTCAGGAGATAGCTTCCTGAGTTTCTCCCAACCAGCTGATTGGTCGACTCAATGGCTAATTGATGATTGGAGAGCTGACCCGCCCCTCGTCAAGAAGCAGCTGACTCTAATTACTCATTGAGAGAGAGAGAGAGAGAGAGAGCGCGAATGTTATATAGATCATTGCTGAGAGAGAGGTTTATGGCTGAGGGGTTATAGCATGTTGGTCGTGAGTATGCACTGTGTTAGTTGTTGTTGGTAGCAGCTTGGCTATGTTCTGTTTGTTGCTTTGTCAAAGCTTCTTTAATGACCTGAGTTAGTTTTCTCAGTTTTGTTGTGAAGTGGATTGTTTGTTATTCTGTTTCATTTGTTCCCAGGGGGGAAGGGGAAGGCACTTTGGGAGTGCTTAGGCAAGAGGTCCGTGGGCATACATATACCCGTAGTATATTCAATGTCTAGGCACACTAGGTAAGACCTGGGCGGACCACCCCCTGTATTTTGGTTAGGGCACCAGGTGGTGCTAAGATAGGTAGTAGTGGTTAGATAGGAGAGGGGGAGCTTTGATATTTACTTTCTTTGCTTTGGTTCGGTCCAGCCCCTTTTCCTCATATTACCGTGTAAGGAAATAAATCCTAGTAAGCGGTCAATTCTGCCTTTGTCGTCCTTCCTCACACCTACAGTTCATACCTATTTCACTTCACAGGGAGTTGAGTTGCAGCAGGGTGTTGCGTTCCCTCTTCACAGAGGTGTGCGTAACAACGGGCAAAGTGTGTGTGTGTGTGTTTTCTAGTCATGTGTAAATGTATCAGAGCCCAGTGTTGGTCCAGTGAACATGTCTGTTCCTTCCTGTGTCTCAAATGGCATCAGGGCCTGTATGTATTTTTAACCCTGGGTGCTGGGAGGTAGAGGGGGCAGCCAGATCTACAGGTCATTGTGGTTCTCAGATTACTTCAAGGTACTGCTGCAGTAAACCCTCTGTTCCACTGCATCACTCTTATAAACTATTTTAGACTCATAGAAACAAGAACAAAGCATTTATTTATTTTATCATGTTTATTTGACATGGAACACGTACAACTAAAACATAAAACTCACTAGAAATGTAATGCATTGTACTAGATGTGGATAATACAGTATAAACTCCAATGAATCCAAACAAGTCTCAACACACTAGACTGAAAAATGGGAAAAAAGACACAAGCTAAAACATATTCTACTGTAGATCAGATTTCAAGCATTATCCTCTGACTTTAAAGACATATCAAACATGGTCTTAACAGGCCGCAAATAATTAATGTTGCGAC
>NC_036851.1:26732617-26742299 GCF_002910315.2 Salvelinus sp. IW2-2015
TATAGCTCTACCAAAATAATATTGGTTCAGTGTCTCACAGACGGACCATGCTTTTATTCAGAGTAGGTAGAGACAGATATCCAGGATGTGTGTAAATTTGACCTACCCTTGCATATTATGGAGCAAAGTTTGTATTCACATTTTGAGAAGTAACTTTAAACGTACTTGTAACATTGTCAAGTCTCAGATTTAAGCCAGAATTGAACCAAGGTCAAAGAAAGAACAATAATTTAAAAATAATCACCAGTGTGTGCAGATTCATCTCTTTCTCTACTTACCTGGGTGTTTCCCCTCTTGACATTAGGTGGACTGTGTATCTGTATGTAGAACAACGAGGAGCAAGGAGAGTTATGGAGTTGTACTTTCAGTTTAGCTAAAAGTTTCACTCATCCCTGTTTCTGCCCAGAACTTAACTGTTGCATTTCTCTGTTCTTGTTTATTTGACAATTTACATTTGTCTAGGTACGGGTGTTTACGTTCCCAGTTTCTGTGTTGTAGCTTTTTGTTTTGAGTGTGTGTGTGTTTCAGGAGATAGCTTCCTGAGTTCTCCCCAACAGCTTGATTGGTCGACTCAATGGCTAATTGATGATTGGAGAGCTGACCCCGCCCCCTCGTCAAGAGCAGCTGACTCTAATATATGACCTGATATAAAGCACTGAGAGGAGAGCTAGAGACGAAACAAGAGGGGGAAGGGAGGAAAGAAGGAAGAGGAAGAGAGAGAGAGAGAGAAGAGGCAAAAGAAGAAGCACAAGAGAAGAGAGAGGAGAGAGAGAGAGGAGAGACAGAGAGAGAAGAGAAAGAGAAGAGAAGAGAGAGATCATTATACTGAGAGAAAATATATAGCTGAGAGAAGTTAATAAGAATTGCTGAGAGAGAGGTTTATGGCTGAGGGTTTATAGCATGTTGGTCGTGAGTATGCACTGTTTAGTTGTTGTTGGTAGCAGCTTGCGTATGTTCTGTTTGTTGCTTTGTCAAAGCTTCTTTAATGACCTGAGTTAGTTTTCTCAGTTTTGTTGTGAAGTGGATTTTTTGTTATTCTGTTTCATTTGTTCCCAGGGGGGAAGGGGAAGGCACTTTGGGAGTGCTTAGGCAAGGAGTACCGGGCCTACATATACCGTAGTATATTCAATGTCTAGGCACACTAGGTAAGACCTGGGCGGACCACCCCCTGTATTTTGGTTAGGGGCACCAGGTGGTGCTAAGATAGGTAGTAGTGGTTAGATGGAGAGGGGGAGCTTTGATATTTACTTTCTTTGCTTTGGTTTCGGTCCAGCCCCTTTTCTCATATTACCGTGTAAGGAAATATAATCCTAGTAAGCGGTCCATTCTGCCTTTGTCGTCCTTCCTCACACCTACAGTTCATACCTATTTCACTTCACAGGGAGTTGAGTTGCAGCAGGGTGTTGCGTTCCTCTTCACAGAGGTGTGCGTAACAACGGGCAAAGTGTGTGTGTGTGTGTTTTCTAGTCATGTGTAAATGTATCAGAGCCAGTGTTGGTCCAGTGAACATGTCTGTTCCTTCCTGTGTCTCAAATGGCATCAGGGCCTGTATGTATTTTTAACCCTGGGTGCTGGAGGTAGAGGGGGCAGCCAGATCTACAGGTCTTGTGGTCTCAGATTACTTCAAGCGACTGCTGCAGTAAACCCTCTGTTCCACTGCATCATCTTAAAACTATTTTAGACTCATAGAAACAAGAACAAAGCATTTATTTATTTTATCATGTTTATTTGACATGGAACACGTACAACTAAAACATAAAACTCACTAGAAATGTAATGCATTGTACTAGATGTGGATAATACAGTATAAACTCCCAAATGAATCCAAACAACGTCTCAACACACTAGACTGAAAAATGGGAAAAAAGACACAAGCTAAAACATATTCTACTGTAGAATCAGATTTCAAGCATTACCTCTGACTTTAAAACCATATCAAACATGGTCTTAACAGGCCGCAAATAATTAATGTTGCGCAAATGAACCAATCATTGAACACCACGTTAGATATATTGCAGGCATGCTTCAGATTATAATATCATATTGATGTAGTTTCTGACATGTAAACACCTAGATGTTAGAATTTGGTGTACGACTACTTGGCAGACCCCTGAAAGCGGCCCAATATTATCAGCACTTCTGCCTTATTGGACCCAATTCAGTCAGTGTGATTGACAGGAGAGATGACCAATGGGGCTGAGTTTGGACCCTCTGAATTATTACAGGGGTTCAAGTATGGATATAGTTTCTCAGTGAAGTATAACCAGTGAAAGAGTAGATATGAGACGTGTTTTTCTACATCATAAAAGGAGATCTGACCCTCCTCGTAATCCACAAAACACCCCCACCTTCTGGGGTTTCTGACTCAAGAAGAGGGATAGGGGGTGTGTCCTTGATCTCGTACTTATTCTCACCCTTCATATACAGAGCCAGAGTCCACCATCAGGGCTTACACTGTTGGGCCCTTCCTGATGATGGACTCTCTGGCCACTCCTACCTCCCACTCAATTTTCCCTCTAACCTGAACCTCAAAGTAGAATCTCCCTGAGAGAAGCCCTCCTTTCCAGGACAGCTAGACGAGTACTAAACCTCTTTGGGTTGTCAGGGATATTCCGCCGTGTGTCTCCATAGCTCACTTGTTTCTTTTCTCAGACACAATGAGACAGGGTGTTTCTGTATCAGGATCCAGAGTCACAATCCACTGACCACTGCCGTATCATCTTCAGCTCAGCATTACACGACTTCTCCATCTCATTATGAAGTGTCTCCTCCAGCCGAGACAAAGCTCTCCTCACAGTTCCTACATGCAGATCCCTGTGAACACTGATCTCAGACCAGTCCTTGATCGGGGATGGGGAGTTCTGGTGGAGGGGGTCCAGCTCAGTGCCTCTCCTCAGCAGCTCAGTGATTTCCTGTTCCAGCTCTTCAATGAGCCCTTCAGCCCGCTCTCAGCTGCTTTCTGCTTCTCCTCAACCTCCTCAATAACCTCACCCTGACTTCTCTCAATGGAGCGCACCAGAGCGTGAACACCTCCACACTTCCTGCTATCTCTCTCTCTGCATCTCTCTGGCTGAGCTCTACTGCATATTTGATGTCCTTAACCTTCTGCAGTCGCTCCTGGATCATCTGCTGCACTTGTGCTCCTTCTCCAGCTTGGAAGAGGACTCCTCTCTGTCTGTGACCTTCATCCTCTTAAAATGACTGCAACTCTCTGAGTATTGTGTTGGTTTTTAGGTCAGGTCTTCTGTTGAATGTGTCCTTACACAGTGGACACTGGCACAGGACAGTGCTGTTCCAGTATTCCCTGATACAGCCTTGCAGAAGTTGGTCCACATGGAATAGAGACTGGCTCAGTGAACACATCCAGACAGATAGAGCACAGGAAACTGCTCTGCTCTTCAGACAGGACATTGCTGGAGGTGGACATTTCTGAAACCCAATAGAAGACCACAGAGTTAGACATGTAGCTGTCTTCATTTTAGAATATTTTACTGCCCCCTGCTGTACTGGAGTGTTTGTTCAGGAACATGATTTATTGGTTGATCCCTTCCACTGGCTTGGATGGAATTCTGTGATCCCTCCCTAACCCAGAACAAGTCCCACCCACTAGACTACTTTAAAATGCTGCATGCCATCACAGGCATTTGTCTCTGTGTGAACAATCTTATTTTCCCCCTTCTATCTGTGGAGCAACCAGTTCTATAAAATGACTTCCTGGAATGAGTCAGCTATGGATAGAAATTTGCTATTTGATTACTAATTGTATCTTTTAGATGGTAATACAAGAGTGTACATAGAGCTACCAAAATAATATTGATTCAGTGTTCCACAGACAGACCATGCTTTTTACCGAGAGTACTGTAGATAGAGAAACAATATCCAGGAGACGTATAATTTGGTCTACCTTTGTATATTATGGAGCACATGCCCTAAATGTCTTCACATTTGGAAAGTGACTTTCAATGTACCTGTAACATTGTCAATTCTCAAATTTTTACCAGATTGTTTTACAAAGATCAAAGAAAGAACAGCTGAGAAACACAAAGTAATGTGATTTTGGAGTAAAATGATCACCAGTGTCTATATTCCTCTTTCTCTACTTACCTGGGTGTGTTTTCCCTCTTTGTCTTGACAGAAGGTTGACTGTGTATCTGTGTGTAGAGTGATGTGGAGCAGGAGAGTTATGCACTTTCACTTTCACTTTAGCTAAATGTTATCACTCAACTCTTTCCTGTTCTGCCACAACTTAACTGTTTCACGTTCTCTGTACTTAGTTTAGTTTTTTTTTACAATTTAAGGTTGTACAGTTAAGTGCAAACTAGCTGTGTGTGTGTGTGTGCACATTTGGTGTGTGTGTGTGCATGTTTTTGAGTCATGTATAAATGTATCAGAGTCCAGTGAAGGTGTCTGTTCCTTCCTGTGTCTCAAATGGCACCAGGGCCTGTATGTATTTTTAACCCTGGCTTCTGGAGGGGGAGGGAGGGGCCACATCTAGAGGTCAGTGTTGGCCTCAGAAGCCACTGCTGCAGTGACCCCTCTGTTCCACTGTATCACTCTTATAAACTATTTTAGACTCATAAAAACAAGAATAAAGCATTTATTTATTTTATCATGTTTATTTGACATGGAACACGTACAACTAAAACATAAAACTCACTAGAAATGTAATGCATTGTACTAGATGTGGATAATACAGTATAAACTCCCAAATGAATCCAAACAAMGTCTCAACACACTAGACTGAAAAATGGGAACAAAGACACAAGCTAAAACATATTCTACTGTAGATCAGATTTCAAGCATTATCCTCTGACTTTAACAGATACAACAAAACCATATCAAACATCATGGTCTAAACAGGCCGCAAAGAAGTCATGCTGCGCAAATGAACCAATCATTGAACACCACGTTAGATATATTGCAGNCCAATTCAGTCAGTGTGATTGACAGGAGAGATGACCAATGGGGCTGAGTTTGGACCCTCCTCATTATCACAGGGGTTCAAGTATGGATATAGTTTCTCAGTGAAGGTACAACCAGTGAAAGAGTAGATATGAGACVTGTTTTCTACATCATAAAAGGAGATCTGACCCTCCTCGTAATCCACAAACACCCCCACCTTCTGGGGTTTCTGACTCAGGAAGAGGGAGAAAGGGGGTGTGTCCTTGGCTACATATTTATTCCTATTCATATACAGAGCCCAGAGTCCACCATCAGGGCTTACAGCTGTTGGGCCCTTCCTGATGATGGACTCTCTGGCCACTCCTACCTCCCACTCAATTTTCCCTCTAACCTGAACCTCAAAGTAGAATCTCCCTGAGGAGAAGCCCTCCTTTCCCAGGACCGATAGATAACATTCAAACCTCTCTGGGAGGTCAGGGACAATCTGCCGTATGTCTCCATAGCTCACTTGTTTCCTGTCCTCTGACACAATGAGCTTGCAGTGTGCTGTATCCGGGTCCAGAGTCAAATCCACTGACCACTGCCGTAACCTCCTCAGCTCAGGATCCCACAACTTCTCTATCTCTTTCAGAAGTGTGTCCTCCAGCTGAGACAGAGCTTTCCTCACAGTTCCTACATGCAGATCCCTGTGAACACTGATCTCAGACCAGTCCTTGATYGGGGATGGGGAGTTCTGGTGGAGGGGGTCCAGCTCAGTGCCTCTCCTCAGCAGCTCAGTGATTTCCTGTTCCAGCTCTTCAATGAGCCCTTCAGCCCGCCTCTCAGCTGCTTTCTGCTTCTCCTCAACCTCCTCAATAACCTCACCCTGACTTCTCTCAATGGAGCGCACCAGAGCAGTGAAGACCTCCACACTTCCTGCTATCTCTCTCTCTGCATCTCTCTGGCTGAGCTCTACTGAGTATTTGATGTCCTTAACCTTCTGCAGTCGCTCCTGGATCATCTGCTGCACTTGTGCTCCTTCCCCAGGCTTGGAAGAGGACTCCTCTCTGTCTGTGACCTTCATCCTCTTAAAATGATCTGCAACATCTCTGAGTGTTGTGTTTGTTTTTAGGTCAGGTCTTCTGTTGAATGTGTCCTTACACAGTGGACACTGGCACAGGGTAGTGCTGTTCCAGTATTCCCTGATACAGGCCTTGCAGAAGTTGTGTCCACATGGAATAGAGACTGGCTCAGTGAACACATCCAGACAGATAGAGCACAGGAACTGCTCTTCAGACAGGACATTGCTGGAGGTGGACATTTCTGAAACCCAATAGAAGACCAGAGTTAGAAATGTAGCTGTCTTCATTTTAGAATATTTTACTGCCCCCTGCTGTACTGGAGTGTTTGTTCAGGAACATGATTTATTGGTTGATCCTTTCCACTGGCTTGGATGGAATTCTGTGATCCCTCCCTAACCCAGAACAAGTCCCACCCACTAGACTACTTTAAAATGCTGCATGCCATCACAGGCATTTGTCTCTGTGTGAACAATCTTATTTTCCCCCTTCTATCTGTGGAGCAACCAGTTCTATAAAATGACTTCCTGGAATGAGTCAGCGTTGGATAGAAATTCATCTTTGATTAATAAATGGATCTTTAGAAGGTTAAACAAGAGTGTATATAGCTCTACCAAAATAATATTGGTTCAGTGTTCCACAGACGGACCATGCTTTTTATCCAGAGTAGGTAGAGACCAGATATCCAGGATGTGTGTAATTTGACCTACCCTTGCATATTATGGAGCAAAGTTTGTATTCACATTTTGAGAAGTAACTTTAAACGTACTTGTAACATTGTCAAGTCTCAGATTTAAGCCAGAATTGAACAAAGGTCAAAGAAAGAACAATAATTTAAATAATAATCACCAGTGTGTGCAGATTCATCTCTTTCTCTACTTACCTGGGTGYGTTTCCCCTCTTGACATTAGGTGGACTGTGTATCTGTATGTAGAACAACGAGGAGCAGGAGAGTTATGGAGTTGTACTTTCACTTTAGCTAAAAGTTCTCAACTCATCCCTGTTCTGCCCAGAACTTAACTGTTGCAATTTCTCTGTTCTTGTTTATTTGACAATTTTATATTTGTCTAGGTACGGGTGTTACGTTCCCCAGTTTCTGTGTTGTAGCTTTTGTATTTGAGTGTGTGTGTGTTTCAGGAGATAGCTTCCTGAGTTCTCCCCAACCAGCTGATTGGTCGACTCAATGGCTAATTGATGATTGGAGAGCTGACCCCGCCCCCTCGTCAAGAAGCAGCTGACTCTAATTACTATTGGCCCTATTCAACAAAAGTGGTTGAATGGGGCCTGAAATGACTGATATGCCTTCTAAATATAGTAATAATTAATGATCTATTGACTACTATATGATTACACCTTCCTTATAACTGTAAAATAATATATTTTGTGAAAATACAATATGGCACCATTTCATAGAACTGATGATATTGAAGGTCTTCCCTGCTGGCTCTGAGCAATGCACAGATGCCATTCAAATGCCTGCCGACTTGTTGCAACTTCCGCTTTAAGTACAAAGTGATTTGTCCGTCTGTGACCAAGAGAAAGTGGTCTTGTTTCAGTTCTACAAAATGCTTTGTATTTGTTCATGTTGGCTGGTCTAACTCTGTGTGAACATCACAGCGTTTGGGGCTGTGACCTACTGAGCCAGAGGAAATCAGTCCTTTGTTTGAATAGGTCTATCACTCCTTCAGCTGTTGAGTGGAACGGGACAACCTTAAAGCTTTTTTGTAAATCATTCATTTGTTTCTAAACCCTCCACAGACACATCTACAAGCTAAAAACACATTCATTACCAATCCAAACCCAAGTAAGTCCCTATGTCAGGACTCTTTGTCTCTAGCAGGTTTTAGAGGGTGCACGTGGAACCTCCTATCTTTGGCATTGGGCAGTGCCAGCTCCATTTTTAAAGTAGTTGGTACATTTTCTTCTTTCCTGTTTTTGAGGGTTGTAGAGCCAACATTGGTGATTTACTGCCACTTCCACTCTTGAGTGTCTGCTCAGTAGTGTCTGATAACTCCATCCAGATCAGTTGAAGTGATCTGATCTCTCCCTAACCCACAGCAAGTCCCACTCCGTTGACTACTCTAAAATGTTGCATGCTATCTATCAGACATTTGTCCCAAGTGCCAAACCTTTTCTCACTCTGTGGTGGAACCGAATATTCTTATAGCTCACCTTAGATAGTTCATAACCTTGTGGCACCAGACTGATTGCTGCGTTCACCATTCTGTTTTACTGCACGTGTAAGTCTGGGATTTCTCCAACAGAGGGCTTTTGGAATTAGAAAAAAATTGGCTGGTCCAATCAGCTTCCTCTTTAAAAACAGGGGGTGTATTTGGGACGAAAACCCACGCAACCAAATAGTGTGCTTTGAATTAGGCCGCCTCTGATTGAACGGAACGTGTGATCACTCGCTGACAAGTAGTTTTGAATAATACCTGCCATTACAGACATGTACTCAAACGGTTTAAGTTAGAGGTATGCCACATGCCAGACTGATACGTGAAGGGTGTCAAATTAACAAATCTTCCCAGCGTGAAATAGTTCCCAATCCTTCTGATTGTGACGTCATGTTGTCAAATATATCACAGCGTGAAAATGTTCCCAGTTCAATAATTGCGTGTGGATGGCTGAGCTCGTCCGGGTGTCTCTTACTACGTACATGAAGGGAAACGGCTGGTGAACTCAGCCTTCAGGCGTCTTTTACAATGTGAATTGTCATACTATGGTAGAGCAAGCACAAAGTCTGTGTGTGCAAGAAATGGAATTCACTCCTTCTAACAACATACTTTTTAGAAACTATATAGAATTTATAGAAAGGTTGCCATTTACAGGGTACCACTGGTGCTCCAATTTAAAAAAAAGTTAGGAGCACAGCATAACATTTAGGAGCACCAGAGAAGATTAGTTTAAAATCTATTGAGATATAGCCTGTATGTGTGTGTGTATATATATATATATATATATATATATATTTACTATTGCGATTGATTACTATTGCAACAACACATCATCAGTAGGGTAAAACTAACTGTCTCACGACGGTCTTATATATATATAATATATATATATATATATATACAGGCTATATCTCCTAGCTACTTCTGAAGCACTAGTTGTGCTCTAAACTAATATGTAACCTGTAAAGACCTTTGTTTATTACAAAAACCTAAATGTTGATACAAATACCTCTCATTGAAATTACAAAGGCATTTGTGGAATATTTTGGTTTTACATTACATTTAAAAGCACTATTTTCCTATTGATGCATAACATTTGAAAATTGGACACCGTCTCTTTTAGAAATTGTGAGTGACAACATGCAAGAGATCAGTCTTTGATTCGTTGATCTCCTGAAGAAGGCTAATCCTTTTCCTTCTTTCTTCTGTACCCCACATGTATATACTAGTAAAGTACCAGGTTGTTAGCTAGAAAACTGAACAAATGTTAACGACCCGCGACATGGTTTATGAATATAAAATGTGTCTTCAGTCCTCATAGGACATGTTGCTCCGGTAATATGTGCTAAACAGGTCTAGAAACAAGCTGGTTCAGCTGTAGGTATGGTGCTATCATGATCATTTCTCATTAGGGCACTCGGAAGCAGCTGTACAGAGAAGCCTGATCTGGGTAATAGTTTTTGTGTGTGGGGGGGGGGGGGGGGGCACTGGTAATGCAACCAATATGGTTGGACTCTAGAGCCCTGGTTGCATAGAGTCAAGTCT
>NC_036851.1:26742324-26748186 GCF_002910315.2 Salvelinus sp. IW2-2015
CCACCTGAAGATATAAAAAGCCAGTGTTTGAAGAGAGAGAGAGATGCGAGAGAGACAAGGAGACGGAGAAGCGGGGAGGGAGAGCGAGAGAGCGGCAAAGAGGACGAGGGAGAAGGGAGGGCGGACCGAGAGCGAGGGGGAGAGCAGAGAGCGAGAGTAGAGAGAGAGAGAGAGAGAGAAGAGGAGAGAGAAGAGAGAGAGAGGAGAAGAGAGAGAAGAGAGAGAGAGAGAGAGAGAGAACGAGGGAGAGAGAGAGATGAGAAGAGAGAGAGAGAGAGAGAGAGAGAGTGAGAGAGGAGAGAGAGAGAGAGAGAGAGACGGAGAGAGAGAGAGAGAGAGAGAGAGAGAGAGAGAGAGAGAGATCATTATAGGTAGAGATATATATATTATAGCTGAGATTGATGTTATATAGATCATTGCTGAGAGAGAGGTTTATGGCTGAGGGGTTATAGCATGTTGGTCCGTGAGTATGCACTGTGTTAGTTGTTGTTGGTAGCAGCTTGGCTATGTTTCTGTTTGTTGCTTTGTCAAAGCTTCTTTAATGACCTGAGTTAGTTTTCTCAGTTTTGTTGTGAAGTGGATTGTTTGTTATTCTGTTTCATTTGTTCCCAGGGGGGAAGGGGAAGGCACTTTGGGATGCTTAGGCAAGAGGTCCGGGGCATACATATACCCGTAGTATATTCAATGTCTAGGCACACTAGGTAAGACCTGGGGGACCACCCCCTGTATTTTGGTTAGGGCACCAGGTGGTGCTAAGATAGGTAGTAGTGGTTAGATAGAGGGGGAGCTTTGATTTTACTTTCTTTGCTTTGGTTCGGTCCAGTCCCTTTCCTCATTATACCGTGTAAGGAAATAAATCCTAGTAAGCGGTCAATTCTGCTTTGTCGTCCTTCCTCACACCTACAGTTCATACCTATTTCACTTCACAGGGAGTTGAGTTGCAGCAGGGTGTTGCGTTCCCTCTTCACAGAGGTTGCGTAACAACGGGCAAAGTGTGTGTGTGTGTTTTCTAGTCATGTGTAAATGTATCAGAGCCCAGTGTTGGTCCAGTGAACATGTCTGTTCCTTCCTGTGTCTCAAATGGCATCAGGGCCTGTATGTTATTTAACCCTGGGTGCTGGGAGTAGAGGGGCAGCCAGATCTACAGGTCATGTGTGGTCTCAGATTACTTCAAGACTGCTGCAGTAAACCCTCTGTTCCACTGCATCACTCTTATAAACTATTTTAGACTCATAGAAACAAGACAAAAGCATTTATTTATTTTATCATGTTTATTTGACATGGAACACGTACACTAAAACATAAAACTCACTAGAAATGTAATGCATTGTACTAGATGTGGATAATACAGTATAAACTCCCAAATGAATCCAAACAACGTCTCAACACACTAGACTGAAAAATGGGAAAAAAGACACAACTAAAACATATTCTACTGTAGATCAGATTTCAAGCATTATCCTCTGATTAAAAACCATATCAAACATGGTCTTAAACAGGCCGCAAATAATTATGTTGCGCAAATGAACCAATCATTGAACACCACGTTAGATATATTGCAGGCATGCTTCAGATTATAAATCATATTGATGAGTTTCTGACATGTTAAACACCTAGATGTTATGAAATTTGGTGTACGACTACTTGGCAGACCCCCTGAAAGCGGCCCAATATTATCAGCACTTCTGCCTTTTGGACCCCAATTCAGTCAGTGTGATTGACAGGAGAGATGACCAATGGGGCTGAGTTTGGACCCTCTATATTACAGGGGTTCAAGTATGGTATAGTTTCTCAGTGAAGTACAACCAGTGGAAGAGATAGATATGAGACTGTTTTCTACATCATAAAAGGAGATCTGACCCTCCTCGTAATCCACAAACACCCCCACCTTTGGGGTTTCTGACTCAGAAGAGGGGATAGGGGGTTGTCCTTGATCTCGTACTTATTCTCACCCTCATATACAGAGCCCAGAGTCCACCTCAGGGCTTACAGCTGTTGGGCCCTTCCTGATGATGGACTCTCTGGCCACTCCTACCTCCCATTCAATTTTCCCTCTAACCTGAACCTCAAAGTAGAATCTCCCTGAGGAGAAGCCCTCCTTTCCCAGGACAGCTAGAACGAGTACTAAACCTCTTGGGTTGTCAGGGATATTCCGCCGTGTGTCTCCATAGCTCACTTGTTTCTTGTTCTCAGACACAATGAGACAGGGTGTTCTGTATCAGGATCCAGAGTCACAATCCACTGACCACTGCCGTATCATCTTCAGCTCAGCATTACACGACTTCTCCATCTCATTATGAAGTGTCTCCTCCAGCCGAGACAAAGCTCTCCTCACAGTTCCTACATGCAGATCCCTGTGAACACTGATCTCAGACCAGTCCTTGATCGGGGATGGGGAGTTCTGGTGGAGGGGGTCCAGCTCAGTGCCTCTCCTCAGCAGCTCAGTGATTTCCTGTTCCAGCTCTTCAATGAGCCCTTCAGCCGCTCTCAGCTGCTTTCTGCTTCTCCTCAACCTCCTCAATAACCTCACCCTGACTTCTCTCAATGGAGCGCACCAGAGCAGTGAAGACCTCCACACTTCCTGCTATCTCTCTCTCTGCATCTCTCTGGCTGAGCTCTACTGATATTTGTGTCCTTAACCTTCTGCAGTCGCTCCTGGATCATATCTGCTGCACTTGTGCTCCTTCTCCAGCTTGGAAGAGGACTCCTCTTGTCTAGCGTAAAATGAGCCTAATCAATTCCACGTGTCTCACTTTCTTAGTTTACTGAGATTCTCTGACAGAATTACACTTACATGCGTTGCATCAAAACATGATTTAGAGCTGTTTATGGAAAAGTGATTATTTCTGTATTTCAAACATGATTTGGAGCTTTTTTCTGGAATAAGTTGTTTATTGCTCGTTTTCAACATGGATTTTAGAGCTTGTTTATGATAAAAGTGTTTTTTCAGTTTTATCAACAGGAATTTGATGAGTTTGTTTATGGACAAGTGATTTTTCTGTATTTTCAAACATGATTTGGGAGCTTTGCTGTTTTTGGGAAAATGTTTATTTCTGTTTTTTCAACATGATTGTAGAGCTTGGTTTATAGTAAAAGTGTTTTGTCAGGTTTCAACATGATTTAGAGGCTTGTTTATGAAAAGTGTTTATTTTGCGTGTTAGTTTTTGCAAGGTAGTTTTGGCTGAAACTGTCACAGTGTTAGACAAAACCTTGTGGATGTTATTCATAACGGATTCTAGTTTTGGGAACAGAAAATTGTATAGAGATCGTATTTTCATCTATGAAAACATTTAGCTGAATGTCAACCCAKTTTCAGATATGGTAAGGAGATGAAGCCCCTAGTGGATGTGACGGCTTGTCCTCTAGTATTCAAATAGAGAATTTCAATAAGGCTTTCTCGTTCCAGGAATGAYATTTTATGGTTAYGGATGCACYACAGATGTGATAAGRRGAAYGGTGATTGATCACATATAGAGTATATCCTCACATTTGTTATGGGCTTCCTGTCCTGACCATATTTGGTAAGAAGAGGAAGTCCAGTGATAAGGCAGAAAAGAGAAGCAAAATGATGGATGAAACGTCCCATCTGTATACAGGTTGAAAGGTTGTCAATGAGTCAAGTCTACAAAACTTAGTGGACCTTTTTCATAACAAGTTTTGCGAACAGAAAATTGTATGGAGATCTGTGAAAAACRTCAACCCACTTTCAGTTTCCTTCTGCCTTGCACTGGACCTCTTCTTACCAAATATGGTCAGGACAGGAAGCTCCTAGCAGGTGTGGTAAGACCTCTTTGTGATCACATATGATCAGTCAGCGTTTTCCATATCTGTCTGTGGAGCAACTGGAATTAGCCTGAATTACATAGAAATTCACTATTTGAATACTACATTTATCTTTAGATGATGGTACATGTAGTTCTACCGAAATGATATTGATTCAGTTTTCCACAGACTGACCATGCTTTTAATACAGAGTGTAAGAGAAGATAATATACTTACTATGACTGAGGTGGTTGTCCCACCTAGCTATTTTAAGATGAATTCACTAACTGTAAGTCACTGGATAAGAGCATCTGCTAAATGACTTAAATGTAAATGTATTCACATTTTGGATAAGTGACATTTAACATACTTGTAAAATTGTCAATTCACTAATTATTCCAGATTTTTTTTTAAACAAATATGAAGAAAAAAAGAACAGGTGAGAAACACAAAGCAGTGTGATTATGAAGTAAATAATCCAGGTTAAACCACTTACCTGGGGGGGTTCCCTTTTTGTCTTGACAGGTTGACTGTGTAGCTGTGTGTAGAACGATGAGGAGCAGGAGAGTTATGCACTTTATACTTACACTTTCACAATCCAATATGACCAGTCAATCAAAGTTTATTTGGCACGTGCACACAGTACAGTGAAACACTCGCTAACTCTTCTCAACAATGCAGTACAATATCATTCAAAAATAAAATGCCAAATRCAAAAGTCCMAAAAATAACAAGTAGTATGAGAAGTATGTACATACAGTATCTGTGATTTATCAAAATGGAGACTTTAATACAAGKWGTAATAAAAAGTAGAAGGAAAAACTAGTATGAGAAGTATTTATCTGTGATTTATGAAAATGGAACATTAATACAAGTAGTAAAGTGACTTGGCATAGCAGCTTCAGTAAACAGCAGTTGAAACCAGAGGAGCACTGCAGTAGCTTCTGTYTCCTAGTCTGCTGTGTTCTGTTGCTGYTGGTCTGCCCGTCATCTGTCCACCCAACCAGAGACGCTAGGGACACTGACACTGACTAGACATGACGTTGCAAATGTATTTTCCCTTCAATTTACAAGCTGAATTGCAATAAACATGATGCACACACAGTATTACATATAATTCTGTTTTATTTGATGGTTACCAGGTTGACCTAGTGTAAAGGGTCAGGCTGGGGTTGGAGGCCAGGGGTCAAGGTTGACCGTAATAAATAAAATGGGTTGGTATCTCTCTACCCAGGGCCAGCTAGCAGTGCTGCTGGGGTTGCGGTYCYGAGTCAGGTGYTGAACCCAAACAAACCACACATCCTAATCCCCCTAACCCTATCTAAAGTAGACACATGATTTCTCCTGCTTCTGCTCTCTCTGCTCTCTCTTTCTGTCCCTCTCTATCTCTCTTTCTCACTATCTTTTTTTTCTCTCCCTTTATACTCTCTATTGCTCTCTTGATTTTTAGGTATTTCTCTCCTAGGTTCTTCTCTCTCTGCTCAGCTGATTCCCCTCTTTTTTGCCATCTAACATCTCTTTCTCTCTCTCCTTGCTGTTCCCTTCCCTCTCCTCCGTTGTCTCTCTTCCTCCAGGTTATCTTTCCCTGGATCCCTCTTCCTACTCTCACCCTGGCTCCCGAGGTAAAGTGCTTCCCTTTCTCTCTCTGCATCTTTCTCCACGCGTGAGCGTGAGAGGGGAGGGCTTCAGTCCTCCAGTAGGCCCAGACAGTGCTCTCAAACCTGGATTAGACTAGGCTGAGTGGCCCCCTGGAGCTCTGGAGACTCTCTCTTGCTATACCGTAGGACAGCAGACACTCACAAACTAAGTCTACTGCCACTAGTGGGCTTGTCCTGGCATCTAGTAGTGTGTGGATGCATAGCTTGTAGTGTCTTAGGCTGTTTCACAGGAAAGATGGTGTGCTTGCATGGAGGCGCATGCATTAACATAGTCTGTGTCTTTGTGCATGAACGTGTTGCATATTTTGGTGTGTGTGTGTGTGTGTGTGTACAGTATACATGTATGTGTGTGTATTCTGGCGTGTTTTCTTGTTCCCCTGCTAAAATTAGATTCTCTCTCTCTCGTTCTCTCTCTCTCTCTCATTCTCTCTCTCTCTCTCTC
>NC_036851.1:26748286-27005853 GCF_002910315.2 Salvelinus sp. IW2-2015
AATCAATCAATTTTATTTTATATAGCCCTTCGTACATCAGCTTCTCTCTCTCTCTCTCCTGTCTCTTATACACATCTAGATGTGTATAAGAGACAGCTCTCTCTCTCTCTCTCTCTCTCTCTCTCTCTCTCTCTCTCTCTCTCTCTCTCTCTCTCTCTCTCAATCAATCAATCAATGTCAATGTCAATGTCAGTCCCTAAGATAGATCCTGCTTCCTTTTCCTTTGTTCCGCCTCTTCTTCATACATGTTGATGTCTCTCGATCTCTTTCTCTCTTTCTGGTGTACTTCCTGTGTCCCCTTCTCTTCTGCATTTCCCTCGTCCTCCCTCTCCTCTCCCACCCCCTCTCTCCTCCATTGTGTTGCCTGTCGGCTGTACAGTAGATTTAGCTGCTAGACCAGTTCTCTCTGGTTCCTCTGCCTTTGTCACTTCATAGATTAAACATCAAAGCCGCATCCTGCTCAGAGAGAAAAGGATCATATTTTCATATCCACTTTTCATAACACTTCTTAACCCATTCCAAACATCATGTCCTCCTCTTTTATAACTCTTCAGTTCTACACTAAAGATCTCTCTTTCCTCCTTCCTTCTAATCTCTTTCTAGACTTCCTCTGCTCTATCCCCTCTTCCTGTCTCCCTGTCCATCTCCCCTCTCTGTTGTCAACTCTGTTCAGTTGTAATTGATTGTTGAATTTCATTGATCCCCCAAGACCTAAACACTGAAGGTCAGGACAGAGCTTCAAAACCAAAGCTTTCCTCCATCGAGAGAGAGAAGAGGAGATGAGAGAGAGAGACAGAAGGGGGGTTACAAGCTGAAATAGTGAAAGTAGAGTGGAAGAGAAGTGAGAGAGGCAATTACTTTTCTCTGTAAGTCTGTCTCTTTGGAGAACATAACTGTTGCTGAGTGGGTTACCCCTCCTCCTTCATGTCTAATCTGGGGCTATATGTGTACCTCTGTCATCGGCAATTACTGCCTGGGGTTTAGGGATGCATCCCTGACACGTCCCAGTAGCCTCCTCACCTCGTTGATGCCCCCCTCACTCCCTCGCTGCTGCCAAGCCCCAGCTCTCTTTGTAGCTATGTAGCTGCCTACAGTACACACAGCCTCCCTTGGTGACACTCTGGCCACTCGCATTCCTTATTCCTCCTTGAGCAGCAGTAGTCTAGTTGCAGCTGTCAGTGTTTCCTCACACCTCTGGGTCTATTTTAGATAATCCCATTCTCACCACTCGATAATCATCACAGGCTCAGTTCAGTAATTAGTCATTTACAGCAGAGGAACCACCAGAACACTAGAGGTGTCCTGTTCATTATAGTACTATATAGGGTCTGGAGTATTCTAGAACGCTTAAAGAATGATTACTGCTGACCTACTGTTTGTACACTCAGTGTAGTTCTCACATTGACAACACACCACAGAGAGTGTGTACTCCTCAGATGCTGTATTTTGTGCTATTTTGTGTTGAACAAGGATAGTTATAAAGTCACTACAGTCCCTGGTTCGAATCCAGGCTGTATCACATCCGGCCGTGATTGGGAGTCCCATAGGGCGGCGCACAATTGTCCCAGCGTCGTTCAGGTTTGGCCGGGGTAGGCCGCCATTGTAAATAAGAATTTGTTCCTAACTGACTTGCCTTGTTCAATAAAGGTTCAATTATATATTTTTTAAATAAAACCCACCCCTGCGCAGGCATTGGGGATCTCAGTGATAAATTAATCAGAGATGCATAATTGATCTACTGAACTGCTGAAGAGTGCTCCAGCCAGTCAGCCAGCCAGTCAGTCAGCCACAGGAACAGGCAGGTACAGAGCAGGGACAGCACAGGGCTCATATGACAGCCTAAAGCCATCTGCTGAGAGACGTCCAGTCAACACTATGGATAGAGTTTACTCCACTGACCTCACTGGGTCTCAAACAGGCCTGTGGATGATAGATACTGTACTAAACAGGAAAACAGGACACAACCGTAGTGTGAAAATAAAACAGCCAGGGTGTGTGTAGTGTCCCATGGCCATGCTAAGGCTGCTATTGGGGTGAGTGAATTATCATCTGCTAAAGATTGGCTATATTTTTTTTCTTTCTGGATATACGCAGATATCAGATAAGCATGGCGCTCAGAAGTGTGTGAATAATAATACCCATGTGGATTATGATGTGACATATCATGTCATGCCCTCTCCTCCCCATGTTCTTTTCTCAGAGTCAGGCAGAGGCCCACTATAAGGGGAACCGCCACGCTCGGAGGGTAAAAGGCATTGAGACCTCCAAGACTCGCCCCCAGGAGGGTGACAAGCTGCCCACTCTCCCCACCGCCGCCCCCTCTCCACCAGGCCCCTCACCATCCAGCCCAGGCCCTGACCCTAGCGAACAGGGTAAGCACCACCTGTGCTCTACACCGCACACATACACACATGCTGAACCCACACAGAGATATAACCTAAACACACACATGCTGAACCCACACAGAGATATAACCTAAACACACACATGCTGAACCCACACAGAGATATAACCTAAACACACACATGCTGAACCCACACAGAGATATAACCTAAACACACACACATCACTGCATTTAATCATGGCAAGGCAACTGGAAACATGACCGAATACAAACAGTGTAGTTATTCCCTCCGCAAGGCAATCAAACAAGCTAAGCGTCAGTATAGAGATAAAGTGGAGTCGCAATTCAACGGCTCAAAAACGAGACACATGTGGCAGGGTCTAAAGTCAATCACGGATTACAAAAAGAAAACCAGCCCCGTCGCGGACATCGGCGACTTGCTCCCAGACAAATTAAACAACGTCCATGCGCGCTTTGAGGACAATACAGTGCCACGACACGTCCATCTACCAAAGACTGTGGGCTCTCCTCCGTGGCCGATGTGAATAAAACATTTAAACGTGCTAACCCTCACAAGGCTGCCGGCCCAGATTGCATCCCTAGCCGCGTCCTCAGAGCATGCGCAAGCAAGCTGGCTGGTGTGTTTACGGACATATTCAATCAACCCCTATCCCAGTCTGCTGTCCCCTATTGCTTCAAGGTGTCCACCATTGTTCCTGTTCTCACGAAAGCAAAAGTAACTGAACTAAATGACTATCGCCCCGTAGCACTCACTTCCGTCATCATGAAGTGCTTTGAGAGACTAGTCAAGGATCATATCACCTCCACCCTACCTGATACCCTAGATCCACTCCAATTTGCTTACCGCCCCAATAGGTCCTCAGACGATGCAATTGCCATCACACTGGAAACTTCCCTATCCCATCTGGACAAGAGGAATACCTATGTAAGAATGCTGTTCATTGACTACAGYTCWGCATTYAACACCATAGTACCATCCAAACTCATCATTAAGCTTGAGACCCTGGGTCTCGACCCCGCCCTGTGCAACTGGGTCCTGGACTTTCTGACTGGCCGCCCCCAGGTGGTGAAGGTAGGGAACAACATCTCCACCCCGCTGATCCTCTACACTGGGGCCCTACAAGGGTGCGTTCTCAGCCCTCTCCTGTACTCCCTGTTCACCCATGACTGCGTTGCCATGCATGCCTCCAACTCAATCATCAAGTTTGCAGACGACACTACAGTGGTAGGCTTGATTACCAACAATGACAAGACAGCCTACAGGGAGGAAGTGAGGGCCCTTGGAGTGTGGTGTCAGGAAAATAAACTCTCACTCAACGTCAACAAAACAAAGGAGATGATTGTGGACTTCAGGAAACAGCAGAGGGAGCACCCCCCCATCCACATCGACGGGACAGTAGTGGAGAAGGTGGAAAGTTCCTCCGCGTACACATCACGGACAAACTGAAATGGTCCACCCACACAGACAGTGTGGTGAAGAAGGCGCAACACCGCCTCTTCAACCTCAGGAGGCTGAAGAAATTTGGCTTGTCACCTAAAACCCTCACAAACTTTTACAGATGCACAATTGAGAGCATCCTGTCGGGCTGTATCACCGCCTGGTACGGCAATTGCACTGCCCTCAATTGCAAGGCTCTCCAGAGGGTAGTGCAGTTTGCACAATGCATCACCGGGGGAAAACTACCTGCCCTCTAAGAGACATACACCACCCGATGTCACAGGCAGGCCAGAAAGATCATCAAGGACAACAACCACCCGAGCCACTGCCTGTTCACCTCGCTATCATCCAGAAGGTGATGTCAGTACAGGTGCATCAAAGCTGGGACCGAGAGACTGAAAAACAGCTTCTAGCTCAAGGCCATCAGACTGTTAAACAGCCATCACTAACATAGAGAGGCTGCTGCCAACATACTGACTCAAATCACTGGCCACTTTAATAAATGGATTTAATAAAGGTATCACTAGTCTCTTTAAATAATGTCACTTTAATAATGTTTACATATCCTACAATACTTATCTCATATGTATATAGTGTATTTTATACCATCTATTGCATCTTGCCTATGCTGCACGGCCATCGAGCATCCATATATTTATATGTAGATATTCTTATTCCATCCCCTTACATTGTGTGTATAAGGTAGTCGTTGTTAATTTGTTAGATTACTTGTTAGATATTACTGCACTGTCGGAACTAGAAGCACAAGCATTTCGCTACACTGCATTAACATCTGCTAACCATGTGTATGAGACCAATAAAATTTGATTTGATTTGATTTGACATGCTGAACCCACAGAGAGATATAACCTAAACACACACACACGTTTCAGTCTGTGTGTGTGTAAAGTTCAGCTGTTTAGTCAGAGATCAGGGGTGAAACAGAACAGTCATACAGAGGGATGTCTGCTAAGAGACGCCTCTGTCAGCACTGACAAGAATCAGCTTCCCAGGCATCCGTCACTGGGATTGGCCAGCAGAGGAGAGGAGGGTGGTGGCGAGGGAGGGAGGGCTGTCATCAGATTGGGGGGGGGGGGACGTAGGCAACACATAGAGCTTCCCCTGACACATACTGTCACACAAGAAAGACTGGGAGAGAAAAAGCTGCCAGATTTGATTGTGTCTGTGGTTAAATACTATCTAGTACGAAGGCTCTACTGACTCTCAAAACTTGTATTTTGTTTATCTCTTGGTTCAATTGGCAGGCCAGATGACCCTGTGCTACATACAGTGGTTAACCTACAGTAACATTAAAATTACTGTGCTGTTCTACTGACCCTCCTTCCACCCTCTCCAACCTGAATAACCTGACATGACCCAGGTATTCCCCCTACCCTGACTCACTCCAGATGGGGGAGACAGATGTGTGGCCCTCTGAGGCAGAGTTTTGACCCTGTAGGTTCAGACATAGTACTGTACTAGTGCCGCAGCATCATCATCATCATAATATTATCTGGTGTGCTCTACACGTAAGTGATAATGCCCGAGAATCCGGTGTTTGTGGATATATTGGCACGGGTGTTGTTAGGCCCGAGACAAAGTAAAGTGTTTTAACCAATCAGCATTCAGGATTAGAACCACCCGTTGTATAAAATATGGTAGAAAACGTTCTATTTCCTATCTGTTCTCTTCACAGATGACGTCCAGTCCCGCCCACATTCAAACGGCTCAGACATGACACCCAGCCCCATCCCCATGTCGGTCCAAGACACCCCCCTGCTCCCTGTGTGTCCATCCCTGCCCCCTTTGAGTACACCTTTGCCCACCACCTCCATCCCCTCCCCGGCCCTTTGTGCCCCCCAGGTGGACACCCCCATGGCGTGCCCCACTGACACCCTGTCCCCAGCCCCCAGCCTCTTTTCAGGGGAGTCTGAGGAGGACAAGGCCAAGAAGCTGCTCTACTGCTCACTGTGCAAAGTGGCCGTCAACTCCCTCTCTCAGCTAGAGGCGCACAACAAAGGTAAGGCTCCTTCCAAAGACAGAACTAATAACGCGATGTGTAATGAAGTCTATTGTCATTGAGCATTCCGGCCTAGATAGATATTGCCTTCTCAGCAGCCTCAAAATTAGCCACACAAAGTGATGCTTGAGCTTTTACAAACACAACATTTTATGTGTTCTCCTTCACACCCTGATCTCTGATATTGACTCATGGGATACCACTGTCACACACAAGGGACAATACTACACACAGTGGCATAACTGATTAAATATATTTTCTTCCACTCAAGGATTTATGAATACACTGCAAACCACAGCTAAGGCATTGCGGTTGAATAACTTCACAAGGCCAAATATTGCAATACTAAGCCAGGGCTTCTGATGCACACACAGAACCTAAGTCACACTCTCAGGGAAGAAGAGTAAACAATTAATATTTCAGTATGTTCAAGGCTAGATTAACCAGCTCAACTGACAGAAGAACAGCTTGGCTTTCATCCACCACATAGAGAGACAGGACAATACTTCCATGTGTCTGGTTCATTTTAACAATCAGATTGTTTTCTTTTAGTTACAATATGACATTTTAGTATATGTTGTTATCCAGAGTGACTTCCAGTAGTGAATGCATACATTTTCATTCCTTCTGGTCCCCCA
Organism: Salvelinus sp. IW2-2015; assembly: GCF_002910315.2. Classification (NCBI taxonomy): domain Eukaryota; kingdom Metazoa; phylum Chordata; class Actinopteri; order Salmoniformes; family Salmonidae; genus Salvelinus; species Salvelinus sp. IW2-2015. The sequence goes on from NC_036851.1 coordinate 26,754,748, forward strand.
TGGGAATCGAACCCACAACCCTGGCATGGTAAGTGGCATGCGCTGCCAACTGAGCCACATGGGACTACTAGTTATGTTTGTGTTTCCTAAAGCCATCCCTCCAAAACATACACACCGGGAGGTAATTACATATACATAGTTACTGACATCCATGATTACAAACTGACAGGTTACCAGAATATTGCTGTTATTTTTAATGATTCACAGTGCATAAAATATTATGTATACGTAGTCAAATAACTACTTACACACATAGCCATTTGGGCTTGTCCACAGTTATGTACACACACTAAGGAGATTCCACATTTGTGAGGGCCTGATTTAAAATATACACGTGTGTTGTTGAGCTACAAACAGTATCCAAGCAACTGTACAGGGCATGAGTAAATAGTTTTAGTATTTAAAGAAAACAGTCTGGAAATGGTTTTGAGAATGGTCAATGAACTTAGGCCATGGAGTGWGCTGCCAGAGTTGGGCTTATAAAAAGAAAAGGCATGTCTGCTTGTAAAGAGGGACCAATCAGGAAAGGAAACACTATAGCAGAGGGGAGATGAGAGTGGGTGAGAAGAAGTACATACAGGTAACTGCCAAAATAAGGAAACACCAACATTTTTTATTTTTTATTTCATCTTTATTTAACCAGGTAGGCTAGTTGAGAACAAGTTCTCATTTACAAATGTGACCTGGCCAAGATAAAGCAAAGCAGTGCAACACAAACAACAACACAGAGTTACACATGGAATAAGCAAACATACATTCAAAAATAAAATAGAAAAAGTCTATATACAGTGTGTGCAAATGAGGTAGGATAAGGGCAATAAATAGGCCATAGTGGCGAAATAATTACAATATAGCAATTAAACACTGGAGTGATAGATGTACAGAAGATGAGTGTGCAAGTAGAAATACTGGGGTGCAAAGGAGCAAAATATATAACAGAGGCCTCCCGGGTGGCGCAGTGGTCTAGAGTCTCTGGGTTCGCGCCCAGGCTCTGTCGCAGCCGGCCGCGACCGGGAGGTCCGTGGGGCGACGCACAATTGGCCTAGCGTCGTCCGGGTTAGGGAGGGTTTGGCCGGTAGGGATATCATTGTCTCATCGCGCTCCAGCGACTCCTGTGGCGGGCTGGGCGCAGTGCGCGCTAACCAAGGGGGCCAGGTGCACGGTGTTTCCTCCGACACATTGGTGCGGCTGGCTTCCGGGTTGGAGGCGCGCTGTGTTAATTAAGAAGCAGTGCAGCTTGGTTGGGTTGTGCTTCGGAGGACGCATGGCTTTCGACCTTCGTCTCTCCCGAGCCCGTACGGGAGTTGTAGCGATGAGACAAGATAGTAATTACTAGCGATTGGATACCATGAAAATTGGGGAGAATTTAAAATTTAAATTTAAAATTWAAAAAATATATATATAACAGTATGAGGATGAAGTAGTTGGATGGGCTATATATGGATGTGCTATGTACAGGTGCAGTGATCTGTGAGCTGCTCTGACAGCTGGTGCTTAAAGCTAGTGAGGGAGATATGAGTCTGCTGCCAATCAGTGATTTTTGCATTTTGTTCCAATCATTGGCAGCAGAGAACTGGAACGAAAAGCGGCCAAAGGAGGAATTGGCTTTGGGGGTGACGAGTGAAATATACCTGCTGGAGCGCGTGCTACGGGTGGGTGCTGCTATGGTGACCAGTGAGCTGAGATAAGGCGGGGCTTTACCTAGCATAGACTTATAGATGACCTGGAGCCAGTGGGTTTGGCAACGAATATAATGCGAGGGCCAGCCAACGAGAGCATACAAGTTGCAGTGGTGGGTAGTATATGGTGCTTTGGTGACAAAACATAAAGTGTCTTAATAGGGCATTGGGCCACCACGAGCCAGAACATCTTCAATGCGCCTTGGCATAGATTCTGGAACTTCTGGAAGTGTGGAACTCTACTGGAGGGTTGCGACACCATTCTTCTATGAGAAATTCCATAATTTGGGGTTTTGTTGATGGTGGTGGAAAAAGCTGTCTCAGGAGACAGAATCTCCCATATTGTACTGCAAGTGTTGAATTGGGTTGAGATCTGGTGACTGAGACACTCACACACTCACACAAGCACACGCACACACACATATACACACACACCCTTTAAAACTTCTTCGGGATCGGTGTCGCTTCCACGGGATGGTTGAGCTAACGTAGTCTAATGCATGAAAAGTTATTAATAAACAAATTAGGCACATTTGAACAGAAATGAAACGGTTCATTGGATCAGTCTAAAACGTTGCACATACACTGATGCCATCTAGTGGCCAAAATCTGGGCTGGAATAATACATTATGGCCTTTCTCTTGCATTTCAAAGATGGTACAAAAAAATACAAAAGAATGKTTTTTTTTTTCTTTGTATTATCTTTTACCAGATCTATTGTGTTATATTCTACTACATTACTTTCACATTTCCATAAACGTCAAAGTGTTTCTTTTCAAATGGCACCAAGAATATGCATATCCTTGCTTCAGGGCCTGAGCTATAGATTTGAGTATGACATTTTAGGCGAAAATTGAAAAAAGGGGATAAACCTTAACCTCATGCTCTTTTGAGACCCCGCTTTCAAAGTCACTGAGATCTCTTCTTCTAGCCATGGTAGCCAAAATAATAGGCAACTGGGCATTTTTATAAATGACCCTAAGCATGATGGCATGTTAATTACTTAGTACACTCAGGAACCACACCTGTGTGGAAGCACCAAGCACCTGCTTTCAATATACTTTGTAAACCTCATTTACTCAAGTGTTTCCTTTATTTTGTCAGTTACCTCTAATGTACAGTATATACCAGACCAGGGATGGGAAACTTTGATGGGGTGGGGGCCACCAAAAATGTTAACTCCTCATGTGGGGCTCAGTCTGCTTACCCACATCCATACTCACACATGTAGTCAGAGCCGGCCCTAGCCTTTTGGGGGCCCTAAGCTAAATTTGGTTTCGCCAGTTGCCCATCCCTGTACTAGACTGAGAAAGGAGAGAAGGAAATGTTCCTTTAAAAAAGAGCCAAAAGAAGGGGTGAACAGGGACTGACCGTGAACAAGAGAAATAGGAGATAATGGTTCTGTACTACATGACAAGACAAGAACAGAGCAGGAGATAGGTTACCAAAACTGCTGAATAGCCTAATCCTGAAAATGTTTGGCTGTGCTCTCTAGTGGCTAGTCAATGTCACCACACTTTCTGACTCAATATACTGCTTTGGCCTACTCATCTTTCTATGCTCAATTAGCCTACAATGTGATATAGTCCACCATATTCTTCTGAGGGCTAGGTTAATTACAATGATAGCCACAAACAAATGATCATTTAAGGAACCTACTAATACAAAAATATCCAAACGCTTACTGTACCTTGCTTCTGGGTGACCGAGTGCGGCCTGTGTCGGTGGCTGTGATGAAAGAAATACTGCAAATAATTTTGTAAACACAAAAACAATACGTTATTTATTCATCCGAGGAAGACAATATCTTCTGCTGGGTATGCAGCTAGAAAGTCTTGCCTTGGGAGACTCATTTCCATTGACGCACGGAGCAGCATATGGATGTGTAGGCTACGCAAAATCGAATTTATGGTGCAAAATAATTCAATTGTTTAAACAAAAGTCACAATGGCCTATTCCATATTACAATTATAAAGTTCTGTAATTTCTTAATAGTACAAAAAATACATAAAATATCAACGTTTTGAAATGAACAAGAACATCATGAAATGTAGAAGTACATTACACTCCACAGTGAAAATGTAATCAAGGAGTTATCAGGCCTAGTTTTATCAATGAGGTATGAACTTACAAAATTTACAAACAACAACAACTAATATTTCCTTCTCTACCACTCTCTCCACGGGTGACAGGTACCAAACACAAAACCATCCTGGAGGCATGGAGTGGGCTGGGCCCCATAAAAACATACCCTCGGCTGGGCCCTAACCTCAGCCCAGAGCAGGCAGGGGGGCTGCCCTCGGACCACAACACTCAGGAACGCACCTTCCACTGTGAGATCTGCAACGTGAGGGTGAACTCTGAGCTACAGCTCAAACAGGTGAGTGAGTAAGTAACACGACCACTGCCCAAGAGTGAAGTTTCCCCCAGGTACAGATCTAGGATCAGCCAGTGGTGTAAAATACATAAGTAAAAATACTTTCAAGTACTACTGAAGTCGTTTTTTGTGGTATCTGTACTTTACTTTACTATTAATATTTTTGACTACTTTTACTTTTACTTCATAACATTCCTAAAGAAAATAATGTACTTTTTACTCCATACATTTTCCTGACACCCAAAAGCACCAGTTACATTTAGAAGGCTCAGGCAGGACAGGAAAATTGTCAAATTCACGCACTTATCAAGAGAACATCCTTGGTCATCCCCACTGCCTCTGATCTGGCGGACTCACTAAACACAAATGCTTCGTTTGTAAATCATGTCTGAGTGTTGGAGTGCGCCACTGGCTATCCTTAAATGAAGGAATTTGAAATGATTTATACTTTTACTTTTGATACTTAAGTATATATATTATTTCTTTGAATTTGACCCCCTTTTCTCCCCAATTTCGTAGTATCCAATTGTTAGTAGTTACTATCTTGTCTCATCGCTACAACTCCCGTACGGGCTCAGGAGAGACGAAGGTCGAAAGCCATGCGTCCTCCGAAACACAACCCAACCAAGCCGCACTGCTTCTTAACACAGCACGCATCCAACCCGGAAGCCAGCCGCACCAATGTGTCGGAGGAAACACTGTGCACCTGGCGACAGCTAGCACTGCTAGCACTGCGATGCAGCCCTAGACCACTGCGCCACCCGGGAGGCACTTACGTATATTTAAAACCAAATACTTTAGACTTTTACTCAAGTAGTATTTTACTGGGTGACTTTCACTTTTACTTGACTAAGTTTCTATGAAGGTTTCTTTACTTTAACTTAAATATGAGAACTGGGTACATGTTCCACTACTGTGATCAGCTACAATCCTAACCTTAACCCCCAATCCTAACCTTAACCATTAGTGGGGGAAATGCAAAACTAATCACAGATCAGCATCTAGAGGCAACTTTACCGTACACCTACAGCTTAATTCATCATTCAGATACCTCACTGAAAGAAGGATGCACATTTGGAGAAAGAAGAAAACCTATAATGTCCCACTTATTTTTCTCTTCAGCATATATCCAGTCGAAGGCATCGGGATGGAGTCGCAGGGAAGCCCAATCCCCTCCTTAGCCGGCATAAGAATCGTACAGACTTTGTGGTAATGATCCAATTATGTGTATAGGCTATAGCAATACTTCTAAATCAGTATTTGATGATTCAGTCATTTAGCTCAGGGTTGTCTAATAGACAGCATACCACAGTCTGCCTCTTCTCTCACCTTACTCATTACTCATTTTAACCTTTACACTGTCTCTCTCTCTGGATCTCAGTCATCCTTGACCTTCTCAAAGGAACTTCCAAAGACTCTGGGCCATGGACTGTTTCCTAACCCCCTGGCTGTTGCCGCGGCGATGGCAGCCGCTGCCTCYTCCAATCAACTGGCTCAGCTGCGTGCCCCTGGTCCCATTTCTCACACTCAGAACTACCATCCCCACCACCACCTCTTACAGGGCACACTACAAGGCACGCATCTCAGCCTCCTACGGCCCGCCCCTGGGCCTATGCGCACCACCCATGGGCCAATCCTCTTCTCCCCTTATTGACGGTGGTGGGATGGGGAACTATCAGGAAGGAGCACACTGTGAAGTAAACAGGGAAAACCATTGATAGATAATAAACAGATGTTAAAACTTAAATATTTGAAATAGGAAAGACTATGCCTTTTCCTCTCTACCCTTCCACCCTTCTTTGTTTAATAAATTCCACAGCAAAGGATGGACAGCTTGCAGCCATTTTAAAGAGGAAGGATGCATGACAGACTAAGATGGACTTTCTGTCAACGCTTTCCCTCCGTTAACCCTCCTCCAACTTCAGTTAAAAATATTTGTATAGGTCAAACTTGTACCCTGGCTGAGGGTGACTCAGTAAACTGAGCTCTGTTCTATTTCCTCCACATCTCTGTATGTCTGGTTCAGTGAACTCCCACCCAAAGCCATCTGCAATATAAGTTTCATACTGCAAAACCCTGTTGGGGTGTTCAATAATCCAAGTGCAGTACCTACCTACAGGTGTAGGATCTCAATTTAATCAACCTGTTGCAGAAAACTTGTAGTGTATTTGAGTTCTAAAAAGGCCTATGAAATTTGTAATTTCCACTTTGAAATTTCAGACTTGACTTTCCCTTATTAAAAATGGATCAACCCCCACAAAAATGTCCATTAATTATAATCCACATAATAATTCACATTTCCTGCTGTAGCAAACTGGATAAAATTAAGATCCTACATCTATACCCCACTCTGCAGTTCCAGGTTCTAGATTAGGTGCCTGCTCTGCAGATCCAGGCACAAGGTACATTGTACTGTATGTTTCCAGGTTCTAGATATATGTTCTAGTGTTGTGTTGTGGATAATAGATGTTAGTCTATATATCCTCTGTTGTCAGATCAGGTGAGAGAGAGAGAGAAGTGAAGGAAGCAAGGAAGGGAGAGAGAAACCCCACTGTAACTCAAGGCAGAAATGTGTACTGAATGCACCAAGGTAAAGCTAAACGTTTTTAAGAAATCTGAATAAGATATTTTAAGAAATGTGAATGAATGCAATGAAAAATGATGGACTTGTGATAAACCATTTATTTAACTGTTGTTTTCTTGGCAGACCTCCTCTTTCGGTCGTATTGTCTGTAAGAAGTCAGAGAGAAAGGGAGAGTGGGATATGTGCCTAAGAGACTGGCCAAGATGAAACTGTTACGAGAAGTCAATTGGTTCCTTTGAGCATTCTTCCAGTTTCTGCCCTTGTCTTATATTTTTGTATGGCTGGTGTCAAAGTGTTGTGTTTCTGTGTGTGTGCGTATGTGTGTATTCTGGAGATAGGTAGAGATAGATGAGGCATGCAACTATGCCTCAATGGTGACCCCTTTCATTCAAACTGGAAACTACTCAGCGAGACAGCTAATTTTAGAACATTTACTCAAAACTTAAGTATGTCTGCACTGTCCCAACAAAGTGTGGTATTAGGGTGTTAAAGGAATTGTTTCTACACTGTTAACAACAGGGGGAGCCTTAGGGATATCTGATGGCACCAGCCTCTTCTAGTGAGAACACAAGGGAGGTGGGTTTTCCCTTCCAGGAGTGATTGCTGACCTGTGATCCTATACCCAGATGGTAGCATGTTGAGTGTGGTGTGAGTGAGAAACACTGTGATGGATGTTTGAAGTGAAAAAGTAGGACAAGTTTGTTACAGTTCACAAAGGGGAAATTAATAAGAACCATGAACCTGTATTTTCTCTCACATGCTCATCACAAGCAGCGATGTGAGGGATAGTAGTATAATATGAGAAATCAAGCCGAAATTTCCTCCAGAGTAATGAAATTAATAATATATTTCCACTTTAAGAGGAGACCGTTGTCCTATTCTGCCTCATGTACACTACCGGTCAACATTGTAGAACACCAACTCAAAATCAAGAGATTTTCTTTATTTTTACATTGTAGAATAATAGTGAAGACATCAAAACTATGAAATAACACATATGGAATCATGTAGTAACCAAAAGTGTTAAACAATTCTGAGATTCTTCAAATTGCTACCCTTTGCCTTGATGACAGATTTGCACACTCTTGGCATTCTTGGCAGATTTGCACACTCGGGGTGGCAGGTAGCCTAGTGGTTAGAGCATTGGGCTTATAACTGAAAGGTTGCTAGATAAAATCCCTGAGCTGACAAGGTAACAATCTGTTGTTCTGCCCCTGAACAAGGCAGTTAACCCACTGTTCCTTGGCCATCATTATAAATAAGAATTTGTTCTTAACTGGCTTGTCTAGCTAAATAAAAAATATAATCCTCTCAACCAACTTTTCCAACAGTCTTGAAGGAGTTCCCACATATGTTGAGCACTTGTTGGCTGCTTTTCCTTCACTCTGCGGTCCAACTCATCCCAAACCATCTCAATTTGGTTGAGGTCGGGGGATTGCCCACGTCATCTGATGCAGCACTTCATCACTCTCCTTCTTGGTAAAATAGCTCTTACACAGCCTGGAGGTGTGTTAGGTCAGAGTCCTGTTGAAAACAAATGATAGTCCCACTAAGCCCAAACAAGATGGGATGGCGTATCGCTGCAGAATACTGTGGTAGCCATGCTTGTTAAGTGTGCCTTGAATTCTAAATAAATCACAGACAGTGTCACCAGCAAAGCACCCCCACACCATAACACCTCCTCCTCCATGCTTTACGGTGGGAAATACACATGCAGAGACCATCTGTTCACCCACACCGCGTCTCACAAAGACACAGCAGTTGGAACCAAAAATCTCAAATTTTGACTCCAGACCAAAGGACAAATGTCCACTGTTAGTGTTTGTTGGCCCAAGAAAGTATCTTCTTCTTATTGGTGTCCTTTAGTAGTTGTTTCTTTGCTGCAATTCGACCAGGAAGGCCTGATTCACACAATCTCCTCTGAACAGTTGATGTTGAGATGTGTCTGTTACTTGAACTCTGTGAAGCATTTATTTGGGCTGCAATTTCTGAGGCTGATAACTCTAATGAACTTATTCTCTGCAGCAGAGGTAACTCTGGGTCTTCCATTCCTGTGTCTGTCTTCATGAGAGCCAGTTTCATCATAGCGCATGATGGTTTTTGCAACTGCACTTGAAAAAACTTTCAAAGTTCTTGAAATGTTCCGTATTGTCTTAAAATAATGATGGACTGTCGTTTCTCTTTGCTTATTTGAGCTGTTCTTGCCATAATATGAACTTGGTATTTTACCAAATAGGGCTATCTTCTGTATACCACCCCTACCTTGTCACAACACAACTGATTGGCTCAAACGTATTAAGAAGGAAAGAAATTCCACAAATTAACTTTTAACAAGGCACACCTGTTAATTGAAATGCATTCCACCTCATGAAGCTGGTTGAGAGAATGCCAAGAGTGTGCAAAGCTGTCATCAAGGCAAAGRGTGGCTACTTTGAAGAATCTGAAATATAAACAAATCAAAATATATTTTAACACTTTTTTGGTTACTACATGATTCCATATGTGTTATTTCATAGTTTGGATGTCTTCACTATTATTCTACAACGTAGAAAATAGTTRAAAAAAAAAAGAAAAACCCTTGAATGAGTAGGTGTTCTAAAACATTTAACCGGTAGTGTATTCATACCCAACCTCACACTAACCCATACAAATGAGCAGGTTTGGGTTGGAGCCTGTTGCTCCTGTAAAGCCACCAAACTATTTTCTTCTCATACAGTATTAGAAGGTTAAAAGGACTGAGAAATTGTAGCAATACTTACAGCACTCCTGCTAACGACTCTTGTTCATTGCAATAAATAAATAAATGATGTGTACAAATATATTAAATGTTATTTCGGAGATAATATTGAATCATTATAGACTGTTTTAGCGATGTTGGCAAAAGAGCTTCCTTATTGTTGAATAAACAAACAGAAGATGAATAAATTATTTACAAAATGACGTGATGCTATATACTGTGAAGTGTATGTTCATAGAAATGCTTTTGAATACTGATTGTTAAGTTTTGATGTCTTATGTCTGACTAGTAGTGCAGAGTGAGCTTTGACTCAAAACTATTTCTAACTAAATGAGGATACAGTAGACAGTAGGTGAAGAAATAAGAAAAAGAACACATTATGTGCTGTGAAAACTCGGAATTGACCAGAATTGAGAAACAGATCCGTCATGAAACAGAAAACACACACATTGCATCACATTTGATGAGGTCACAGGGGTCTACCAATGAGAAGACTAGAGGAAGCTCAAAAGAAGTGAAAAAGAGAAGGAACCAGTTAAGTGACAGATAAACTGCAAAAAGACTTTGAGACAACAGAACAACCACGACACACAGGACAACACAAATACCAAGATACTGCACAGAGAGACAAAGACTCCTTGACAGAAAACGTTAGAACTGAGGTGAGAAATAAACTTCAGGATTTATTCTGTTCTTTGTGGTGATACTCTGTTCGATAGTAATATTCCTGTGTTAACACTACCTGTGGAAGTTGATGTTCTCGTGTTTCAGATCAACTTCTGTGATGTGAGTTAATTATTCACCCCAAAGAGAGAACTATTATCAAAAGGAATGTACTGTCCTGTACTCTACTGTACAGCCGTTGACATCTGACAGAAATGTCGGACATCTACATTTGTATTTATTATGGTTTTAACAGTTCATTTCCAGGAACACTAACTGAAAGTGAATGGTTATTCCATCAAAGGCATTGGATTATATTGTCAAGTCTGCTATACAATCCTAGTGGGAGAAAGAATGGATTTCCCTAGTCATATTATAATACAGCATGTATTCTGTGACCCCTCAATTTGTGACCCCTCTGTGATCTGTGACCCCTCAATGTTATCCATTTGTAAAATAGATACTGTATGTATAACGTACGGTTTCTTTTACACATTATTAAAGGTGTTGAATTTAGTCAGTCAAAAAAAATGTACGTTATTGCCTCTGTAGTCATGCTGAAGTAGCTGCAGTATATCTACTACAGTACATGCCTTATTGGGAAAGCTGTGATCTGATATGCACAGAACACCAAACAAAATCAATTATTTGAATGGAAAAAAGAGCAGCAGAAATAGCAAGAACAGCTACTGACAAAGTCAAGGTTGGTTCTGAAACATGACATTATTGAACATGTGTGGAACACCCCAACATGACAGAACAATTAATGGTTCACCACATTTTTTCAACAAGCAGGAAGTGGTCTAGGAACCCTGCACCTACAGCACCCCTCTGACTTCCCCCCCCACTCATCAACAGCCTGCCACTATTTGACTGACAGCCTATCATTTTGGAATTTCTCTTCTCTCTCTGGGTATAATGTGTAAATGATGTGATGTGCAATATATTTGTTATGCGTATCTGATGTTGAATCAACTTTATATGATTTATATCATTGTGTTTCCAATCCAACTTCCCCCTGGCCTGGGGAATAATAAAGTTGATACCTCTCTCTTCCCAGGATGCTGGAGAACGTCACAGGTGACGTGCAGAATGACACCTTCTCCTGCCACCACCCCTCAGTGGAGGCCTACCGCTACTTCGGCGTGCTGTGGGGTTCGGTAGTTACCATAGTTGGAACGGTGGGGAACATGCTTACCATTCTGGCCTTCGCCACGGACACMCGGCTGCGGACGCGTTTCAACGTGTTGATTGTGAACCTGGCCCTGGCGGACCTGTTGTACTGCACCCTGCTGCAGCCCGTCTCCGTCGACTCCTACCTACACCTCCGCTGGAGGGGCGGACCTCTCTGGTGCAGCATCTTCGGCCTCCTCCTCTTTCTCTCCAACTCTGTCTCTATCATCACCCTGTGTCTGATCGCGGCCAGCCGTTACCTGCTGGTGACGAAGCGGGATGTGTTTGAGCGGGTGTTTTCTGGTCGAGGCCTGGCTATCCTCCTGCCCTCCACCTGGGCCCTGGGCCTGGCCAGCTTCGGCCCACTCTGGCCCGTTTATGTATTCGCCCCACAGGTGTGCACCTGCAGCTTCCACCGCACCAGGGGGCGCCCTTACACCACCGTGCTGCTATTCTTCTACTTCTTTATCGGCCTGGGCTGCGTGGGGATTTTCTACCTGCTCATTTACAGGCGAGTCAGGGTGGCGGCACAGGCACTGGTCCGCTACCGGTTTAGCCGACGCTCGTCACGAAAGAAGCCGAACTCATCAGAACAAGGGACGGAGGGGGATAGTGGAGTCGGGAGCGGGGTGGCCACCACCCAGAGCTGTGAATTGAGCAGCCAGGCAGAACTAGCCCAATACAAGGGTGTAGAGGTGAAGGTGCACCCTGGGATAGCCCAGTCCTCCCAATYCACCTGGGGCTCTGCTTTAACTTCGCATTCAGCTCACCTAGCAGGGGGACAGGAGCTCCCCCCTGCCCTCAACCCTGTGCCCCGCTCAGCCACTCCTGCCCCCATCACTGCCCCCTCCTCCTCCACCACCTCTTCAGGGGACAATGTTGAGTTTAGACGTGTGACCAGGATGTGTTTCACTGTCTTCCTGTGTTTCGTGGGCTGTTTTGTCCCGTTCCTGCTGCTGAACATTGCTGATAAGCAGAACCGTGCACCTCAGGTGCTCCACATGTTCTGTGCCAACCTCACCTGGCTCAACAGCTGTATTAACCCTGTGCTCTACGCTGTCATGAACCGCCAGTTCGGACAGGCCTACTGGGCCCTTCTGGTCAGGGCCGCCACACCCTTCAAACACCTCTGGACACGGTGACCTATACATGTTGGTTGTTTAGCAGATGCAGTTATTCAGATTGACTTTAGTCAGTGTATTCAATTAAGGTACATAAGACAACCACACATTGGTAATTATCACTCACTTTTCTCAGCCCACACTGGTATTGATGGAGCTACTTCCTCCTGTATAACTTCCTCTCCTCCTTCCTGAATATTACATTTACTGTCACCTAGCAAGGGAAAAATAAGCTATTCTGTGATTTTTGGAAAGGGCTAATTTATTTTGGGCTAAGATTATGCTMGTTTTTTTCCCCAGTTACAAACACCAATGTACACTTACTGTTAAGCCTTTGTCCCCATACATGAAATAGCTTTCAGAGCTTAAAGTTGACCTCTTTAATGTGGCCATATAATGTGGTCAAAACTCATCAGGAAATCTATTTTATTCCAGCAGGAAGCCAGAAGCCACCAACAGGGAGATAGTTATGCAAAGAACTATAGCCTCCTTTACGTCTTGTGTTTATTTATTGTCTGTGCCATTGTACTTTTGTCTGTTCATTCACACTCCCCTACTGTACATGTATATTTGGACAGTAATGATAAATGTTTTAATCTGGCTCTATACTCCAGCATTTTGGATTTGAGATCAAATGTTTCATAAAAAGTGACAGCACAGACTGTCACCTTTTTATTTGAGGGTATTTTCATACATATCTGATTTAACGTTATATCTAGTCCCCCCATTTGAAGATGTCAAGTATTTGGACACATTTCACTTAGTGTATTTAAATAGTCATAAGTTTAGTATTTGGTCCCATATTCCTTGCACACAATGATTACGTCAAGCTTGTTGGATGCATTTACAGCTTGTTTTGGCTGTGATACAGATTATGTTTGGTCCAATAGGAAGTGAATGGTATTTTTGGTGTCACTTTTATTGTAATACTATAACATGTTTGTGAACACTTCTACATGAATGTGGACACTACCATGATTATAGATCATGAATAAATTGTGAAAGATGAGAGAAAGTTACAAAGGGACAAAGATCATACACCCCCAAAATCTCCCTCATTATTGGTAATGGTGAGAGGTGATTGATTCATCATTTTTCCTAATCATGGCATCAGGATTGATTTAGAAATTACTCCATTCAGTTTCTATTGGGGAAAACTGAACCAAAACATACTGAAAATGGATCCAACGAGTTTGTAGTCACAAGCTTGATGTAGTCATTGTGTGCTAACAATATGGGACCAAATACAACATTGACAACTTTGGTACATTATAAATGATATTTGAAATACATATGAATTTGGACAGTGAAGCAAATACAAATCTAAGTCTCCTCATTACTTCATAGTACCTATTATTTGGAAACATAGGATATTATCCTTTTACACAACCCTAAAGCAACCCTAAAGCAACCCTAAAGCAGAACTTTTGAAAGATTTCTCAACTCGCATGTCCTAAAGTAATGGTGCAACTCAAAATGTCCTCCATGACATGATTAAGTTGACCTTCACCTCCTGATAGTTGAGAATATTTGTAATCATAGCAGTCATATTGGTATACGTGATTGGATTTGTCATATCCTTAGTCTATTGCGGAATTACAATGTTGAGATTCTTTTAATATAGAGCAACATACTGTATATTACTCAGCTCAAATAGTTTCTCCTTCCACAGCTTGTCTCATCCTAGCCTACTTTTATTGTAACTATCTCAGTAGATGTCACTGTGACATAACTGAAGACTAGACAAATCTCCTTGGTTTTGCTATCAAACGCATTGCCACATTTCAGGGTTGAAGCAGAAGATGTATTTTATTGGCAGGTTGGGTCACAGGTCATTAAGTTTATCTGAATCCATTTATCATKACTGCCATTATTCAAGCTACAGTGCGCCGTAAAATAAACAAATAAATTATCTCATGTATTGGGAATGTAATCTGTAACGCACATCTATCCTTGCTGTATTAAGGAGTACTGGACAAACAGAGCAAMGTTTCCAGCATCCCTGCTGCTGCTAGTACAACATAAAACAATCACAACAGGCTGCCTGTGGTGACGTTTCACTGCCAGATAATTCCCTGACCTGTGAATAGTGGTATATACACCAATTCAGTCAWTAATGATCACACTGTCGGCAGCCTACGCTGTGCCATAAAACACTGTACACCCACAGTGGATTAATACATAGAGGGATAAGTTAATCATAATCATTAGGTAAGTGGTAATCAGAAATGCTATACAAGACAAGAAGTGCAAAAGGATCAATACCTTTTCAAACACCAAGCTTTTTATGTTTTCTATGAAGGCTCCATGTGTGTGAAGGCATTGTTATATTRTACAAAAATCTAAATCTGATTCACATATTTTGTCTTGTCAGAACACAGTCAAGTCCCATAGCGCAAAGTCATCAAAAAATCTACATTCCTTCGCAAGAGCGAGATATTTCGTCATACAAAAGTTTATTATGCTGTACCCGATGGTCACAACATAATGACCAGGCAGCATTTATATTGAAGCAGAGTAGTAGCCTACAGTATATAGAATGCACCATGTAACGAGGTTATAGTCAAATGAGCATGCCCAAAGCTGATGAAGATTGTACTACTAAAATAGTGTATTGGTAATATAGTTAGATTAAACATGGATGGGGGATGTCTTCTCAGTTGTTATGGGTAAGTGATTCCACAGTAGTAAGTGATTCCACAGTAGTAAGTGATTCCASAGTAGTAAGTGTAATATCRTTTGGTTAGACATGGTGTATTGTGGTGAATACAGTTTGAGTGGTTATTCACAGGGCTGCAGTGAAGGGGAGTCCGGGTAGAACCACCTCGGGAAGGCAGTGTTATCCTACAGTATGTCAACGCTGTCTAACACATTGGGGTCGTTGAGGAACTCCTGGAGAATGGGCTTCAGCTCCTTGGCGYTCCGGTACCACTTGCCGTGCGGTAGCAGAGAAAACAGTTTATGACTTGGGTGACTGGAGTCTGACAATKTTTTGGGCTTTCCTCTTTTCAGTCTCCTGAGGTAGAAAAGGTGTCGYCGTGCCATCTTCACRACTGTCTTGGTGTGTTTGGACCATGATAGTTCGTTGGTGATGTGGACACCAAGGAMCTTCAAACTCTCGACCCGCTCCACTACAGCCCCGTTGATGTTAATGGGGGTCTGTTCGGCCCGCCTTTTCCTGTAGTACACGATCAGCTCCTTTGTCTTGCTCACATTGAGGGAGAGGTTGTTGTCYTGGCTATAGGTTCTCGTCATTGTCGGTGATCAGGCCTAAAACTGTTGTGTCGTCAGCAAACTTAGTGATGGTGTTGGAGTCGTGTTTGGCCACGCAGTACAGGAGGGGACTAAGTACACACCCCTGAGGGGCCCCAGTGTTGAGGATCAGCGTAACGGATGTGTTGTTACCTACCCTTACCACCTGGGGGCGGCCTGTCAGGAAGTCCAGGATCCAGTTGCAGAGGGTGTTTAGTCCCAGGGTCCTTAGCTTAGTGATGAGCTTTGTGGGCACTATGGTGTTGAACACTTTAATTTTGCTGGATCCCAGGAATAGTAGCTGCTGCTTTGGCAGCATTCTCACATTGGTGGTCCTTTTGTCCAGGTGGGAAAGGACAGTGTGGAGTACGATTGAGAGCACATAACTGACATTTGATGAGAAAAAAGGTCAGAAGACACTTAAAAGGGATTTGGTTGATTGAGGGTTTGACTGGGAGAGGTGGCAACTCACCGAAGACCTTTCCACACAGACCATTCACTGGGTTCATTGACCCCGAGCCATTTCCCTCCGTCATATCAGAATACACAGGCGACTTATCCTCCAGTGTGTTCCTACATTAACCAATAATAAATGGCCATTACACAGAACCAGTTCCTGAGGTGAACAATGAGAGAGTGGGATTACACTACCATTTTGATGGRGTCAAAGTCATTTCATTTTAGGAGCGTTCAGCACAAAATGGCCTATGTTCCAAAAGCCCAGGTAGAATAAGGGGTAAGGGAGGCTCACGTAGGTATTTTCAGGTGACTCACAATCCACATGCTTGGGCTGGACAACAAATTCAAAAATACTCACTCTTTAGTGATGAAAAGCAGCTTAGTTTCTATGTACTTAATGTAATGCGCTGAAAAGACAAAGGTAAATTCTTTAGATGAATATCAATCACCTCTCAACTTGCAAGAAGGATGTCAAATTCTTTGTAAACAAACTATAAAATGCATCAAGAATCCACACTTCCATTGCACCATAAGCATAAGGTTACTCTGGTATGCTCCCCTCCACTCTTCTCTGTGTAGTACTTCCCAAAGCCTTCCACTTTGGGCGTGTCAGGGTAGAGGAAGAGGGGGTTTTCGGGATCTTCTCCGCCTCCAGCATCTGGAAGTTTCTGATGATCTCATGCARGGGGATCTGGCCAAGGTCCACTTTGGTGAAGGGCTGCACTGAGCGCACGTCAGGCTCACCTGGAGAGGGAAGAGAGGATGAGAAGGAGAAGAGATTAGATAATGAGGTAGAAGAGCAGGGATCATCATCTAGATTCAGCCAGAGGAAGATGTTTTTTTGAGTGGATTGTCAGGGGGCCAGAACATAATTACAAATAAATGTGTCAACTGCAAATTGACTGCAAGAAGCCCAAACAGATATAACATTTGACTAAAACATAATTTCAAACCTTGCTTACATTTGAATACGATCACATATCCCTCTCTAATRTGCGTGGGAATACTTTGGAACCGATATCCAAAATGAAAAACATTTTGGGAGTTGATTTGCTGTTTTTACAGTATTTTATGTCGAACAATACAAAAGAATTATAAACCCCCCGCGGTCCAGCAGTTGGAGAACCCTGTAGTAGAGCAGTGTTTCCCTAACTGTTGGACCCCCCAATTTAAAACAAAAAATATAAATATTTTTAAAAGGAACTAAGTCCGGCATGAAACTTCCTCTTGAAAGTTGTAATAGTAGAATGCACAAGGTGCAGTTTCTCAATTGGGTAGTGCATCATCAGTTCTTCTTGTCATGTTAGTCATTGCATAACCTTAGATAGCTATTTAGAACTTGTCAAAAATGTCCAGATCAACTAGCTGATGTCAGCCAACGTTTTTTTTCCCTATTATTTTTTTTTTTGTTGCCCATAGATAGTTGTCATTTTTTGTCACTCAAATATCAAATTAATACACAGACATGGCAAAAATGTATAGAATTGCAAGAACATTCTTTAAAACAGCAACATTTTCTTTGCACCCCATGACAAAGTATGAGGGGTGCTGGAAGGGGAACCCCTCTAGAAGATATGCACATCACCAAAAGAAAAATCACTGGCATTCATATGGAGTTGGTCCCCCTTTGCTGCTTTAACAGCCTCCAGTATTCTGGGAAGGCTTTCCACTATACTATACGTTAACATTGCTGCAGGTACTTGACTGACTCGCAGTTGGAGTTCCAATTCATTCCAAAGGTGTTCAATGGGGTTGAGGTCAAGGCTCTGTGCAGGCCAGTCAAGTTCTTCCACACTGATCTCAACAAACCATTTCTGTATGGACATCGCTTCGTGCCCGGGGGCATTGTCATGCTGCAGCAGAAAAGGGCCTTCCCCAAAATATTGCACAAAGTTAGGAGCACAGAATCGTCTAGAATGTCATTGTATGCTGTAGCRTTAAGATTTCCCTTCACTGGAGCGAAGGGGGCTAACCCGAACCATGAAAAACAGCCCCAGACCATTMCTCCTCCACCAAACTTTCTCCTGGCATCCGCAAAACACAGATTCGTCCGTCGAACTGCCAGATGGTGAAGCGTGATTCATCACTCCAGAGAACGCGTTTCCACTGCTCCAGAGTCCAATGGTGGTGAAATGTACACCAGTCCAGCCAACGCTTGGCATTGTGCATGGTGTTGTTAGGCTTGTGTGCTGCTGCTCGGCCATGGAAACCCATTTCACGACGCTCCCAACTAACAGTTATCGTGCTGATGTTGCTTCCAGTGGCAGTTAGGAACTCAGTGAGTTTAGTGAGTTTTGCAACCGAGGACAAACAATTTTTTGAGATTGTACTGGCTACCACTTCGCGGCTGATCCGTTGTTGTTCCTAGACGTTTCCACTTCACAATAACAGCATTTACAGTTGACCAAAACGGAAAAAAATTAAACGTGTATTTTTCCATATATAGACACACCCCATGTGTCTTAATGAAATCAACTATATGCATTGAGCTTATCTGATGCTTTAAGCTTACGGTTTGATGAAATAAGAGAAATGCTTCAAGAGGGCTCCAGAGATCTAGATAACCAGAAGAAAAAAACCTTAACCTGACCCAACTATTCTCCTCCCGCTCCTGCTGGTTTTCGCAGATTCTGCCATTACTCTCCCGAAGTTGCTGGTAATAGGCTACACAAGGAGTCGGCAACCTTTCTCACGTTGAATGCCAATTTATCTTACCATTTCTACCGATCTGCGTGCCAGTTATGGTTTTCATATGCACATTTTCGTGAAACAGTTTCATTTATATTGACGTCTTCATATCTCAAAATCCGTGTCATGTGGTTAAACAACATTCTATCCAAATCTAAATGAAAATGATACAAACCTAAAAATKGACTTCTATTGCTATTACCAACTATGTAAAAATAGCCTACATAAAGCTAACAAATGAAAATGTTGTAGCCTGCWGGTATAAAATAACCTGATAAAAATAAATATCCTATAAATCACATTGGGTAGACATGGCCTGTCTGCAACGAACTTGAAACATTGTATCAACTATTAACTTGGATCTGGCCCTAAGCTTGTACTAGCACACTTGCAACATTGTATAAAGTATTCTGAGCCCTCAGAGTTTCCCCACCAGTGAGCTTGGGACAGACACAGCTGTAGGCGATTTGCGCAAGAGATAAGAAACAGCACTTGACTTGGGAAGGAGCTTACCGGAGTTGCTAGAGCGCGATGGGACAAGGACATCCCTGCCGGCCAAACCCTCCCCTAACCCGGACGACGCTGGGCCAATTGTGCGTCACCCCATGGGTCTCCTGGTCGCGACAGAGCCTGGATTCGAACCAGGATCTCTAGTGGCACGGCTAGCAACTGTAATGCAGTGCCTTAGACCACTGCCCCACTCGGGAGGCCGTAGATATAAGCAATTGTGATGACAAAATTGCATAACACATCAGCTAATTGGTATCAAAATCGATCCATCAAACCCTTTTAAACTGAGACACAGCGATATGACGTTGCCACAAGCGACACTGCAGATGTTACAGAAAACTGTGATGCACTAGGATACACTGACAGAGTATCTGAGAATGTGCATGGGTGCGCTTCAATAGCTACAAAATGATAGCTGCAGGACCGGAAACACTGGAGAAGTTTAGCCTCGCGCTTCAACATTCTTAGTTGTGGAAATTGACGCAATATTGCGGTTTACCTTGTGCGTCGCTGACTATACCTTGAAGCAAGTCAACTGCTTAAACTTTCTTGGTAAATTCCACATAGCGCTGTGTAAAACGTCTCTCCGCCAACAAAAGCCTGTCTGTCCTACTGACTCACCAGATGTCTGAAGTCTGCCTCCAATCATACTCTCAGCCATGTTCATAGCCTTACTGTAGGTCCCCAGGACATTGAACCTCCGGTACCTATAGGCCAGGAGAACATGGAGTGAGCGAGTAAATGTATAACATAGTTTTTCCATGTATTTGTTGAGACACATTTGATTTTCTTCATTCGCAGTCATGTTTTTACATTTRGAACAAATCAAGTCCTGAGAGTCACAACTTACCCTTTGATCTGAGGAACCTCCCTATATCAGAAAGAAAGAGACAGAGGAACATCCACATACACTTCAGTGTAATGGCCACTAGGGGTCACTTAATTACTATTAATCACTGCTTTGTTTTTTTAGCTTTGCAAAAAGTGATGAGTAAATTATCTATATCTGTCTGGACTAAAGCTATGAAAGAACTACATAAGGCAGGCATCTAATATGTAAAACACTACTGATTTGATTTTCCAAAGGTTCCATCTCACCTGTCGATGGACACGTACACTTTCATGGCGCGGTTCAGCTCAGGAAATTTGTTGAGGAATCTAGAAAGAAACACACATGGAATTGTAAATGGATATCACATTTACTTCACGGATGGACTAGTTATTTCATAGCTGTCATAACTAGGACAGTTGGTCTGAAGTACTGACCTGCGCTTGACAGAGAACTGGACATTGGTACGCAGGACTAAGGGCCCTTTACCTTGTGGCATAGAGGGCAGAGTCTCCACAACAAAGGCACTGAAAACACAAAATACCTTCTGTGAACAACAGTAAGAAAAATCAAGACAATTCTCTGTGYGCTTGTATTAATATTTGTGACACACTATCATAAATCAGTCACAATGGCTAATTTGCACATACATTATGTTTTTTTCAAAATTAAGATTTTGCGTTTTTTGGGGATTTAAAATCAAATTGTATGTCACATGTCCCGAATACAACAGATGTAGACCTTACAGTGAAATGCTTACTTACAAGCCCTTAACCAACAATGCATTAAGAAAATATCAACAAACAAAAAAGGTAAGAGAAGAATAACAAATAATTAAAGAGCAGCAGTAAATAACAATAGCGGGGCTATATACAGGGGGCACCGGTGTCGGGGTAATTGATCATTTTTAGGGCCTTCCTCTGACGCCGCCTGGTATAGAGRTCCTGGATGGCAGGAAGCTTGKCYCCGGTGATGTACTGGGCCGTACACATTACCATCTGTAGTGCCTTGCAGTTGGAGGCCGAGCAGTTGCGAAACCAGGCAGTGATGCAACCCGTCAGGATGCCTCCGATGGCGCAGCTGTAAAACCTTTTGAGGATCTGAGGACCCATACCAAATCTTTTCAGTCTCCTGAGGGGGAATAGGTTTTGTCGTGCCCTCTTCACGACTGTCTTGGTGTGCTTGGACAATGTTAGCTTGTTGGTGATGTGGACGCCAAGGAACTCGAAGCTCTCAACCTGCTCCACTACAGCCCCATCGATGAGAATGGGGGCGTGCTCAGTCCTCCTTTTCCTGTMGTCCACAATCATCTCCTTTGTTTTGATCACGTGGAGAGAGAAGTTGTTGTCCTGGCACCACACGGTCAGGTCTCTGGTTTTAACAAAATCATGTCTTCGCTTTCATAATCTGTTTGTAGTATTGCCAAATTCAGAGAACAAATATAGTTTTAAAACTTATTAACGTAGAAGGAGCACGTTCACATCGGTTTGGTAGATGCCAGCTTGTAACACTTGTCATCACATCAGGCTTTCGCGGCACTATCTTATCTGCACTATTAAAACCCTCCCCTATTTCGAAATCATAAATTAATTAAACTAGCTGGCTACATATTTTGATTTAAGCTACTAGGCTATTCAATCGGAGGATTTTTCTGTTTGCCCAATCAAAGTTACTGTAGCATATCATACGCAGGAAATCAAAAAGTGTAGGCTACACCTCACACCTCAAAACCCATCCTACATAGTCACACTGTCACTAGTACCTACACTTTAGCTAGCTGGCTAGTKTAGCTTTCTATTGCATCGATGGATTCCTGGGAGAGGGAAATCGCTACATTTTTAAATAGTAATGTTGCGCTGGGAGCTGGTTCAGATGATCAGTGGCGTGAACTTACTGGCGACTACTTTTTAACTCTGAGCCGGAGAGCATCGTCACCATCAGCCTCTCTGCAGACAGCACAGACAACAACTCAGACAAGCTCACCAAAGTCGAGGCCAAGCCCCTTGAGGAGGCAACCGAGGAAGACCACCAGTTAATGGTGGATCCGTCAATTACGGTGCTTCAGTCGGTCGAGGGGAATATGCCAGTGATGCTGGGCAAGAAATTGAAAAGGCTKGCCTGTTCAGTGGCACTTGCAAGTCCAACGAAGGGAAGTGCTGCTATTTGCTTTATACCCCCGAGGAGATGGTCAAGAGAAGTGACCAAATGAATTAACTCACCAATGGTAAGTGCTTGCCATTCAACTATTAGTCACGTTTAGTTGGCAGTGAGTGTGTAACATGTGCGTGTTTGTCTATCTGTTTGTAATGATGCACAAGTAGACTGGCTAGCTAGTGTAAAGCCAAGTGTGTGTGTGTGTGTGGTATATGAGATAGAGAGAAGTGCACACCGCATGTAAGTCCTCACACATAATGGCGTGAGTGTGTTTCTCTGTCATACATATGTATGTGCATGTACATGTTTGTGAAAATAAGTGAATGTAGCCAATACATTTTGTTGCTTGTATGTGTTTATTTTATTTATTTTTATTTCACCTTTATTTAGCCAGGTAGGCAAGTTGAGAACAAGTTCTCATTTACAACTGCGACCTGGCCAAGAATAAAGCAAAGCAGTTCGACACATACAACAACAGAGTTACACATGAAATAAACAAAACATACAGTCAATAATACAGTTGAAGAAAGTCTATATACAGSGTGTGCAAATGAGGTAAGAACAGGGAGGTAAGGCAATAAATAGGCCATGGTGGTGAAGTAATTACAATATACCAATTAGACACTGGAGTRATTGATATGCAGAAGATGAATGTGCAAGTAGAGATACAGGGGTGCAAAGGAGCAAGATAAATAAATAAATACAATATGGGGATGAGGTAGTTGGATGGGCTATATACAGATGGTTTATGTGCAGTGAGCTGCTCAGACAGCTGGTGCTTAAATCTAGTGAGGGATGTAAGAGTCTCCAGCTTCAGTGATTTTTGCAATTCATTCCAGTCATTTGCAGCAGAGAACTGGAAGGAAAGGCAGCCAAAGGAGGAATTGGCTTTGGGGGTGACTAGAGAGATATACSTGCTGGAGCGCATGCTACGGGTGGGTGTTGCTATGGTGACCAGTGAGCTGAGATAAGGCGGGGCCTTACCTATCAGAGACTTGTAGATGACCTGAAGCCAGTGGGTTTGGCGACGAGTATGAAGCGAGGGCCAGCCAACGAGAGCGTACAGGTCACAGTGGTGGGTAGTATATGGGGCTTTGGTGACAAAAGGGGTGGCACTGTGATAGACTGCATCCAATTTGTTGAGTAGAGTGTTGGGGGCTATTTTGTAAATGATATCGCCAAAGTCGAGGATCGGTAGGAAGGTCAGTTTTACGAGGGTATGTTTTAGAGGTCGACCTATTAATCGGAATGGCCGATTAATTAAGGCCGATTTCAAGTTTTCATAACAAACGGAAATCGGTATTTTTGGACACCGATTTGGCCTATTGGCCTTTTTTTTTTTACACCTTTATTTAACCTTTATTTAACTAGGCAAGTCAGTTAAGAACACATTTCAACTTTCAATGACGGCCTAGGAACGGTGGGTTAACTGCCTTGTTCAGGGGCAGAATGAAAGATTTTTACTTTGTCAGCTCGGGGATTCAATCTTGCAAGCTTACAGTTAACTAGTCCAACGCTCTAACCACCTGATTACATTACACTCCACGATGAGACTGCCTGTTACGCGAATGCAGTAAGAAGCCAAGGTAAGTTGCTAGCTAGCATTAAACTTATCTTATAAAAAACAATCAATCAATCAATCAATCATAATCACTAGTTAACTACACATGGTTGATGATATTACTAGTTTATCTAGCATGTCCTGCGTTGCATATAATCGATGCGGTGCGTATTCGCGAAAAAGGACTGTCGTTACTCCAATGTGTACCTAACCCATAAACATCAATGCCTTTCTTAAAATCAACACACAAGTATATGTTTTTAAACCTGAATATTTAGTTATATTGCCTGCTAACATGACTCGTTGCGAACTGTGAAGACTATTTCTTCCTAACAAAGACAGCCAACTTCCCCAAACGGGGGATGATTTAACAAAAGCGCATTTGCGAAAAAAGCACAATCGTTGCACGACTGTACCTAACCATAAACTCAAATGCATTTCTTAAAATCAATACACAGAAGTATATATTTTAAACCTGCAATATTGCTAAAAGAAATCCAGGTTAGCAGAAATATTAACCAGGTGAAATTGTGTCACTTCTCTTGCGTTCATTGCACGCAGAGTCAGTGTATATGCAACAGTTTGGGCCGCCTAATTATGACATAACATTGAAGGTTGTGCAATGTAACAGGAATATTTAGACTTAGGGATGCCACCCGTTAGATAAAATACGGAACGGTTCCGTATTTCACTGAAACAATAAACGTCTTGTTTTCGAGATGATAGTTTCCGGATTCGACCATATTAATGACTCAAGGCTCGTATTTCTGTGTGTTATTATGTTATAATTAAGTCTATGATTTGATAGAGCAGTCTGACTGAGCGGTGGTAGGCACCAGCAGGCTCGTAAGCATTCATTCAAACAGCACTTTCGTGCGTTTTGCCAGCAGCTCTTCGCTGTGCTTCAAGCCTATCAACCGCCGAGATTAGGCTGGTGTAACCGATGTGAAATGGCTAGCTAGTTAGCGGGGTGTGCGCTAATAGCGTTTCAAACGTCACTCGCTCTGAGACTTGGAGTGGTTGTTCCCCTTGCTCTGCATGGGTAACGCTGCTTCGAGGTGGCTGTTGTCGATGTGTTCCTGGTTCGAACCGGAGAGGGACGGAAGCTTATACTGTTACACTGGCAATACTAAAGTGCCTATAAGAACATCCATAAGTCAAAGGTATATGAAATACAAATTGTATAGAGAGAAATAGTCCTATAACAACTACAACCCTAAAACTTCTTACCTGGGAATATTGATGACTCATGTTAAAAGGAACCACCAGCTTTCATATGTTCTCATGTTCTGAGCAAGGAATCAAACGTTAGCTTTTTTACATGGCACATATTGCACTTTTACTTCTCCAACACTTTGTTTTTGCATTATTTCAACCAAATTGAACATGTTTCATTATTTATTTGAGGCTAAATTGATTTTATTGATGTATTATATTAAGTTAAAATAATGGTTCATTCAGTATTGTTGTAATTGTAATTATTACAAATTTTTTTTAAAATTAATCGGTCGATTAATCGGTATTGGCTTTTTTGGTCCTCCAATAATCGGTATCGGCGTTGAAAAATCATAATCGGTCGACCTCTAGTATGTTTGGCAGCATGAGTGAAGGATGCTTTGTTGCGAAATAGGAAGCCAATTCTAGATTTGATTTTGGATTGGAGATGTTTAATGTGAGTCTGGAAGGAGAGTTTACAGTCTAACCAGACACCTAGGTATTTGTAGTTGTTTACATATTCTAAGTCAGAACCTTCCAGAGTAGTGATGCTGGGCGGGCGGGCAGGTGCGGGCAGCGATCGGTTGAAGAGCATGCATTTAGTTTTACTTGCATTTAAGAGCAGTTGGAGGCCACGGAAGGAGAGTTGTATGGCATTGAAGCTTGTCTGTAGGTTAGTTAAAAACCTCTTGGCGCACCGATCCCTTTAGCAGGATCATTTTCATCAACAACCGCTGAATTGCAGAGCGCCAAATAAAAAAAGAATAATAAAAAAAATATTTATATTCATGAAATCACAAGTGCAATATAGCAAATCACAGCTTAGCTTGTTGTTAATCCACCTGTCGTGTCAGATTTAGAAAATATGCTTTACAGCGAAAGCAATCCAAGCGTTTGTGTGAGTTTATCRATCACTAGACAAAACATTACGAACACCTAGCAGCAATGTAGATTGGTCAYGAAAGTCAGAAAAGCAATAAAATGAATCGCTTACCTTTGATGATCTTCGGATGTTTGCACTCACGAGACTCCCAGTTACACAATAAATGTTATTTTTGTTCGATAAAGATTATTTTTATATTWAAAAAAAATCCATTTGTTTGGCGCGTTATATTCAGTATTCCACAGCCTTAGGCAAGTTATGAAGGGCAGACGAAAATTCCAAATTGTATCCGTAAAGTTCGTAGAAACATGTCAAACGTTTTTTATAATCAATCCTCAGGTTGTTCTTAACATAAATAATCGATAATATTTCAACCGGACGGTAAACTATTCAATACTACAGAGAAAGAAAATGTCGAGCTACAACTCTCGCGCGCATGAACTAATCAAAGGACACCTGGCTGTTTCCGGTCATGTTTCCGGTCACCTTGCCCTGGTTAAAAGCAGTGGTTCGCGCGAATGCTGCCATCAATCCACTGTTTCTGGTTTGGGAATATTTTAATAGTTGCTGTGGGTACGACATCGCCGATGCACTTGCCAATAAACTCGCTCACCGAATCAGCGTATTCGTCAATGTTGTTGTTTGACGCAGTGCGGAACATATCCCAATCCACGTGATCGAAGCAATCTTGAAGCGTGGAATCAGATTGGTCGGACCAGCGTTGAACAGACCTGAGCGCGGGAGCTTCCTGTTTTAGTCTCTGTCTATAGGCTGGGAGCAACAAAATGGAGTCGTGGTCAGCTTTTCCAAAAGGAGGGTGGGGGAGGGCCTTATATGCGTCGCGGAAGTTAGAACAACAATGATCTAGGGTTTTACCAGCCCTGGTAGCACAATCGATATGCTGATAGAATTTAGGGAGTCTTGTTTTCAGATTAGCCTTGTTAAATCCCCAGCTACAATGAATGCAGCCTCAGGATGTGTGGTTTCCAGTTTACATAGAGTCAAATAAAGTTTGTTCAGGGCCGTCGATGTGTCTGCTTGGGGGGGAATATATGCGGCTGTGATTATAATCGAAGAGAATTCTCTTGGTAGATAATGCGGTCGACATTTGATTGTGAGAATTCTAAGTCAGGTGAACAGAAGGACTTGAGTTCCTGTATGTTGTTATGATCACACCCGACGTTCGTTAATCATAAGGCATACCCCCCTGTCCCTCTTACCAGAAAGATGCTTGTTTCTGTCGGCGCGATGCGTGAAGAAACCAGCTGGCTGTACCGAATCGCCGATAGCGTGTCTCGAGTGAGCCATGTTTCCCGTGAAGCAAAGAACGTTACAGTCTCTATGTCTCTCTGGAATGCTACCCTTGCTCGGATTCATCAACCTTGTTGTCAAGAGACTGGACATTGGTGAGTAGTATGCTCGGGAGCGGTGCGCGATGTGCCCGTCTCCGGAGCCTGATCAGAAGATCGCTGCGTCTGCCCCTTTTACGGCAACGTTGTTTTGGTTCGCCGGCTGGGTTCCGATCATTGTCCTGGGTGGTGGGCAAAACAGAGGATCCGCTTCGGGAAAGTCGTATTCCTGGTCGTAATGATGGTGAGTTGACAGTAGTATACCCAAACTATATACACTTACTCTATCTTTCACTTATTAGACTATATATATATATGTGTGTATGTGTATATATATATATACAGTGGGGCAAAAAAGTATTTAGTCAGCCACCAATTGTGCAAGTTCTCCCACTTAAAAATATGAGAGAGACCTGTAATTTTCATCATAGGTACACTTCAACTATGACAGACAAAATGAGGAAAAAAAATCCAGAAAATCACATTGTAGGATTTTTTATTTATTTATTTGCAAATTATGGTGGAAATAAGTATTTGGTCAATACAAAAAGTTTATCTCAATACTTTGTTATATACCCTTTGTTGGTAATGACAGAGGTCAAACGTTTTCTGTAAGTCTTCACAAGTTTTTCCACAACTGTTGCTGGTATTTGGGCCCATTCCTCCATGCAGATCTCCTCTAGAGCAGTGATGTTTTGGGGCTGTTGCTGGGCAACACGGATTTTTCAACTCCCCCAAAGATTTTCTATGGGGTTGAGATCTGGAGACTGGCTAGGCCACTCCAGGACCTTGAAATGCTTCTTACGAAGCCACTCCTTCGTTGCCCGGGCGGTGTGTTTGGGATCATTGTCATGCTGAAAGACCCAGCCACGTTTCATCTTCAATGCCCTTGCTGATGGAAGGAGGTTTTCACTCAAAATCTCACGATACATGGCCCCATTCATTCTTTCCTTTACACGGATCAGTCGTCCTGGTCCCTTTGCAGAAAAACAGCCCCAAGCATGATGTTTCCACCCCATGCTTCACAGTAGGTATGGTGTTTTGTGGATCCAACTCAGCATTCTTTGTCCTCCAAACACGACGAGTTGAGTTTTACCAAAAATTTAATTTTGGTTTCATCTGACCATATGACATTCTCCCAATCTTCTTCTGGATCATCCAAATGCTCTCTAGTAAACTTCAGACGGGCCTGGACATTACTGGCTTAAGAGAGGGGACACGTCTGGCACTGCAGGATTTGAGTCCCTGGCGGCGTAGTGTGTTACTGATGGTAGGCTTTGTTACCTTGGTCCCAGCTCTCTGCAGGTCATTCCCTAGGTCCCCCCGTGTGGTTCTGGGATTTTTGCTCACCGTTCTTGTGATCATTTTGACCCCACGGGGTGAGATCTTGCGTGGAGCCCCAGATCGAGGGAGATTATCAGTGGTCTTGTATGTCTTCCATTTCCTAATAATTGCTCCCACAGTTGATTTCTTCAAACCAAGCTGCTTACCTATTGCAGATTCAGTCTTCCCAGCCTGGTGCAGGTCTACAATTTTGTTTCTGGTGTCCTTTGACAGCTCTTTGGTCTTGGCCATAGTGGAGTTTGGAGTGTGACTGTTTGAGGTTGTGGACAGGTATCATTTATACTGATAACAAGTTCAAACAGGTGCCATTAATACAGGTAACGAATGGAGGACAGAGGAGCCTCTTAAAGAAGAAGTTACAGGTCTGTGAGAGCCAGAAATCTGCTTGTTTGTAGGTGACCAAATACTTATTTTCCACCATAATTTGCAAATTAATTAATTAAAAATCCTACAATGTGATTTTCTGGATTTGTTTTTCTCATTTTGTCTGTCGTAGTTGAAGTGTACCTATGATGAAAATTACAGGCCTCTCTCATCTTTTTAAGTGGGAGAACTTGCACAATTGGTGGCTGACTAAATACTTTTTTGCCCCACTGTATATATATGTGTGTGTGTGTGTGTGTATATATATATATATATATATATACATACACACTCACTCACACACACTACATTGACACTACCACACAAAACCCACTCACAACACACGCACACATACACACATGCATACCAACACAACACAAACACACTTACACACATATTACACACACACATTTTTGCACTCATCATTTGCTGCTGCTACTCTGTTCGTTTTACTCTTATTATTATCTACACTTATGCCTAGTCACTTTACCCTGCCTTCATGTACATATCTACCTCAAATACTTTGTACCTCTGCACATTGATCTGGTACTGGTACTGCCTGTATATATCTCCATTCTTGTGTATTTTATTCCTCTTGCGTTACAATTTCATTTCTATTATTATTTTAACCTGCATCGTTGGGAAAGGCTCGTAAGCAAGCATTTCACGGTAAAGTCTACACTAGTTGTATTCGGCGCATGTGACAACAACATTTTTATTTCATTTGGTATGTGCACCATGTCATTACTCTCTCTTGCTCTGCTGTGTATGCATCTTGCTAGCTGTCACTCAAATGGCGAGGGGCTGGACCTCATTTGTACTTGAATTGCTAGGGCACCGGCCCACGTGGGGGAAAATAYAGGGAAAATGGCGCAGCACAGCTTCTAGAAAAACAGTTGCTTTTAAACTAGAGATTTTGTGGCTAATTGAGGTAAGACAGTAATTCTGCTCAATAAAAAAAATACTTAGTAGTCGCCAAAGTTTTCTTCCAGTGGATGACTGCCAGCTTGCTTTCTCATGCAGGTCCTTTCATAAAAATATAAATTATTACATGTTGGTAGTATAACAATCTACAACTGTAATAATAGCCTTTACTGACCATTGTGCTGTAATGAGTCACATAATTTGACATTACATTATAGTCTTATTCAGAGAGACATACAGGAACAGAGGGCTGTAGTGGAGCGGGTTGAGAGCTTCAAGTTCCTCGGTGTCCACATGACTGAGGAATTATGTGGTCCACGCACACCAACACAGTTGTGAAGAAGGCACAACAACGCCTCTTCCCCCTCAGGAGGCTGAAAATATCTGGCATGGACCCTCAGATTTTAAAAAGTTCTACAGCTGCACCTTTGAGAATATCTTGACCGGCTGCATCATCGCTTGGTATGTAAACTGCTTGGTATCCGACCACAAGGCGCTACAGAGAGTAGTGCGTACAGCCCGGTACATCATAGCTTCCTTCGATCTAGGAYCTCTATACCAGGCAGTGTCAGAAAAAGGCCCTAAACATTGTCAAAGACTCCTGCCACCCAAGTCATAGATTGTTCTCTCTGCTACCGCACGGCAAGGGATACCGATACACCAAGTATGGAACCAACAGAACTCTGACCAGCTTCTACCCCCAAGCCATAAGACTGCTCAATATTTAACCAAATAGCTACCTTGACTATCTGCATTGACCTCTTTTGACTCATCACGTACGCTGCTGCTACTGTTTATTATCTATCCTGTTGCCTTGTTACTTTACCCCTACCTATATGTACATATCTACCTCAATTAACTGGTACCCCTGCACATTGACTCGGTACTGGTGCCCCATGTTTATAGCCAAGTTAACATTACTCATTRTGTATTTTTTAAATTATTTTTCTATTTTCTC
This sequence comes from Salvelinus sp. IW2-2015, assembly GCF_002910315.2. Classification (NCBI taxonomy): domain Eukaryota; kingdom Metazoa; phylum Chordata; class Actinopteri; order Salmoniformes; family Salmonidae; genus Salvelinus; species Salvelinus sp. IW2-2015. The sequence continues at coordinate 26,785,571 of NC_036851.1, forward strand.
TCTGCATTGTTGGGAAACACAAAATGTATCATTTGACCAATATTTAGGAAGAGGTCATCATTTCATGTAGTCTGTAATGGAAGAAACCACATGGAAAAGGAGGTAAGCAAGTTAGGTCCAAAAAACTGATTTTCACCAAGTCAAATGAATTTATTGTTTTAGAGGTCATTATGSTTGTATCTAAACCAAAGTAGATCATTTTGAGATTGTTCTATACATCAGTTGGGGTCTTTATAAGCTTCAATATGAGGTCCTAAACTTAGCATAGAAGGGCATCCTTGTAGCTGTGTGGGCAAATATACTGTAGTCTACATGTTTGCCTTGGGGTAAGTTGAGCCAATGGTTGAGCTAATGGCAAGTTGAGCACGTTTTCTTCTCAGAAATAATGCAAGGTATTATTGCTGGGAGATGAGGTAACAACAGGGCCTGGCCTATGCTAAAAGTTTTTTTTTTTTTAAGTACAAATCTTTGTTAGGTGTTAAGCCTGTGTTCAAAGATGCTTAAAATGATTAAAAGACAACAAAAAAGCGTTTGTGATTGTGTTGAATTGTGTTTCGGAAATAAAGATAGACATGTTTTTAAAAAGGTAGTGGTAATATTTAATTCAGTACAGAAATGTGTAGGCGGCTTAACTTCCTCCCTTTCGTGGCTCAAATTACCCCATACCCGGGTAAATTGTGCCAAGATACCTTTTTTTGGACAAGCTTTGTTTAAAAAACGTTCATGTTTACATGAATTCTGATTATTTCCAGGGATACATAACATCCTGAAATATATGTAGATATCTTTGTTAGAAAGAATACTATATTTCTCTTGACAGAGTGATGCAGAATGTAAAAAATGGCTCAACTGACCCCCTCTCCCCTACCTGTGTTTTGTCCAATCAATTTGCAGTGAAAAAAAACACATTGAAAGGCCCTGGAAAAGTGTTGTGAATTCCTTTGCAATGACTAAGCTAAAAGTTTATATTCAATCAGTCATGACTCATTCTTACCTGATATAATGATGAAGTTATGGATTTGGTCAAAGAAGACACTCAAAAGTAGTCGTAAAAAAACAACTAGCTAGAATGATAATTTAATCAATCAATGATTTTTGTTCAAGGGCAGTTGCACACTTTCATGCCAATGAATTTTGCTCCATCTGTTTCCAGAGGAGGCAGAACAACAACACATCAACTGAAAAGTAGTACCGTTACAATAGTCCCTGCACTTGAAGTATCAGAGGTGGAAATTGAGTCTGACCTGACCAATAGTACTGAAGGAGGAGAGGAGGGGTTTGGGTTGAGAGGACGGGGTAGAGGAGAGGTCAAGGTGGTCTAAGAGGGTTGACTCAGGGGTTCCCTGAGACCACTTCCTGGTCGCCACATCTCTTTATGATGCCATTGGCTGAAGCAAAATCATATCTGACTACCTACCAGGCTACTGGCTGTTTACTGTATGGTAATGACTCCCTCCTCCCAACTGTACTCATTAACTATTAGATCCTCCTGCTGCTTCATGGAGGACAGCAGGTACTTGATCCCAGCCTTCACCCCCGTCTTCACGCCTGCCCCGGCAACGTAGCCCGCTACACCCACCGTTCCCCCAGTGACGGCCATGAGGGCGTCTGTGCCCAGGTCGACGGCGCTGAGGATGGCTCTCTCCTTGGCCGTCTCGGAGCAGTTGACAGAGGTGTAGTAGACGGCCGTGCCCAGGTTGTAAAGGGTGCTGACGACAGGGATCCACTCCACCACGTTGTACACCCGCTCCTCCTTCTTGTTGACGCAATTCCGCTGGGGGCTGCGCCGCGCCCGCCGCCCTGAGGCCACAGGTGACTTCTCCTCCTGCACCTGGCACTGTCGAATCCAGCATTCTGAGTCAGAGTCCTCAGAAGGCACCACCCGGCTGCCTGGCTTCAGAACTGCCTGGTACTGCCCTCTGTTATGGGACACACCCGCACACTGGGACCCCAGGCTCTCACAGGCCCTTATCGCCTCCTCCAGCCCCCCTGTGGCTCCCTCCATCGCATCCCCTAACAGCAGGGTCCCATTCACCCTGGTCCAACCCTGACACTGCTCCTGCTTCCCCTTTCCAGAGGCCCCCTGCCCCCTACGGCCCTCCCCAGCCCTGGCCAGCTGCTGGATGTTGAACATCACTGCCTGGAGGTGGCGCTCTGCTTGGACCTTCCCCACATGTGAGGCAGGGGGTGTTGTGGCTCTGGGATGGGGTGCTCCACTCGCCATCAGACTCTCCACCTCTATGAGGAGCTCCTCAGTGTCCTCCACCCCCAGCAGGTTGTACAGCCTGAGCACCAGGGTCTGGGCCTCCCGGGGACAGCCTGCCACCACCAGCACGGGCACTAGGGAGAGGCCCAGGAGCTCCCGGGGCAACAGGGCGGAGGAGGGGTCCTGCAGGGTGGAGGCAGACAGCAGCTCCTCACAGCTGGTGTTGGCCTGGATGAGGATTCGGCCCTGCAGCTTGGCCTTGAGCGTGGTGACGACACGCTGAGCAGACTGTGCCCTGGCCTCATCCTGCACCACCCACTCTTCAGGGGCCGCACTCTCTGCTGCACCTGATGGAAGACCAAGCTGGGTCTGGGACCCAAGGAGCAACTGCTTCCCCTTTTTGATAGTGTCCCCCTCCCCTAAGACGGAGGTCTTGAAGGCCGGAGTGTTCTTCAGAGCAGGTGGAGTTGGTGTCCTACACAAAGCCTGTTCAATCAGCAGTAGTTGGATCAGAAACAGCCACTTCATCTTAGGATGCATCATTTTGCCTGGAAGAGTTCTATTCCAATCCAGCTGCACACAAAAATCTGGGGAAGACATTGAGGAACACAGTCAGTCAAAATCGATGGTTTTTTAAATAGCACGTTTGCATAAACTTCAACTCAATATTTGTTTTGTTGAAACCAACGATTCGCTTTGGCTTGTGAAGGGGCAAACATTCCAACTGGCTTTTTGCCAACTCTAGCTCTCTAGCTAAGCCCTCTTTGCTGCTGCATTATGTCCCTCAAAACAATACACCAATGTGCTTTCCTGAACATCATGCTGTCTATGTCAGGGGTTCTCAAAGTTGAGTCCACGGAGGTACAGTATGTACATTTTCTAAATTAATATTACTAACAACAAAAGATTAAATTCATTTTGGCCAAGGGATCCGTGGAATAAGTTTAGAGGGTTCAATACAATAGAATACAAGGTCATATATATTTTTGGACATACATGCACTGTAATTTAAGGTTTAAAATTGCTATGTTTTCTCTCTGTCTTATTGCATGATACATGTGTAGAATTGCGGGATATTAACTATACAGCTGCAACAACAAAATATCTCTGCCCCATGACAAAATGTTTGGAATTGCTTGAAAACGTAAAAAAGAAAGAAATCCAATGCTAAGAGGCAGGTCTTTTAAATGTTCCATACAAGGGCCTTTTACTTGGTTCGTCTGACCATACACTGCCGAAGTCGTAGTAAAACTTCTTGTTTGCTATATATATATTTTTTTCTCATTGTATTCTGATTATGAGGTGGTCCCTGATGAATTTGCTATCACAAAAGGGGTCCCGGTCGTAAAAAGTTTGAGAACCTCTGGTCTATCTAAAGCAGATAGTATGCCTCTTCACTTTTCTTTGACTTTTCTTTTTCATAAATGTCTCATATTATTTTAGAATATAATAGGTTGTCTGTCTTCATCAGACGGATGTGAGTTTTGATGAGGAGAAGAACAAAGGGGTAGAACATAGTCCAAAGATAATGTTCCAATAATTTATCAAAGATGGCTTTGAAGTAGAAATTGACATTTTCACCACCCTTGATGTTCCCCATTTATCTAACTATAATGTAATTTACTCACGCACAACTTACATAAAAAAAACACATTTCATATTTTAATATGCATCTTAATAAACAGTTGTTCAACACTTACCTCAAACGTCCGTCCAAATCCCTAGTGTGTGATACTCCGAGCCAGGTTACTTCACTATTTAACACAGCTTTTGCCCAAACGATGACACCCCTCCCTCTCTCTTACCCACTTTCTCTGCCTCTCTCTTTTTCTGAGTTGGCCTCATTGCTCAACAGTTAGGACAAGGATGGAATATTGATTCACGTGGAGAGGGTCCATGTTTTCTAAAGCCGCTTTGTTTGTTTGTCCCTGCGTTCTTTCTCTCTGTCTCTCTCTCTGTTTTTGACCCAGATACTTGGCAGCAATCTTACCTCGTGCCCTGGGCGGATTTTTCATTCTGGTCAAGAAGCGGGAGAGATGAAGGTCATCCTGTGTGAAGATTTCATCAATCCCACCCATCGTTAGTTCTACAAAATGAAACTAGACTGACTCAATGAACCAGACATCACTCCCCTCCTTATTTTAAGTTTTACTGCCAAAAATACCCCACCACAATACCCCACTCTCAACACACTAGACACTCCAACACTTCATTACGAACAAGAACCTTTCGTGTTGAAGTCTAAGGGAAAATGCACCTCCCTTTTCTCCAGAGGGCCTATTCACTTAGTCTTTCTCTCTATAGAAAGAGGATAAAAGCCCATGACTTTGGCACTGGGAGCTTTCAGCAGAGTATAGTTCTGCCCTGAGGATGCCATCAGTATTGAACTGTGGGTACTTGGACTCCCTCTCTCACTCTTGTCTAAGCCCTGTTGTGGTACATCCCATTCCCTCCTCTTATGCTAGCCAAGTGTTTTATAAGACAACTGAACAATGTGTTCCAGACTGAATTAATGACCATCCTGATGGTTCAGTGATCAAAAGATTGGAAAAGTCTTTGGTCAAATGAAACGAGTTCTTTGAAGTACATTTTTGCTTTTTACTATATATTACATTCTTTATGCAATGATGGGTGTAACAGCAGCATAAACATGTATATAACAGCTTGTTTAGAGATGACAATAAACTAAACTCAGAAAGTAGATGAGTACATTTTTGCTCCTGTTCTCTCTGCTTACAGGATGACCAATCTGCTGCTGTGTGATATGCTCTGATAGTGATGAAACTACCGGACAGTTCCCTTCACTTCAGATCTGTGTTTTGTTATCTCKCTCTCGTTCTCTCTCTAGTTCTCTCTCTCATTTTCTCTTTCATATGCCAAAGTGCTCTTTTCATCCTTTCTCAGACYTGTGAGAGTACCCACACTTCTTTCCCTCTAAGTGAGTGGGGTCTTGTTCACTTTTCAAATGTGGGGCCAAAGGCTAGCCCTGGCCAACAAAAGGGCCACAGTGACCCAAAACAAACAGCCATGCCACACAGAGGAGGCGGGGAAGTTCGGGTTCACCCAAGCTTCCAAAACTATTTATTATTGGCCAGATGAGTGGATAAGTCTATGTCATTCACTGCTTCGACCCAACATGTTCTCTACAGTTGATAGGCGCTAGAGGGCACTGTTTTACCATAATGGTGTAGTTGAGTTGGAACGGATTTGCTGGGAAGAGCGGGTCCTGTTCATGGAGCCAAGCCTCCAACTGGGATCTGGCCCTAGAGCATAGTGGGGTGTCTCGCACATCCTGCTACGCTGCAGCTGAGACAATACACACCCCCTCCACTTGTCTTGTGACTCATGAAAGAGGGTAATTTTTGTAATTTAATGTTCCTTCCTTATTGCAGTTTGCAGGAATCCTCCAAGGGCTAATCAAAGTACCACTGGAAAATCAAACACAATTGATGTGCAATGCTCAGCTGCTCAGTCTTAATGACTTCTCAGGGGTAGTGTTCCTGAGAGTATGATCTGGGTGACTCCCAAATGGCACCCTATTCCCTATTTATAGTGCACAACGTTTGACTACAGTAGTGGTTAAAAGTAGTGCAAACCACTGTTAAAAGTAGAGGCAACCACTGTGAAATAGTTGATACGATTGGATATCTCACCACTGGTCAAATAAAATGAAATTTGATGGGCCTCCCGAGGGGTGCAGTGGTCTAAGGCACTGCATCACAGTGCTAGCTGTGCCACTAGAGATTCTGGGTACGTGTCCAGGCTCTGTTGCAGCCGGCCAGGACCGGGAGACCCATGGCGCGGCTCACAATTGGCCCAGCGTCGTCTGGGTTAGGGGAGGGTTTGACCGGCAGGGATGTCCTTGTCCCATCGTGTAATAACGACTCCTGTGGTGGGCTGGGCGCAGTGCACTCTGACACGGTTGCCAGGTGCACAGTGTTTCCTCCGACACATTGGTGTGGCTGGCTTCCGGGTGAAGTGGGCAGTGTGTCAAGAAGCAGTGCGGCTTGGGTGGGTTGTGTTTTGGAGGACGGACGGCTCTCGACCTTCGCCTCTCCCGAGTCTGTACGGGAGTTGCAGCGATGAGACAAGACTGAAACTACCAATTGGATACCATGAAATTGGGGAGAAAAAACGGGGTAATTTTTTTTTTTTTTATTACAAAAATGGAATTTGATATGTTATTAAATGCTTTGTATACAACAGGTGTAGACTAACAGTGAAATGCTGACCTATGGGCCCTTCCCAACAACGCAGAGAGAAAAAAATTGAAAAAAGAATAACACAATTAATAAATACACAATGAGTAATGATAACTTGGCTATATACACTAGGCACCAGGAACGAGTCAATGTGCAGGGCTAAGAGGTAATTTAGGCAGATATCTACAGATAGGTAGGGATAAAGTGACTAGGCAACAGGACAGATAATAAACAGTAGCAGCAGCACGTGATGAGTCAAAAGAGTTAGTGCAAAGTGGGTCAATGCAGCTAGTCCAGGTAGTTATTTGGTTAAGAACACAGAACAAAAATATAAACACAACTTATAAAGAGTTGGTTCCATGTTTCATGAGCTGAAATAAAATATCCCAGAAATGTTCCATACACACAAATATTTCTCTCAAATTTGTTTACATCCTTGTTGGTGAGCATTTCTCCTTTGCCAAGATAATCCATCCACCTGACAGGTGTGGCATATCAAAAAGCTGATCATTACACAGGTGCACTCTAAGGCCACTCTAAAATGTGCAGTTTTGTCACACAACACAATGCTACAGATGTCTCAAGTTTTGAGGGAGCCTGCAATTAGCATTCTGACTGCAGGAAAGTCCACCAGAGCTGTTGCCAGAGAATTGAATGATAATATCTCTACCCTAAGCCACCTCCAACATAATTTCTGATAATTTGGCATTACGTCCAACCGGCCTCACAACTGCAGACCACGTGTATGGCGTCACGTGGGCGAGCGGTTTGCTGATGTCAATTCTGTGACCAAAGTGCCCCATGTGGTGGTGGGATTATGGTATGGGCAGGCATTAGCTATGGACAATGAACACAATTGCACTTTATCGTTGGCAATTTAAATGCAGAGATCCCGTGAAGAGATCCTGAGGCCCATCATGAGGCCCATGTTTCAGCATGATAATGCACAGCCCCATGTCGCAAGGATCTGTACACAATTCCTGGAAGCTGAAAATGTCCCAGTTCTTCCATGGCCCGCATACAAACCAGACATGTCATCCATTGAACATGTTTGGGATGCTCTGGATTTACGTATACAACAGTGTATTCCAGTTTCCACCTATATCCAGTAACTTTGCACAGCCATTGAAGATGAATGGGACAACATTCCACAGGCCACAATCAACAGACTGATCAACTCTATGCGAAGGACATGTGTTGTGCTGAATGAGGCAAATGATGGTGACACCAGATAGTGACTGGTTTTCTGATCTACGCCCCCCAAATTATTTTTTAAGGTATCTGTGACCAACAGATGCATATTAGTATTCCCACTCATGTGAAATCCATAGATTAGGGCCTAGATTTCCTTTAATGAACTGTAACTCACAATTTAAAATTGTTGAATGTTGAATTTAGATTTTTGTTCAGTATATTTGATAGTCTTATGGCTGGGAGAAGCGTCAGGTGCTCGTACCACTTTCTGGGCGGTAGCAGAGAGAACAGTCTGTGACTTGGGTGGCTGACTCTTTTACCATTTTTAGGGCCTTCCTCTGACTACCTAGTATAGAGATGAGCTGGGCCGTACGCACTACCCTCTGTAGCGCTTTGCGGTCCGATGCCAAGCAGTTGCCATACCATGGGGTGATGCAGCCAGTCAAGATGTCTCGATCGTGCAGCTGTAGAACCTTTTAAGGATCCGAGGCACGCAAAATCTTTTCAGCCTCTTGAGGGGAAAAGGCATTGCGTGTGTTGGTGTGTGGACCATGTTAATTCTTTAGGGATTTGGACACCAAGGAACTTGAAGCTTGACCCGAGAGTATATGTGATGACAGTAATATTCCAGACTAGTATTGTAATGATGTAAAAATCACTTAAAGTCAAAAGAGCTGTAATCAGATCGTGTGAGGTGGGTGTGTTTTTCCAATCAGTCTCAGAGCATGTGGTGACACAATAACACTGTCAAAGTGATCTTGAACACTGGTTTGAAAACAGTCACAAGAAAGAAAGCATCAAAATGAAAGATAGAAGAGAGTGATGAAGAGAAAAACGAGGAAAGGTGATCTGTCTGAAAAGCACTTTTTTCTCAGCGGTGTTAATGGAGAATGATCTAAAGTGAGATATACAGTATTTATTCTCGCAGTTTGACACTGATGGAACACACACAGACACAATACATAACATTCTAAAAATGTAATACACCACACACATACAGATAGACAGAATATTGTGAACAAACACACACACATACAGATAGACAGAATATTGTGAACAAAACACACACACATACAGATAGACAGAATAATTTGTGAACAAAAACACACACATACAGATAACAGAATATTGTAAAACCACACACATACAGATAGACAGAATATTGTGAACAAAACACACACAGCATACAGATAGACAGAATATGTGAACAAACACACACACATACAGATTAACAGAATATTGTGACACGACCAACAAAACTTACACCACACACATACAGATAACAGAATATTGTGAACAAACACACACACATACAGATAGACAGAATATTGTGAACAAACACACACACATACAGATAGACAGAATATTGTGAACAAACACACACACATACCGGCACACACACAAAAGACAACCAACAATATGCGCTTTTCAACAGAACAGTGAGCTATACTGTACATCGGTCTAATAACAAGATGCATTACTGCCCTTTCCTATGCAAACACTGGCTCACATCACACACACATGCACACACAAGGGACAGGCAGTGTGAAAGTGAATGATTTCCACTGTGTAGACAGGTTAGATTCCCTTAGGGCAGCATTCAACACACAGGGCTGAGAAAACACTCTTATTCCATATTGGACAGTTGCACCTGCTTGTTACACTCTTATTATAAAGACATGCTCTGGAACTTTGCCAACTACTAAGTATTTATGTGTATGATAATCTGTGAGCAGAATTACTGTGTTACCTCAATTAGCCACAGAATTCCTAGTTTGAAAGTGATGTTTTTTCTGGAAGCTGTGTTGCTCCATTTTGCCCCACAAGGACCAGCCCCCTAGCAATTCAATTTCAACCAGTATCAGTTACTCTCCAACCCTGATCACCCAATAAATACAAACACAGATGAAGTAATAAACCAAGGCTTGGAACTGATTGAAGGTGACACAGTATTTGAGCAATTGTGTCTTGGTAGTGATTTTACATTGATCATTTGAAAAAGAAAAATACATAATTGGTTAAAGAACAGAGAAGTAAAAATAAAGTGATTGGGGAGCTCTTCAATGAAAGGTGGTGCAATAATAGTGCGAGTGGGGTCAGCATGTTCTCTCATCCAATGTGTGCGTGTGGGTGAGCATACATGTGTGTGCACATTTGTGAGTGTTTGTGAAAAACTTAATGATGGCATCCGTTGGGTATATATTTCTGCAATGGAGAGACGCTAACACACTTGTTCATTTTCATATTATTACAACCCTGTGACTCTGTCATAATGCTAAATGGATTTAAACCCAGGCATAATCCATGTTATGAACAGAGTATGATTACGTTAGTGAGGGAAGATAGCAGGGCGGTTATAGATGACAGTTGTCAGTTGTGAGAGTGGACCGGTCATCAATCCTGTTGTTGTGTGGGAGTTTTTCTGCTCCCTGTTACGTCTGTCAGCCTGGTGATGATCTGGAAGCAGCATCTTGTCCTCAGGAAACACAAAACAAAGGAAACAGGATCTTTCTGTCTCCAAGGACAACACAAACACATAAACATACACCACAAACCACTGAGAAGGGAACACCTAGTACTAAGCCATATATTGGCATTCTATTCATGGACAATGTAGTCATGCAAATTATGTCTAGTATACAAAAGCGGTGGAGCAAAATCTCATTGTATTCAGAAGAACATACTGTCTCCTTGGAGCAACTTTTCTCTAACTACAGTTCATATGGGTAACCATGGGTAACCTTGAGCGAACCATAATGAGTCATCACTCACTACAATACAGGACAGAGTATATGAGGTTTGTTTCCCCTCTGTCTCTAACCGAGTAGAAGTCATCCAGGCATTATTTCCAGCTGCCTCTAAAGTAATAAAACTCTTATCAAAAATAATGTGCTTAAGGTCTGAGTGACTGTTACATAAATATAAGATTTAATAGACTTGTACTATGCTGTTTTGTCTGGCTCAGAATTGGAAATAGAAAGGCAACACTGTACTTTATCATGCAGGTAGTCTGTCTACATGGATTGTAGTTAGGCTGTTTAGGTATTTTCATCCAACATTTCACTGAAACCACTGATAAGTAACATTGAACAAAATGTGTCAATAGGAGCCTCCGTTCCCAATGACTCATCTGCAGTGGTGAAAAGTACTTAGATGTCATTTTAGGCGAAAATTGTGAAAAAATTGTACGATCCTTACTTTAAAGTATTACTTACGTCATTTTTKGGGGTATCTGTACTTTACTATTTATATTTTTGACAACTTTGACTTTTTCTTCATTACATTCCTAAAGAAAATAATGTACYCTTTACTCCATACATTTTCCCTGACACCCAAAAGTACTCGTTACATTTTGAATGCTTCGCAGGACAGAAAAGGATCCAATTCAGACACTTATCAAGAGAACAACGGTAGTAATCCGTACTGCCTCTGATCTGGTAGACTCACTAAACACAAATGCTTCATTTGTAAATKATGTCTGAGTGTGCCCCTGGCAATCCATAAAAAAAAAGAAAATTGTGACTTCTGGTGTTCTTAATATAAGGAATTTTTAATTATTCGTACTTTTACTTTTGACACGTATGTATATTTTAGCAATTATATTTACTTTTGATACTAATGTATATTTCAACCCCCCCCCTCCAATGTGTTTTGTAACACATTGGAATGTGTTACAAAACGAGGCAACAGTGTGCTTTAGGACAGTGCGGATTCCTCCGAGCAGTCGGTTAGGCTGTTTGGAGTTTTAATAATAATAATAATTATGTCCCCCCCACTTATAAAACCAAAGTTGCGCCCCTGTTTAAAACCAAATACTTTTAGACTTTTAGCCAAGTAGTATTTTGCTGGGTGACCTTCACTTTTACTTGAGTAATTTTCTATTAATGTATCTTTACTTTTACTCAAGTATGATAATTGGGTACTTTTCCCAGCACAAGTAATTACAATTATTTTCAATGAAAATTTAACACCCAAGATATCTGTCACATGTAGAGACTGATACATCTATGAGTCAGAACCAGACGCAGATGGAGATGCAAACACCCACAAGACGCCCCCCCCCCCCCCCCCCAACACACACACGCACAGATTCATCAAACCTTTTTGTGATATGTGATTAAGGTGAATAAAGGTTACAAAAGTATTTCCGCAGTCACAATGCTATAGAAAGCCTTTAGAATGGTGAGCTGCTCCAGCATGCTCAATGGAGGACAGTTAGATACTCACGGTATAGAGACTCATGGTGCCACACTCAATGGTTCAATCATCCACCCTCAATGGTCTAATTAAAAGTTGTTCCTTCTGTCTCGAGATTGTAGGAGGCTACAGTCATGACTGCCCCCATCTTTCAATCATCTTCTCATTTGCCTGGAAATGTCAGGGCCACCCAACTACTGACAGACTTTCACTTCTTTGGCACAAATCAGACAAAGAAAGATGAAAAGATTGAACATTTTGTTTGATCAAGCTGAGATAGTATCTTATTAAAAACGGTGACCTCAAACCCACACTACCTCTCCCTATTATATGAACACAATAAGAAAGTTGCATTGTTAACAAGTTCATTTTGAAACAGACATTTTACGCAGAGAGCTTGTAAGGCCCTAATTTGACCTCATGAATAATGTAAATGAATCATCCACTGACCTAGACATAATTGGATTGAAGTCTGGGTACAAAAGACACATTTACTCAGAGGTATGCCATTTATTGAGAGGGTAATACAGTATGCATAAAAAGTAGTTTAGGTTGACAGCATCTGTCTCTTGCCACATACAGTTGTCTACTGTAAATGCAATGGCTTGGCACTGTTAGAATGCCCCTAAACCACTGCATTACCAGTGCGATTTAAACAATTAATTGGGATTGGGAAATGGTATTGCAATTCTCTACTTCTCGAGTTAACTGTTAGTTATTCATATAGTAGCCTACCTTTGTGGTAAAAGGTCATGAGTATTGCAATATCCTTTGGTTATAATCAAATGTTATGCACCTGTTACTACGTATGATGAGAGCAAGAGAGAGAAAGAAAGAGAGAGAGAGCTAGTGAGGGAGAGAGAAAAATGGTGAGCGAGAGAGAAAGCGAGATGGTGAGAAAGAGAGAGAGAGAGAGATGGCGTAGCTGGTCGAACCCTGATTGGAGCATGTGTGCTCTGCTGTACCTATAATAATCAGGCAGATATTGGGAGAGATCATTTGTGGTGACATTTCCTTTCATTGTAGAACATAGGAGGGCTATACGGAAAAAAGAAGCATCAGGTTCTCTCTGTCATCGACATAAGATTGAACAAATATCAATAAGGTAATCATTTTTGTATTGTTAATGCATGCATCCTTGGGGGGAAAAAAATGTTTTAGTTTTAAAGTAATCAATTTTTTACTATTTTGTATTATTTATTTTATCGTTAAAAAAAAGTGTCAAGTCCTTAGCTAAACTGTCATGACTTGTCAAAAGAGAGACATTATTCCTTGTAGGCCGATGTCTTTTTAGTTAAAGTCTACAGGTAACTCTCACTAAAGCTATAGCATATTCAGTGCCTTGCAAAAGTATTTTCAGATCCTTTTCTTCACACGTTATTGTGTTACAAAGTGGGATTAACATTGATTTAATTGTAATTTGTTGTCAACAATCTCACATTAAAGGTTATTTTGTGTAAAGTGGAAGAACAATCTATTTTATTTTAAAGATTAATACAAATGAAATAACTAAAATATAGTTGTTGCATAAGTATTCAGCTCCTCAAGTCAATACATGTTAGAAACACCTTTGGCATMATTTACAGCTGGGATTCTTCTTGGGTAAGTCTATAGCAGCTTTGAACACCTGGATTGTGCAATGTTTGCCCATTATTATTTTCAAAATTCTTTTTATAAGCTCTGTCAAGATGCTGGTGATGACTAGACAGCCATTTTTTAAGTCTTGCAAAAGATTTTTAAGCAGATTTAAGTCAAAACGGTAACTCAGGAACATTCACTGTCTTCTTGGCAAGCACCTCCATTGTAGATTTGACTTTGCGTTGTAGGTTATTGTCCTGCTGAAACGTGAATTCCTCTCCCAGTGTCTGGTGTAAAGCAGACTGAAGCAGGTTTTCCTCTAGGATTTTTCCTGTGCTTAGCTCCATCCAGTTTAATTTTATCCTGAAAACCCCACCAGTATTTGCCAATGCCAAGCATACCCATACCATGATGCAGCCACCACCATGCTAGAAAATAAGGAGGCAGTTACTCAGTGATGTGTTGTGTTGGATTTGCTCCAAACATACAGTACCGGTCAAAAGTTTGGACACACCTACTCATTCAAGGGTTTTTCTACAATGTAAAATAATAGTGAAGACATCAAAACTATGAAATAACACATATCGAATCATGTAGTAACCAAAAAATAGTTAAATAAGTCAAAATATGTTATATTTGAGATTCTTCAAAATAGCCACCCTTTGCCTTGATGACAGCTTTGCACACTCTTGGCATTCTCTCAACCAGCTTCATGAGGTAGTCACCTGGAATGCATTTCAATTAACAGGTGTGCCTTCTTAAAAGTTAATTTGTGGAATTTCTTTCCTTCATAATGCCTTTGAGGCAAGGTAGGGGTGATATACAGAATATATCCCTATTTGGTAAAAGACCAAGTTCATATTCTGTCAAGAACATCTCAAATAAGCAAAAAGAATTGACAGTCCATTACTTTAAGACATGAAGGTCAGTCAATGCGGAAAATGTCAAGAACTTTGAAAGTTTCTTTAAGTGCAGTCGCAAAAACCATCAATAACCTGGCTCTCATGAGGACCGCCACAGGAAAGGAAGACTCAGAGTTACCTCTGCTGCAAAGGATAAATGTATTAGAGTTAACTGCACCTCAGATTGCAGCCCAAATAAATGCTTCACAGAGTTCAAGTAACAGACACAACTGTTCAGAGGAGACTGCGTGAATCAGGCTTTCATGGTCGAATTGCTGCAAAGAAACCATTACTAAAGGACACCAATAAGAAGAAGAAACTTGCTTGGGCCAAGAAACATGAKCAATGGACATTAAACCGGTGGAAATCTGTCCTTTGGTCTGATGAGTCCAAATTTGAGATTTTTGGTTCCAACCGCCTTGTCTTTGTGAGACGCAGAGTAGGTGAACAGATGATCTCTGAATGTGTGGTTCCCATGAAGCTGGTTGAGAGAATGCCAAGAGTGTGCAAAGCTGTCATCGCTTCGAGGCAAGCAACAGTGAAGCATGCATGAGAGGATCAGCTGTTCCAGACGACTGTGTGATCACACTCTCCGTAGCCGATGTGAATAAGACCTTTAAACAGGTAAACATTCACAAGGCCTCAGGGACCGGCAGATTACCAGGACGTTTACTCTGAGCATGTGCTGACCAACTGGCAAATGTGTCTCCACTAACATTTTCAACCTGTCCCTGACTGAGTCTGTAATACTTTCAAACAGACCACCATAGTCCCTGTGGTCTGTTTGTGTTTCAAACAGACCACCATAGTCCCTGTGCCCAAGAACACCAAGGTAACCTGCCTAAATGACTACCGACCCGTAGCACTCACGCCTGTAGCAAAGAAGTGCTTTAAAAGGCTGGTCATGGCTCACATCAACACCATCATCATCATCCCAGAAACCCTGGACCCACTCCAATTTGCATATCTCTATTGCACTCCACACTGYTCTTTCCCACCTGGACAAAAGGAACACATTCGTGAAAATGCTATTCATTGACTACAACTCAGAATTCAACACCATAGTTCCCTCAAAGCTCATCACCAAACTAAGGACTCTGGGACTAAACACCTCCCTCTGCAACTGGATCCTGGACTTCCTGACGGGCCATCCCCAGGTGGTAAGGATAGGTAACAACACATCTGCCACACTGATCCTCAACACAGGGGCCCCTCAGGAGTGCGTGCTCAGTCCCCTACTGTACTCCCTGTTCACCCATGACTGCATGGCCAAGCACGACTCCAACACCATCATTAAGTTTGCCGACGACACAACAATGGTAGGCCTGATCACCGACAATGATGAGACAGCCTATAGGGAGGAGGTTAGAGACCTGTCAGTGTGGTACCATGATAACAACCTCACCCTCAACATGATCAAGACAAAGGAGATGWTTGTGGACTACAGAAAAAGGAGGACCGAGTACGCCCCCATTCTCATCGACGGGGTTGTAGTGGAGCAGGTTGAGAGCTTAAAGTTCCTTGATGTCCACATCACCAACAAACTATCATGGTCCAAACACACCAAGACAGTCGTGAAGAGGGCACGACAAAACCTATTCCCCCTCAGGAGACTGAAAAGATTTGGCATGGGTCCTCATATCCTCAAAAGGTTCTACAGCTGCACCATCGAGAGCATCCTGACTGGTTGCATCACCGCCTGGTATGGCAACTGCTCGACCTCCAACCGCAAGACACTACAGAGGGTAGTGCTTACAGCCCAGTACATCACTGGGGACAAAATTCCTGCCATCCAGGACCTCTATACCAGGTGGTGTCAGAGGAAGGCCCAAATAATTGCCAAGGACTCCAGCCACCCTAGTCATAGATTGTTCTCTCTGCTATGTCACGGCAAGCGGTCCCGCARCGCCAAGTCTAGGTTCAAAAGGCTTCTTAACAGCTTCTACCCCCAAGCCATAACACTCACATTTACATTTACATTTAAGTCATTTAGCAGACGCTCTTATCCAGAGCGACTTACAAATTGGTGCATTCACCTTATGACATCCAGTGGAACAGCCACTTTACAATAGTGCATCTAAATCTTTTAAGGGGGGGGGGGGTGAGAAGGATTACTTTATCCTATCCTAGGTATTCCTTAAAGAGGTGGGGTTTCAGGTGTCTCCGGAAGGTGGTGATTGACTCCGCTGTCCTGGCGTCGTGAGGGAGTTTGTTCCACCATTGGGGKGCCAGAGCAGCGAACAGTTTTGACTGGGCTGAGCGGGAACTGTACTTCCTCAGTGGTAGGGAGGCGAGCAGGCCAGAGGTGGATGAACGCAGTGCCCTTGTTTGGGTGTAGGGCCTGATCAGAGCCTGGAGGTACTGAGGTGCCGTTCCCCTCACAGCTCCGTAGGCAAGCACCATGGTCTTGTAGCGGATGCGAGCTTCAACTGGAAGCCAGTGGAGAGAGCRKAGGAGCGGGGTGACGTGAGAGAACTTGGGAAGGTTGAACACCAGACGGGCTGCGGCGTTCTGGATGAGTTGTAGGGGTTTAATRGCACAGGCAGGGAGCCCAGCCAACAGCGAGTTGCACTCCTGAACAGTTAATCAAATGGCTAACCGGACTATTTGCATTGTACCCACCCCCCATTTGTACGCTGCTGCTACTCTCTGTTTATTATCCATGCATAGTCACTTTACCTCTACCTACATGTACATATTATTGACTCTGTACCGGTACCCCCTGTATATAGCCGCGCTACTGTTATTTTGTGTTGTCTATTTTAATTTATTTTTTTATTATATATATCTATACATTTTTATCCACTTTGACGTTAGACTATTTTGTGTAGATTGTTTATTTTTTTTGTAATTAATTAAATTAATCACACTTTAACACAATAAAATGAAGAAATCCATAGGGTCTGAATTATTTTGCAAGGCACTGTATATACAGTATGAATATATGTATAATGCTAAAAGTAAGATAGACCTACATTGCATTGATTTGTCAGGGACACCGTCTTGTGTTGCCAAACGTCAATAAGTGTACTCTCATTTAGAGAATATTGTGATCTTATCATCCAGTTATGTTTTATTTATTTTTAAATCCCAGTATTTATTTGTGCAATATAATTTGTGTTTGGGGGGCTTGGAAAATACTTCCTGTAGGCTATCGAAATACTTAATTTCATGTTTTTTTTTAAATACTCAAATAAATGCCTAAGCAGCCTCAAATTCAGATATTGTGATGTCATTTGAGAAAAAATTTATAATGTACTGTACGTCTGGATTTTTTTTGAACCAATACTCATATTAAAAGGATTCGTTTGATAAAACGAATACATTAATACAAAAAGATGAAGATTTTGCTCATACAATGTTTCTCATGGTTGGCATGGCTGTCTTTTCTCCTGCCTTAGTTTGCAGAGAACACTATCCCACCTGGACAGCAGAGAGATGAGACACCGCTGTGCGCAGGCCATATTGACTTTCTTGGTKGTCCTCATCTCATATCCCATGGAGTCAGACTGTGAAGAGGACTCCTACAACTCAATACTGCAGGTAGACACTGCTCTAGTATTTAAATTTAAATTCTAAGACTAAGGTTTTGCCGTCTTCTCATATTGGGTCTTGTAGCCGTTGGTCTGTATCTCACACATTTAAAAATGAAGTCAATTTATTGATACAAACTCTCTGCTTTCCCAGGACAGCCCATATTACCTCAGCAGTGATTTAACTCATTTTAAGAGGTACAGGGACATTCACGACGACACCTTTGTGGGGCTGATGGGCAGGAGGAGTGCAGGTGAGAGTCTGGGACTCTGGGGTCCTAAAGAGCCTTTGTTTGCCATCACTGGTAGCTGGCTCTTCAATATGGATGGCAGCGTGCATTATGGATTTATGCAGAGACACAGTAGGTTTATCGAAAGCAGCTTGTCTGTGACTAATGCATCTGAAGACAAATTCAGTAAAATGCAGCATTTAAATTGTGGTAACAACATACTGTACAGTAATATGCAATCATTATTTTCAGGTGTAAATGATCTACCATCACGAAGAAGTAAGATCAGTAAGTCAAATCTTATCCAACACCTTGGATACACTATGTAATGATGAGCACTGTTGCATACAGTATGTAATGATAACGTTTTGAAAGAACCAGACTCCTCTTTCTCTGTAGGGGACATGGATGATGTCTTTGTGGGCCTCCTGGGTCGCAGGAGCTCCAGGTCAGGTGAGTAACTAGCTACAATATGCTACACAGATCTATTGCTGGTTAGAGGGAAAACAAAGCCTGGAGACAGTCTGCCCTCCAGTGGCACTTTGTGGAATTCCTAAATGCCAAAGTAGATTATGGCTAAAGAATGCTGGGGAACGCGTGTACTAACTAAGCCTGTTTAACTTGTTGATCTGTGCTGTTGATAGCCATCCCTCAGCCCTGGAGGGAGGAGGTATACGCACAGCCAAGCGGAGGCATTCTCATCAAGAAAGGGAGACTGAGGCAAGTAGGACTTTACATGAAATGACCAATCAGTACAAAAACAACACTCCAAAGTCATCTGTGATTGAGACCCATATCGGTTAGAGACCATTATGGTCTAATATGGAGTGAGTTGAATCTTCATATTAAATGATTAAACAATCACTAAAAGAAAGCAACTAAGATTGTACTAGTTATCAGCCCTGTGCTTGCTGGACTGTTGTGCTACAGTTCTTAGTGGTGCTCTGTCATCTTTCTAGATCTGACCAATGAGTTGAGCTACGTTTTTCTTGTTCCATCTCTGCTCAGATTTGTACCCGGTGTATAGGGTCCCACCTCGTCCCTTTCATCCAACCAAACACCGCACAGCAGACTGCACTACGCCAGACTGTACACACGTCATTCATCCTGAGTTACTTTATTTTCTACTAAGAAACCATTGTTTTGCTGTGATACCACTATTTTTACTTTTTGTCACCACTATAAGAGAATGAATGAATATCTGTAACACACATGTAAAGTATTGCAAATGAATGTAATGTTATTTTTGTATTGAACATTGTTTCTATGTTATGTTAGACATGGTCGTAGTACATTAGGTATGTTATACCATATGAAGGGTTTTGTTGAACAGGATAATATACCAACCAACCTTTGGTAACCCTGGAGTGCCTCTGTCTGAGATGATTGTCACCTCATATCAGGTTTACTGTTCAGTCAATAAAATCTGTCTAATTCAGCACATCTGGGTGGGGAGAGATAAGAAATACACAGCTGAGTAAACTCACACCTTTGAGAACATACTGTAAAGTATGGTTATATCCCCCTATAATAATATATGGGTATATAACCATATATGACCCTAAAAACKTAACTACCCCTCCCCCCGATCCCATTCAAACAGAAGAAAGCACAATTGACCTAAAGGTAAAAGTAAAATGTCTTTCTTTAATATGCTGGTTAAAGCACTTTTCATTAAAATCAATCTAACTCTTCTTAAACATACATATACACAAAACATAAATAAACAGTTCTGTACACCATTCCCTTTGACAAGAATGTAAACTACACAGAACCAAAATATAAAATGCAACATTTAAAGTGTTGGTCCCATGTTTCATGAGCTGAAATAAAAGATCCCAGAAATGTTCCATATGCACAAAAAGCTTCCTTCTCTCCAATTTTGTGAACAAATTCGTTTACATCCGTGTTAGTGAGCATTTCTCCTTTGCCAAGATAATCCATCCACCCGGCAGGTGTGGCATATCAAGAAGCTGATTAAACAGCATGATCATTACACAGGGCCACTAACATGTGCAGTTTTGTCACAACACAATGCCACAGATGTCTCAAGTTGAGAGAGCGTGCAATTGGCGTGCTGACTGCAGGATTGTCCACCAGAGCTGTTGCCAGATAATTGAATGTTCATTGGTCTACCATAAGCCACCTCCGTCGTTTTTGAGAATTTGGTAGTACGTCGAACCGGCCTCACAACCGCAGACCACGTGTAACCACGCCAGCCCAAGATCTCCAAATCCGGCATCACCTGAAGGATCGTCAGACCAGCCAACCGGACAGCTGAAGAAATTGAGGAGTATTTCTCTGTAATAAAACTCAGTGTTGGTAGAAGCACCACAATCCCTGACAATCCTCTATATACAGTGCCTTCAGAAAGTATTCAGACCCCTTGACTTTTTCCACATTTTGTTAAAGTCTTATTCTAAAATGGATTTAAAAAACAATTATTATCCACAGAAATCCACACACACACACACACACACACACACACACACACAATACCCCATAATGGCAAGGTGAAAACAGATGACATTTTTGCTAATTTATTATAAAACAGAAATACCTTAACAGAAGTACTCACACCCTTCGTGTGAGTACTCACACCCTTATGATACTCGAAATTGAGCTCAGGAGCATCCTTAAGATGTTTCTACAACTTGATTGGAGTTCACCTGTGGTAAATTCAATTGATTGGACATGATTTGGAAAGGCACACACCTGTCTATATAGAAGACCCCACAGTTGACAGTGCATGTCAGAGCATAAACCAAGCCATGAGGTTGAAGGAATTGTCCGTAGAGGTCAGAGACAGAATTGTGTTGAAGCACAGATCTGGGGAAGGGTACCAAAACATTTCTGCAGCATTGATGGACCCCGAGAACACTGTGGCCTCCATCATTCTTAAATGAAGAAGTTTGGATCCACCAAGACTAGAGCTGACCGCCCGGCCAAACTGAGCAATCGGAGAAGGGTCTCGGTCACTCTGACAGAGCTCCTCTGTGGAGATGGGAGAACCTTCCAAAAGGACAACCATCTCTGCAGCACTCCACCAATCAGGCCTTTATGGTAGAATGGCCAGACGGAAGCCACTCCTCAGTAAAAAGGCAGATGACAGCCAGCTTGGAGTTTGCCAAATGGCACCAAAAGACTCTCAGACCATGAGAAACAAGAGATTCTCTGGTCTGATGAAACCAAGATTGAACTCTTTGGCCTAATTACAGATAATCTTTTCACCTGTCTCTACAGGTATAAATGCAGATCTAAGACCAGGCTCGGTTTTCAACCCCTAGTAGCTTAGGTTTCGATTAGGGTAGACGAAGCTGATCCAAAATCTGCCACTAAATCCAGTTATTCTAAGTCACCCAATAATTATTTAATGTGTCTTAACTTCTTTGGGGTACCCCCCTTCTTCTCAATTTCCGCCTAAAGACATACCCTAATCTAACTGCCTGTAACTCAGGCCCAGAAGCAAGGATATGCATATTCTTGGTATCATTTGAAAGGAAACACTCTGAATTTTGTGGAAATGTGAATTGAATGTAGGAGAACACAATAGATCTGGTAGAAGAAAATACAAGGAAATAAACATAAGTTTTCTGTTTTTTATTGTTGCTGCATCATCTTTCAAATGACCAAGAACAGCCAAACATACAGATAGGATGCTGTGGATGATTTGAATGAAGAACATAAGATGGCAACAATAGCTGAGCAAAGTTTTAGACAGATAACTTCAAAAATGAGCGAGATAATAAATCCTTAGATTTGGGGTTATGCTCAGGTAAATTAATTTGGCTAATCTATACTTTCATATTTCCAAGTCCTATTCTGGAAGAAGCCTGCATAACCAACCCATAATGTAAAATGTAACATCAATATACATGGCCAGCTATGTAAACTTTAACATTGATTTATCCTGCAATAGATGTCAATCAATTGGTAACATACATTTGTCTTCTTCTAATGCCTCTTTTTTAAATGTTATTTCTCCTTGATTTAACCAGGTAAGCCAGTTGAGAACAAGTTCTCATTTACAACTGCGACCTGGCCAAGATAAAGCAAAGCAGTGTGACACAAACAACAACTCAGAGTTACACATGGAATAAACAAACATACAGTCAATAACACAATAGAAAAGTCTATATATACACTGTGTGCAAATGAAGTAAGATTAGGGAGGTAAGGCAATAAATAGGCCATAGTGGCAAAATAATTACAATTTCGCAAATAAACACTGGAGTGATAGATGTGCAGAATATGAATGTGCAAGTAGAGATACTGGGGTGCAAAGGAGCAGAAAAAATATATATAAATAAAATAAATAACAATATGGTGAGGAGCTAGTTGGATGGGCTATTTACAGATGGGCTATGTACAGGTGCAATGATCTGTAAGCTGCTCTGATAGCTGGTGCTTAAAGTTAGTGAAGGAGATATGAGTCTCCAGCTTCAGTGATTTTTGCAATTCGTTCCAGTCATTGGCAGCAGAGAACTGGAAGGAAAGGCAGCCAAAGGAGGAATTGGCTTTGGGGATGACCAGTGAGATATACCTGCTGGAGCGTGTGCTATGGGTGGGTGTTGCTATGGTGAACAGTGAGCGGAGGTGGGGCTTTACCTAGCAAGGACTTATAGATGACCTGGAGCCAGTGGGTTTGGCGATGAATATGAAGCAAGGACCAGCCAACGAGAGCATACAGGTCGCAGTGGTGGGTAGTATATGGGGCTTTGGTGACGAAATGGATGGCACTGTGATAAGACTGCATCCAATTTGCTGAGTAGAGTGTTGGGGGCTATTTTGTAAATTACATCGCCGAAGTCAAGGATCAGTAGGATAGTCAGTTTTACCAGGGTATGCTTGGCAGCATGAGTGAAGGATGTTTTTTGCGAAATAGGAAGACGATTCTAGATTTAATTTTGGATTGGAGATGCTTAATATGAATCTGGAAGGAGAGCTTACAGTCTAACCAGACACCTAGGTATTTGTAGTTGTCCACATATTCTAAGTCAGAACCATCCAGAGTAGTGATGCTAGGTGGGCGGGCAGATGCGGGCAGCGATCGGTTGAAGAGCATGCATTTAGTTTTACTTGCATTTAAGAGCAGTTGGAGGCCGCGGAAGGAGAGTTGTATGGCAATTGAAGCTCGTTGTAGTGTTTAACACTGTCCAAAGAAAGGCCAGAATATAGAGAATGTTCGTCTGCGTAGAGTGGATCAGAGAATCACCAGCCACAAGAGCGACATCATTGATGTATACAGAAAAGAGTCGGCCGAGAATTGAACCCTGTGCACCCCCATAGAGACTGCCAGAGTTTCGGACAACAGGCCCTCCGATTTGACACACTGAACTCCATCTAGTAGTTTGGAACCAGGCAAGGCAGTCATTTGAGAAACCAAGGATTGAGTTGCTTATAAGAATCGGTGATTGACAGAGTCGAAAGCCTTGGCAGGTCGATGAATAGGGCTGCACAGGGGAAGTAATCAAAAGTAATCTTTAAAAGTAACTGAATGTAATCAATTACATTACTGAGTTTGGTAATGGAAAAGTTGTTAGTGATTACAATTTTGACAGTAACTAGTAACATTACTTTATATAAAGTAACTTCCCAACCCTGGTATTCAACTCTAGCATGCTCTAACGTGTACAATACTGAACGCTACTCTACAGTACTATCTCTACTGTGCTGCTCAAACTGTGAATCCAACGTGGTTTGTACTACCATGATTTCCCATTGTACCCAATTAAATTGCGGAATTTGTTTTAAATCACCAATTGCCTCATTCCATGGTACAATCCCTTGAGCAGATTCATTTTTTTATTTCACCTTTATTTAACCAGGTAAGCTAGTTGAGAACAATTCTCATTTGCAACTGCGACCTGGCCAAGATAAAGCATAGCAGTGTGAACAGACAACACAGAGTACACATGGAGTAAACAATAAACAAGTCAATAACATAGATAGGGGAAAAAAGAAAAAAAAGAAATCTATATACAATGTGTGCAAAGGCATGAGGAGTAGGCAATAAATAGCCATAGAGCGAATAATTACAATTTAGCAGATTAACACTGGGGTGATAAATCATCAGATGATCATGTGCAAATAGAGATACTGGTGTGCAAAAAGCAAAAAGTAAATAAATGAAAACAGTATGGGATGAGTAGGTAAATGGTGGGCTAATACCGATGGACTGTGTACAGCTGCAGCCGATCGGTTAGCTGCTCAGATAGCAGATGTTTAAGTTGTTGAGGGAGATAAAAGTCTCCAACTTCAGAGATTTTGCAATTCGTTCCAGTCGCAGGCAGCAGAGAACTGGAAGGAAACGGCCAAATGAGGTTTTGCCTTTAGGATGATCAGTGATACACCTGCTGGAGCGCGTACTACGCGTGGGTGTTGCCATCGTGACCAGTGAACTGAGATAAAGCGGCGCTTTACCTAGCATAGCCTTGTAGATGACCTGGAGCCAGTGGGTCTGACGACGAACATCAGCGAGGCCAGCCGACTAGAGCATACAGTCGCAGTGGTGGGTGGTATAAGGTGCTTTAGTAACAAAACGGATGGCACTGTGATAAACTGCATCCAGTTTGCTGAGTAGAGTATTGGAAGCTATTTTGTAGATGACATCCCGAAGTCGAGATTCGTAGGATAGTCAGTTTTACTAGGGTAAGTTTGGCGGCGTGAGTGAAGAGAGCTTTGTTGCGAAATAGAAAGCCGACTCTCGATTTGATTTGGATTGGAGATGTTTGATATGAGTCTGGAAGGAGATTTGCAGTCTACAGACACCTAGTACTTATACGATATCACATATTCTAGGTCGGAACCRTCCAGGGTGGTGATGCTAGTCGGGCGTGCGGGTGCAGGCAGCGACCGGTTGAAAAGCATGCATTTGGTTTTACTAGTGTTTAAGAGCAGTTGGAGGCCACGGAAGGAGTGTTGTATGGCATTGAAGCTCGTTTGGAGGTTAGATAGCACAGTGTCCAAGGAAGGGCCAGAAGTATACAGAATGGTGTCGTCTGCGTAGAGGTGGATCAGGGAATCGCCCGCAGCAAGAGCAACAGCAGCAAGAGCAACATCATTGATATATATACAGAGAAAAGAGTCGGCCCGAGAATTGAACCCTGTGGCCCTCCGATTTGACACACTGAACTCTATCTGCGATGTAGTTGGTGAACCAGGCAAGGCAGTCATTAGAAAAACCGAGGCTACTGAGTCTGCCGATAAGAATATGGTGATTGACAGAGTCGAAAGCCTTGGCCAGGTCAGAAATTTCGATTTTTATTTCCACTTTKACATTAAAGTATTGTGTATATTGTTGACAAAAAAATGACACTTAAATACATTTTTATCAAACTTTGTAACACAATAAATTGTGATGATATCCAAGGAATACTTTTGAATASTTTTGCAAGGCACTGTAGCTAAACACATACAGTACATGGCTTAACTAACGTTAACTATAATTTAGATATTTGCTCACGAGTTAAACACAATTTCGTCAAAACAAATACGATATTCCACTTGGCGTTAAACTAGTGAGAGAAGTGAACAGTCTTTTTTCTCTTTCCTTGGAGTATTCTTCAGTTTGCTGAATAGCTATGTTGTCGCTAACCGCCTCATCTCACATAATCAATTTTAGACAGCCAGCTAACGTTAGCATGGATGTGAAATGAGACATCAATTCCAATTTTCAGCCTAAAACAATACAGATTATCCGGTGTCTTTCACTGGTGCGTAAAGTCCGTTCATTTATTACTGTCAATAGGAAATTCAACTACTTTAGCCACAGGTTAAACTTCGATGTTAAAAGTCTCTTTATGGGTGGGTGGGCGGGCTGCACAACGAGGTACTGGAAACGTCAACATCAAGGGTGTATTCATTACGGAACCCGTTTAAGAAGCAAAGAGAGCAAAACTAGTTTCTATTGGACAAATTCGGGTAGCTCCCCATTTCGTTTGCTTCCGTTTAAGAAACGTTTTGCAACAGAATAGGCGGAATAAATACACTCCAGTTTCTGATAATATAAATTATATTATAACGTACAGGCCCACAAAATGCATCTGAATCCCTTGATTGGTTAATCCTTTGCGGTTTCTTGCCTTAGTCCCCGCCCTATATTTCTATTCGACACGCAACAGGCACAACCATCATTGAGTGGCACCAGAGCATAGTACAGTCATTGACGTAAGGCAAACGTTCTAACCAAGTAGCTATTGTACTAGAAAATATTATCTTTATGATAAAAGCTTCATTACTTWAAAAAAATGTTGAAAGTGTAAGGGTGTTGTTGGGTTGTTGACAGAAAAAGCAGTCGTTTCCTCCATATAGGCCTATCACCTAAAAATTGAAACCACTGAGGGAATTCCTCAAAATATCAATAAACACTGTGGCATTTCTTGCCCATGTTTTTTCTAATGGTCTTTATTTTAAATCAGCTAGGTATGAGTATGCAGATTTTACAAGGCAGCTCAAAATTACTTTTAGGGAGGGTGTCCGTGTAGTGTAATAACTTACAATGTATCAACATTGGATCTGTTTGACCTCTTCACCATATAATATCCCTCAGGGAAGTGTGCTTATAATGGTTTTAACTTCATATAAAAATGATCCCCTCACATGTTCAAGCCAAACTATTTATATATTTTGAGGAGCTACAATAACGCGATCACGACACGCAGGTTAAAATATCAAAACAAACTCTGAACCAATTATATTAATTTGGGGACGGGTCGAAAAGCATTAAACATGGCAATTTAGCTAGCTAATTTGTCCTATTTAGCTATCTTGCTGTTCCTAGCTAATTTGTCCTGGGATATAAACATTGAGTTGTTATTTTACCTGAAATGTACAAGATCCTCTACTCCGACAATTAATCCACACATAATACGATCAACCGAATCGTTTCTAGTCAACTCTCCTCCTTCCAGGCTTTTTCCTTCTCTTGACTTTATAATGCGATTGGCAACTTTAATAAATTAGGTGCATTACCTCCACTGACCTCGTTCGTCTTTCAGTCCCTGCTGGGTACCTGCTTCTAACAACCAATGAGGAGATGGGAGAGGCAGGACTTGCAGCGCGATCTGCGTCAGAAATAAAACTTACTTCTATTTTAGCCCTTGGCAAAGCAGACGCTCGTTGGCGCACGCGAGCAGTGTGGGTGCAATAATTGAATAACATAGATTTATAAATTTATTTTGCAACGCTCGCGCACGCGCGGTCTAGTCGGCCTGTGACGCCTTCAACATCTCTGAAAAAAACTTTGCKCAAAAAAAATGCCGCGTTCAAGTGCTAGTCTGAACTAGGAAACGCTGACATTTCCGAATCGCTAACTGGTTGTAGTTATACATGTACTGCGTTCATTTAGTTAGCAAGTCAGAGACGTCCGTTTCCTAACCAGTTTCCTATGTTGTCCTATGCCAAGGTTGTAACTTTAACATGAAGTTGATAAGAACAGCTGCCCTATGAGCACAATGCTGAAAAGATAACGTTTTGGCTGAACAGGCGTTGAATGACTTTTAACCAATTTCTCTCACTAGATGAGCTCCAATACTTATTTCAGAGAAATTACATTTTAGTATCCTTTGGTTCTAAATGCCATTAAAGCAAAATATAATCTGGAACTTCAAATAACGGTTTTGAACATTCAAAATTTATAAATGTCAAGTTTCCAGAAACAAAATCCATATGAAGTATGATTGTTTCAACAAGCATGTCAATTCCACAATGACCAAATTAACTTGGTAATGTACTTAGAGTAAAAGCTATACTAAATGACACTCGTTCTGATTTAAATAGTTCAAAACTGTGGTTCAACCTCTAAACCACAACAGCATTAATCTGAGTACCAGCCTCTTAAACTAACATTCCACTCCTTGTCATTGCCAAAGAGACTGTTTAATATGTGCTGGATTTATAGYGGAGTTGCTCATTGGCTGCCGGAATTAACATATTTTCTTTGACAACATGTGGAGCCTCGGAAATAGAACGATAATTTATAACAAAGTTTTGTTTTTTTAATTWAAAAAATAACATTTAGCAAGTTGAATTAAGACATTTTGTGGTTGGAATTGCAGTATGTATTAATTTGAGAATTTAGACGTGTGCTACTGTAGAAACTGGACAAACTAAAAAAAGCAACCGGATACCAACATGTTCTGTGGAGAAAAAAAAAGTGACAAGAGTTCCAATCGAATCAGGATCTGCTCGAGCTCATTAACAATAGACTGTTCATTGAAGATAGCAAAGGCCAGCCTCTTTGGCACATGACATGGAGTACAGAGAGTGGAGAGACTGGTACCCAGCCTACAACAGCATGTGTCTCACTCTTTTTCAGTATTCCGAACCTGCATTCTTTTTAAACATTGCAGAATTGTATTATTATTATTTTTAGATATGTTTGCAAAAGGAGTGTTTTGTTCAATTTATTGTATTCATCCAGTTGTGAAGCCAAGTGTAAATACAGGTCAATTCCACCATTGCATCACTCATTGAGGTGATTTAATCAGTGTAGAGCAGCAAACAAATACAGAGGAGTAATTATAAGCACTGCTATTTGGATACAGGAGAGGGCATCATAGTTCTGTAGAAATGCAAAGTTCAACATCATATACAGTCCAAGAAAGAGACATTTTCACATGTGCAAATTGTCCAGTCCATGGTGTTTTTCACCCTCCTCCGTTTCCAACTGATAGCAATCAACATTGAAATAATGCTTTTTCAGCCATCACATTGGCCTCTCACTAGAGAGAAAAAAACCTGACACTATTACACTACCACAGCTGAGACAATTGGATTGGTTTGTGCAAGGTACATAAGTGCCTGATACGGACACAACACATTTCTGAGTGTGGAAACAGGTGTGTCTGTGGACACTGGTTTTACCMGTGGGGCCCCAGGGGCGGCTGAGACTTGACAGTGAGTTCAGAGCTCTGACAGGGGAGAGGGACACTCCCTGTCTCCTAGCCTCCACAGGTGCTTGGTTCCCACGATGCGAGGAAACGTCTCCCCAGAGCTCATAACTCCACATCGTCTGAGTCTGGTGCAGTACTGGTGGACTGGGCCTCTTCCTGTCTCTCTCCCCATACAAATCTGTAGTTGTTTTCCAACTCCTGCTGTCTCTTTTGCTCCTTGTAAACCTCTTCTGTTCCCCCTGTCTGAGAGAAATACAGGGAAGAGCAAAATAATAGCTCACACAATTACTCATATATTACTTAGACTTCATCCAAAATGTTGAACTGCTTCACTCTATCAATTGCTTATATTGGTTTTGAGAGCAGTCGTTGAACCAAATAGAGAAAATGTCCTTACAGATCTTTCAACACATCTCAAAACCCTTTTTATAGACAGAAGAGAAAACTCTGTAGTGTTTTTTAAAAGGTTGATTTTTTAAAAATTGTAATTACCAGTAGGTTGATGAGCAGCTCTCTGAAGGACTTGGTATCTTCTTCAGTCAACCACTGGTCCCCAGCCTCCTCAGCTGTCCTTCGTGTTATAATCTTCACCTCAATTTTACCTTAAAAAATCATTAGCAACATTACAATACTAACAGGCGTTTCACATACACCAAAGCGCACTAGAATATGGACAGCTTAAAATGTGCAACTCTGCACAAACATGAATGTCAGCCAGCAACCCTATTGAAAAGCTTCTGACACAATACCACATACAGTAAGCAATAATATACGAAAAGAGAACATAATAGAAACGAGACATGGAAAGCACACAAGAAACAGATGAAAATGGATGAGACAGTGCCTGTTGCATCTACACCTCTTAAAAAGATATTTCATGCTATATACAAATCATTAAAATCCAGACGGAAAATATTTACACAAGAAGCAACCTATTATCACACAGTCAACTCTAGCCTAAAATCAGATAAGCCTATTTTGAAATGTTAATATGGCAAGCACACCCAGAAGCTTCCTCAGATAATATGTCCACACATCAACAGAGATCTGAAGGGAATTTAAAAACACATTTCAACAGATACGAGATCATGCAAAGCATAGCTCTGTTTTGCCAGTGACCCCCTTCTATTTTTGGAACCTGACCTAAATAGCCCAAATTAGATGAGAAGAGTGACATGATCATACGCTAAAGATATCAGAAGGAAAAGAGACGGGCCGTGTGTTTTTGGGCACTCCCCTTCCTACCTTCGGCCTTCAGTCCCGCCTTCTCTAGCTGTTCTTTAACCACGTCCTTAATGTGCTGCCACTGGGGGTCACCTTCGCCCATCTCCTGAACTTTGACCTCCCCATCGGGACTGCTGCCTGTCTTATACTTAGTAACTCTGATCTTAACAAGGTCGTCAGCCGCTTGGTCTGGGGTGACGAGACAAAAGAGGGACAAACAACAGAGGTCACCTCCCAACAAGTAAAAGTAGGGCAACAGGATATAGGAGTTAAAGCCAGCAATGTGGGTGGGATCTCTCAAGAGTTTAATTCACTACCGGTATTCTATGATTCCCTTTCTCTATATATGGGACTGTCAGTATGCTGATATGGCCTACTCCAATTTTACTCTCCCCTGAGCATTGAAGAGCGAATCTCCAAAAAGGTACTGAACATGATGGAACAAGAAATTATGACAGACATCTACATAGAAATGAATATACACGGAATGTAGATGTATGATCTATGAACACAGAGCCAGGCCCAGAGGGTGGAGCTCCAGGCAGAGAGCCCAGTTACCTGGCTGTCGAGGTGCCAGGCTGGGGCTGCCCCTGGCTGGGTCGTTGGCCCTCTGGCCTCCCTCTGTCTGGGGCTCTGCCTCTGTGTCCCCGGCCTCTTTGTCCTCCAGGCGGTCCAGCAGCTTGTCCAGAGTAGCCTCCAGGGTCTGGGTTGCCTGAGTGCGGTCAAACTCCCCCTTCAGACCCTCGGTCTCCAGTTCTTGCTGAGCCTAGAAAAAAAAGAGAAACCCCATCAAGCAACATTATCAATCAAAATATGAACATGTTGACAAAATAATAATGGTCATTTAGATATCCATCTACCTCACATGTTTGGCCAATAATGTGGTTGAGCACTCAATAACATGTTGTATTACAGAGACCCATTCACAGCCTGTACACTTGTCTAGCATCTCTAGTGTCTGTTCGCACCTCGTCTATGATGTTGTCAAACTCCTTTTGCATTTCCCCTTTCATTTCCTCGATGTTGGCAGAAGGCACCGAGATGTCAGCCATCTCCTCCTCAAACTCCTGCAGCAGGAGATGCTCTTCTTCATCYCCCTCATCCCTCTCCTTTTCCTTCTCATTTCGGAGTTCCTCTCGTTCGGCTTCATTTTCTGCTTTCTGAGAACGAACCATATTGAAATTAAATGCACAAAAATGTCACTGCATTATGAATACATTGTTATGGGTAAAAGTCAACTGTGCAATAGCCTAAAGGCAGCACTAACCTTTCTGTTGCTCTCTTTGAGATGCTGCACAAATTTCATCAGGTCTGCAGGGTCAGTGATGATCTTGAAGTTAAATTGTTCATCTCCAAAAGCTATGAGGAGTAAAAAACACCAGATGGATATTAACAAAAAGGAAAATACTTGAAAGCATCAGAAGTGATATTGCAGTGAAAAATGTTTTAAATTCCAGTTTAATACATTACCGTCCTCTGTGACCTCATTGTCTGTGAGCTGATTATCATAGGCATCCTCTCCAGCCTGTGAAAACAAAACACTGTTGGTGCCATCTTGTGGAAGACTAAGGCATATGTTCAAAGATATGACGATCACTGACTGTACCTGATGCTCTGAAGTGGTGTCAGTTGCTGTAGTACTCCCTGGCTTTGTCACTCCCTCCMAGAAATCAGAATCCTCAGGCTCTTCAGAGGTGACAACTGCATCTGGTCCAAGAGGAATGAATCAAGAGGACTGATTATTTCTCAATATGCAAGCAAGCTGTCCAATAAATTAAGTACTTTGATTAAGCAAACGGGCATTGCACCTTTTGCGTCTGACCCCAGGACATCTGGGTCATCAGTTGGCGTCGCTGAGTCCTCGTCTGTCCCCTCGTCACCAGCCAACATCTCATCAAGAGTCTTCAGCTCCTCTGAGATCTGCTCCACTTTACGTTTCGTATCCGCTGAAAATGAAAGACAGAGCGAGAAGCAGAGTTACACTATTCCTTAGGGCTTGTGAAATCAGGAAAGTACCAATTAAAAGATTTAGCCTGGCTCCATATCACAGTACATAGTGGTTCCTCCTTTAAAAAGTTGCATCATACTGCAGCACACCTTGTGGGCTGCTGCAGAATTCTATGGCACGTTATGTGATTGTCAGCTATTTTACCATTAATGCTAGTTAGACCACCAGAGGGCATCTTTGAGAAGCATTTGATAGTAATRCCAATATTGAAGACTAAAGAATTTTAAAACTTTTTTGTAAGAACATAGTATATGGGATTGATTTTAAGAAATTTAGYCTAATTGATTGAATATTATGGTGTTTCTATTCCAAGAAAAACTAAACCCCAGGGACTGCGGTTGAAAATTAGCCGGCTGGCTAAAACCGGCACTTTTACTGAAACGTTGATTAATGTGCACTGTTCCTGTAAAAATAAAATAAACTCAAACCCTCAGGGTTTCCGTTAAGATGGAACGGAAAATATGGCGCTGTATAACGTGATGGTCAGGAGAAGCTACAGTACTAAGAGCATAAGAGGATTCTAAATGAATATCTAAGAGGCATTTTTCATTAGGGCAAATCTGATCTGTGAGAATATCTAAGGGGCTTTCATATCACTCTAAACGAATTAATAATAATCACTTTGTTTAAAAAATAACAATATTTTGGAGATGATTTTGTTTTCATTTAACCTAGAGTGAGCGAGAAAAGGCMATTTTTGAACATGGGGTGAGACATTCTCACTAATTTGTAAATAAAGTTTGTTATTTAGATTTATTCATTTATGTTTTTAGAGGGAGAGAAACCAAAAGCCGCCTCATGGGTCTCCCAGTGGTGTCTGGCACGGGTATCGAAGCAGCATCTGTAGCAATGCAGTGTCTTAGACCGCTGCGCCACTCAGGAGGCCCCATCCACAAAGTTTAATGCTGATCAATTGCCATGCAAAGTACCAAAATACAGAGAGGTGTTGGGTAAAGGTATATTGTATTATAATAGCCCATTATGGGGCTATTAGCAGGATTGTACATGGTGTCCAGGTCAGGATAACCAAAACATTTCTTTATTAAAAGACTATCAGAAAGAATGTTGGTACTTATTTTGATCCAAAGCCATGAATGAGTGAGTCACTCAGCTTTATGTAGGTGCCGGGGATAAATGACTGTTAGAAATGACTGCCTAGAAGGCCAGCATCCCGGAGTCGCCTCTTCACTGTTGACGTTGAGACTGGTGTTTTGCGGCTACTATTTAATGAAGCTGCCAGTTGAGGACTTGTGAGGACTCAGTTTTTATTTGGATTGCTCTGGTCTGGAGCAATGAAGTAGTGACGCAGGGTACCGTATTAAACCACAAATTACCTCGAAGTCCCGCAGCATAATCGCAAAACTTTTAGTTGAGCAACCACTGTATAGGCTAAGCACCCTCCCAAWGACCCCCAGCCCCCTGTTGACTCACAGACTTGGGCCTTGACATAGTCCATGTACTGCTGGGTGCTGAGGGCTGGCTGGCACACAATGCCCTGGGGCTTGGCGGTGTAGGGCGGGCGCAGGAAGGGGTGCTGGCAGGTGCGGGTGGTGTGGACCGTCAGCACGTAGCGGCACGACTGGGGCTCATCCACACGGGCCACGTAGTCCCCCGAGCCCTCCTCACACACAAACTGGAAGACACAGACCAGAGCAGATCAGGGGTCAGAAGTCATGGATTGTCAAGGAGTCACACCAGTCATATCTAATGTGTTTGGAGTTTTACAAGATTTATTAAATACAATACACAGGTTGTCCTTACTGATGTTTATTGCAATATTAAGACCCCATTGCATAGGCTCTCACCCTGACTTCAGTCTCCCTGGGGTTCCCGTTCAGGTCACACTTGGAGCCATTGACATAGCTCTGACTGTGGTAGCGCTTCAGTCTGTGTTGCTTGGAGGCCTGGGCACCAGGGAGGAAGAGAAAAATATTATTATCAACGCATACACCATGGATATTCTACTGGATCGTCAAATTGCATAGACCATTACATCAAATTTAAACACTTGCCTCCAATCCCCTCCTTCCCTGATACACGTGTTAATATTGAACCATAAATTGTGCCTTCCTGTATTATACTTAAAATGTTTATTATATTCTACTGAGCCATTTACTTTATGTTGGTAATCTAAACTTTTATTATTGTTGTTGAATTGTCCAGAAGGAACCTGCCAGTAAGAATTTTGTTGGACAGTGTATCCTGTACATACAACTTGAAACAGCGGGTGAGTCTCAGGGGAGGGAGTCACTTCTGCTGTAGCAGTCAAGTCAACAGCCTCACATGCTGTTCTTTCCCTCATCATGTCATCAACCTGAACAAGGTACATGCTGTGTTCCAAAACCAACAAGCAGCCCGTACCTGCCAAGCACTCATTCTAACCCTAATGCAACTATAGTAAAATGGATGAAAAACAAAAGTAGGATACAAATCTTAACAGGTTGAGATTTTCCTGTACATTTTCTCTCAATTGGCTTATACAACATGCTTTTTGCATGTTTTCCAGCAAGTATACATGAAAAACTCTTGGTTTAGTCCTTTGTATGAGAAGTTAAAACACATACTGAATAAAATAAACTTTATTTGTTAAATGCACCGAATACAACATGTGTAGACCTTACCGTGAAATGCTTACTTACAAGCCCYTAACCAACAGTGCAGTTGAAGATATAGTTACAATGATTTTTTTTAAGTAACATAATAAAATAACAATAACGAGGCTATATACAGTGGGTACCGGTATTGAATCCGTGTGGGGGTAGAGGTAATTTGTACATGTAGGTAGGGGTGAAGTGACTATGCATATATAATAAACAGCGAGTAGCAACAGTGTAAAAAAGTTACCATACCAGGCAGTGATGTGTAACCGATGTGAAATGGCTAGCTAGTTAGCAGTGGTGCGCGCTAATAGCGTTTCAATCGGTGAYGTCACTCACTCTGATGCCTTGAAGCAGTTGTTCCCCATGCAATGCAAGGGCCGCGGCTTTTGTGGCGCGATGGGTAACGATGCTTCGTGGGTGTCAGTTGTTGATGTGTGCAGAGGGTCCCTGGTTCAAGCCCAGGTAGGGGTGAGGAGAGGGACGGAAGCTAAACTGTTACATTGATGCTGTTGACCCRGATCACTGGTTGCTGCRGAAAAGGAGGAGGGGGGTGAGTGTAACCGATGTGAARTGGCTAGCTAGGTGGTGGTGCAGCTGTAGAACTTTGAGGATCTGGGAACCCCTGCAAAATCTTTTCAGGCTACTGAGGGGGAAAAGGTGTTGTTGTGCCATCTTCATGACTGTCTTGGTGTGTTTGGACCATGATAGTTTGTTGGGGATGTGGACACCAAGGAACTTGAAACTCTCGACCCGCTCCACTACAGCCCCGTTGATGTTAATGGGGGCCTGTTCGGCMCGCCTTTTCCCATAGTCCACGATCAGCTCCTTTGTCTTGCTCACATTGAGGGAGAGGTTGTTGTTCTGGCACCACATTGCCAGGTCTCGGACCTACTCCCTATAGGCGTCTCCTCGTTGTCGGTGATCAGACCTACCACTGTTGTGTCGTCAGCAAACTTGATGATGGTGTTGGAGTTGTGTTTGGCCTCGCAGTTGCGGGTGAAAAGAGAGTACAGGAGGGGACTAAGCACACACCCTTGAGGGGCCCCAGTGTTGAGGATCTGCATAGCAGACGTGTTGTTGCCTACCCTTACCACCTGGGGGCGGCCTGTCAGGAAGTMCAGGATCCAATTGCAGAGGGAGGTTTTTAGTCCCAGGGTCCTTAGCTTAGTGGGCACTATGCTGTTGAACACTGAACTGTAGTCAATTAACAGCATTCTCACATAGGTGTTCCCTTTTGTCCAGGTGGGAAAGGGCAGTGTGGAGTGCGATTGAGATTGCGTCGTCTGTGGATCTGTTGGGGCGGTATGCGAATTGGAATGGGTCTAGGGTATCCAGGATGGATGCTGTTGTGAGCCATGACCAGCTTTTCAAAGCACTCCATGCCTACCGACGTGAGTGCTACGGGGCGGTAATCATTTAGGCTGGTTACCTTCACTTCCTTGGGCACAGGGACTATGGTGGTCTGCTTGAAACATGTAAGTATTACAGACTCAGTCAGGAAAAGGTTGAAATTGTCAGTTTAGACACTTTCCAGTTGGTCCGCACATGCTTTGAGTACACGTCCTGGTAATCCTGTTCCCACTGCATTGTGAATGTTGACCTGTTTAAAAGTCTTGCTCACATCGGCTACCAAGAGCGTTATCACACAGTCGTCCAGAACAGCTGGTGCTCTCGTGCATGCTTCAGTGTTGCTTGCCTCGAAGCAAGCATAAAAAGGCATTTAGCTCGTCTGGTAGGCTCGCGTCACTGGTCAGCTCACGGCTGGGTTTCCCTTTGTAGTCCGTAATAGTTTTCAAGCCCTGCCACATCCAACAAGTGTCAGAACCGATGTAGTAGGATTCAATCTTAATCCTATATTGACGCYTTGCTTGTTTGATGGTTCGTCTAAGGGCATAGCGGGATTTCTTATAAGGGTCCAGATTAGTGTAACGCTCTTTGAAAGCGGCAGCTCTAGCCTTTAGCTCAATGCGGATGTTGCCTGTAATCCATGGCTTCTGGTTGGGATATCTACGTACAGTCACTGTGGGGACAACATCGTTGATGCTCCTCAACGCCATTTGATGAATCCCGGAACATATTCCAGTCTGTGCTAGCAAAACAGTCCGTTTCATCTGACCACTTCCGTATTGAGCAAGTCACTGGTACTTCCTTCTTTAGTTTTTGCTTGTAAGCGGGAATCAGGAGCATAGAATGATGGTCAGATTTGCCAAATGGAGGGCGTGGGATGAGCTTTATATGCATCTCTGTGTGTGGAGTAAAGGTGGTCTAGAGTTCTCTTTCCAATCATGAAATGTTGGTAGAAATTAGGTAAAACGGATTTAAGTTTGCCTGCATTAAAGTCCCCAGCCACTAGGAGCGCCACTTCTGGATGAGCATTTTTCTTGTTTGCTTATGGCCTTATACAGCTGGTTGAGTGCGGTCTTAGTGTCAGCATCGTGGTTGTAAATAGAAAGCTAAGAATAATATAGATGAGAACTCTCTAGGTAGATAGAGTACCTTATGATAAGCTGTAGAGCACACTACCTCAGGCGAGCAATACCTAGAGACTTCTTTAATATTAGACATCGCGCACCAGCTGTTATTGACAAATAGAGACACACCCCCGCCCCTCGTCTTACCAGACGTAGCTTCTCTGTCCTGCCGGTGCATGGAAAATAACGTCAGCTCTATATTATCTGTGTCGTCGTTCAGCCACGACTCGGTGAAACATAAGATATTACAGATAATGTCCCATTGGTTGTATAATCTTGATCGTAGGTCATCTATTTTATTTTCCAATGATTGCACGTTGGCCAATAGAACAGATGGCAGTGGAAGTTTACTCACTGGCCTACAAATTATGAGAAGGAAGCCCGGCCTCCACCCTCTTTTTCTCCGTCTTTACTTCACACAAATGACGGGGATATGGGCCCGTTCCCGAGAAAGCAGTATATCCTTCGCATCGGACCTCGTTAAAGAAAAATTATTCTTCCAGTTCGAGGTGAGTAATCGCTGTTCAGAAGTTATTTTCGGTCATAAGAGACAGTAGCAGCTACATTATGTACAAAATAAGTTTAAAAAGTGAAATGCTAAAAAACTTTAAAAAATAGCACAGTTGGTTAGGAGGACGTAAAACGTCAGTCATCCCCTCCAGCGCCACAAAGTAACACCACAAAGTATGACAAAATCCTTTAAGGGTAGAGAGGAGAGGGGCTGCATGCAAGAGGAGCCAACCAGTTACCTTGGCTGTTTCATTGTTCCAGTCAAACTCTGAATCATAGTACCCCAGGAAGAGAACATCCCCTTTGATGTCTGTGTCTGTGGAGAGATAAAAACAGACTATCATTAGAGGCAAGGCCTAAATCTAAATAGACAAAGCACCATCAGGTAAACCATGTGATGCAGCAGCACTTGACAGACAGGTCAACACTAGACAGGTCAACACCAGAGAAGTAAATAATGACGTGTAACAAGGGGATCCAAAATAAACATGGTGAAAGTGTAAACAGTGAGTACAAACAAAATGATCCAGCTGTTGCTACTTGTTTTAACTTTTGGCAAACACAGTGGTTGAAAATAAGTCTTACCCTCAAGGTGGTACTGTCTAATGTGTTGTCCATAGCAGAACTCATATGTCCACCAGTCTTTTGTCTGCAGTTATAGAGAATGACAACGTTTCAGTTGCTATGACATTTCATATTCATGTTGACAGTGGCCTTACAATACTAGAAGAATAGCAAATAGCCTAGGCTGCCTTATATGGAGAAGTTGATTTTTAATATGCATATGGAGTCTGTCCAACTCAAGGTCCGGTAGATTACAAGTTCAACAATCCAAGAGAGGTAGCTTATTGTAGAGACAATTTGGATGGTTAGCTAATGCAAA
Source organism: Salvelinus sp. IW2-2015 (assembly GCF_002910315.2). Taxonomy (NCBI): domain Eukaryota; kingdom Metazoa; phylum Chordata; class Actinopteri; order Salmoniformes; family Salmonidae; genus Salvelinus; species Salvelinus sp. IW2-2015. Next base: position 26,824,204 of record NC_036851.1, read on the forward strand.
CTGACCAAATCAGATAAGCACGATAGGGATTTAACTGTCAATACAAGTTGCACAACTCATTGCAAGCATCCAACCTGGGCCAACTAAACATATTATCTTCCATTTAATTAAAAGCATCACTTTATAACTGTCTGCAATAGTTCTGGTGTAAAGAGGACAGGGGATAAAACTGTTTAGACATTGATGCAATATGAAGCACTGTTGTCTCCAGGCAGTGGTATAGYATTCCTCCCCTTAGTCTTCGTGTGTGTGTGTACGTGTGTGTCTGACCTTCACTAGGCAGGGGGCAGTGTGCATGGGCTTGAGCAGGTCTGGGATGCCTGGTCCGGTGTAGCCTTGGGAGTCAGGCTCAGAGGCTCGGTCCTGGTGAAACCTCACTGCCTGGGCTGGAAGGCGACATTCATACATCTGCTTGTATTTGCTGGACACCAGCATGACTTCTTCTGTCTTAGCCTGCATTGTAGAAAACATGACATAACGCTAGATAAAACAGTCTGTACTACATAGGTAGTTAACGAGATAGCATACTTGCCTAGTTAGCTATCTGACAGCTGCTGTCAACTTGAAACTGCGTTTTCTAAACGATAGCTAGATATTAGTAGGTAGCAACAGTTAGCACAATGTATCTGTCTGTGCATAACGGTAACGTTCGCATCGTTGACTGGTGCGCTAGCTAGCAGCATTATAACGTTACTTAATCTAATTAGATAGCTAGTGCATTATCATTTCATTCAAATATCACGAAATAGTATTAGACTCTGACTAACGTTAGCAAGCCATTAGCCATCTGACTCCACTAGCTATCTACAGTAACGTTAGATAGCTAACTGGGCAGAATCGCTGAGACCATGCATACTAGCTAACGTAAACTATACATTCTTAATGTCACGTCTCACCTGCCCCATAATGACCGGATCGGGAAGAATCTGGATCCCATATTTCACCTCGTTTAATTCCTCTAGATTCAAGAAAGCCAAGACGGATAGCTGACATGTCAAAAAGAAAACGTACAATCCCCTCAACCACCTAACCACGGAAGCAGCCATGATAGCTAGTTTCTGCTTCTCTTTCTTCTATGGTATAAAAGCTAGCTAGCTACATCTGTCAAGTCTTGTTGCTGTTTATTTGTGCTATGGAACGTCATGGATTGGACAACAGGGACATAAAATACCACAGAATACGGTATTATACATGTCAATCAAAGCCACTACGTTGTCCTATTGGATAATTGTCAAACATTTCCAGAATCCCTCCTTTTGGACACGACTGTTTCCTCGATTGGTCGAATAAGTATATATAGGCGAGGCTCAAACAGCATTGGGTGAGTACGTTTTGCCTGGCCCGGTGCCCCGGGTGAGTTGAGATTTCAATTAACCCTTGTGTGGTGTTCGGGTCTGTGGGACCAATTTTCAATGTTTACTAAAATAAAAACTATACAATTAATTATTTTTTTCAACCTGAGACTCATTGGCCTTGGCTCATTTTCTGTGAAGAACATGTAAAATAACACATTTTCATTGAGTGCACACTGTGTACCCCCCTACACATTTATATTACATATTTGGTGTTCAGGTCCACTGGACCTGAGGGTAATAAAAGTGTGGAAAAGTGTGTGTGTAGGTCAAAACAAGTAAAAATGAAACAAAAAGGTTTGCTGTGTGCCTTCACTGTGTCATCCTCCTCCCTGGGCCTGCTGTTTCAACATAGCACCAAGAACCTGTCTGTCTCCCTGCCTGTCTGCCTGTCTTCAGCTTTTCTCGCACTCTTTACCCTTTGTAGTGTGTGAAACTACACAATGTATTGCAGGAACCTGCACAATGTTATTACAATACATTATTTCGATACATTATTTTGATACATTGTAAAAAATATACCCCAGCCAGGTGCAAATTGGGGGAGGGACACAACAAATAAATAGCTTGGCATATGTGACTCCTTACCACAATCAATCAGTATGGAAAAAATAATCTCTGCTCAGAGAGCCTTAGAAATACTTTTTGCAGAGAGAGAAGCTATTGTCGAAGCTAGTGTGGAAGATTAAGAATTTTCWGAATATGAGGATCATGTCTCTGTCAATTCGGAGTCTGACAGTGAGTTGGAAGAGGATGAGATTGACCCTCAGCCAGCCCCATGACCAGCCCGTCAGCAATCAGCTCATCAGCAGCCGGCAGGAGGAGAAATATGGATGTAAAAAAAAGTGTGAAATTGAATGGTCTTCTTGTCCAAGGAATGAGCCACCCCGGATGGCTGCCAATGTGATAAGGATGCAACCAGGGCATACGCGGATGGCGGTTACTCATGTGCAGGACATAAAGTCTTATTTTGAACTGTTCATCCCAGACACCATCAGAAAATCATTCTGTACTGCACTAATTTGCAGGGAAGGYGTGTTTTTGGAGAGAGATGGAAGGAGATGGACCAAACTCATTCACATGCATACTTTGGGGTTCTTATCCTTGCTGGTGTTTTAAGATCCAATCGGGAATCCACAGAATCCCTGTGGGTTGCAGAAACTGCCAGATAACGTTTCTGTGCAACAATGTCTCTGGGAAAACTTCCACATTATTTACAGGATTATCCGCTTCGATAACCGAGACACCAGACCAGCTCGGCGGCAGAAAGACAAACTAGTTGCAATCAGGTCAGTGTGGGACAAGTGGGTGGACCACCTTTCCCTGTTTTACAACCCTGGGCCCAAAGTTATTGTTGATAAGCAGCTTATGCTATTTAGGGGCTGCTGCCCCTTTAGGCAGTACATATCGTCTAAACCCGCAAAATATGGAATCAAGTTCTGGGCTGCCTGTGATGCTGCTTCATCATATGCGTGGAAATTGCAAGTGTATACGGGGAAGCCAGATTGAGGAGCCCCTGAGAAGAACCAAGGGATACGGGTTGTCCTGGACGTGACACAGGGACTCTGTGGCCACAACATCACATCCGATAACTTTTTCACTTCGCACAAGCTGGGACAGGAGCTCCTCAAGAGGAAGCCGACAATGGTAGGAACAGTACAAAAAAAACAAGCCAGAGCTCCCTCCTCTGCTGTTGAATACATGGAACAGGCCTATCAATTCCTCTAAGTTTGTGTTCACAGCCGACACGTCCCTAGTGTCCAACGTGCCAAAGAAAGGGGAAAATGACGCTACATAGGGATGGGAGAATCTATGGCCAGGAACCTCAAAAAACAGAGATCATAGTGGATTGCAATGCCACAAAAGAAGGGGTGGACAATTTAGACAAGCTGGTGTCTGGCTACAGCTGCAAAATAAGAACCCTATGCTGGTTCCCCATCCGCCCGACCCACAGAACCAACAACTCCAATACCAGAAGTAAGTGTGAGTGAGGTTGTTGCATGTGTGTGTGTCTCACTCTCCTACCTTGGCCTGTACCAGAATGCCAAGAGTGTGCAAAGCTGTCATCAAGGCAAAGGGTGGCTATTTTGAAGAATCTCAAATATAAAATATATTTTGACTTGTTTAAATAACACTTTTTTACTAAATACTAAATATGTGTTATTTCATAGTTTTGATGTCTTCACTATTATTCTACAATGTAGAAAATWGTTTTAAAAAATTAAGAAAAACCCTTGAATGAGTAGGTGTGTCCAAARTKTTGACTGGTACTGTATGTGAGTGAGTGAGATGTTTGTAAAATTCCTGAACTTAGTGTTTTCATCATTCTAGATTGCAGCTGGTAGCAACAAGAAAAAGTGCTGTGATGTGTGTGAATCCAAGAACAGGAAGACACAGTACACATGCATCAAGTGCAAGAAATACATTTGCAACACACACACAGTAAAACTCTGTCCCTCATGTGGTGTGTAGAACGGCCTTAATTTGTGTTCAATGGGGCTCATTTATAATTTCCATTAAATACTGTATGTAAAATTTGTCCTTCCAATTTGTTCAGTTCAAAGCAATAAACATCAGTAGTGATGAAAACCTTGTTTCATTTATATTTGTTCAAGATAAATATGATTTATTCCACCCATGTCACGTTCCTGACCTTATTTCCTTTGTTTAGTCTTTGTTTAGTTGGTCAGGACGTGAGCTGGGTGGGCATTCTATGTTTTGTGTTGCTATGTTGGGTTTGTTGTTTGGCCTAATATGGTTCTCAATCAGAGGCAGGTGTTTGTCATTGTCTCTGATTGGGAACCATATTAAGGTAGCCTGTTTTCACTGTTGGTTTGTGGGTGATTGTTCCTGTTCGTGCGTTCATGTGTTTTATGTTCTCTAGTTCAGGACTGTAGCTTCGTTGGTTTTCGTTTGTTTTGTTCGTATTGAAGAAGTATTCTAATAAATACGGATACATACCACGCTGCGCTTTGGTCTTCCTCTCCTTCTACCGACGGAAGCCGTTACAACCCATGTCTTGATTATAATATATATTTGTTTACAAAAATCCCATTTTACAAAAAAACACTATAGTGCTTTTATTGATAAATGTGATCTAGCAGAGGTAAATGGAAAATGTTAACCATGCATGCTGTCTATATTGCTTGTAATTGAAGTCAACATCTAAGTATTTTTACATACATTGTTATGGCCGTATTGTTTTAAAAACCCAATAATACTGTGGGTCCTTCAGACCCTCGAACATTGGGTGAATAAGAAAAAGATGAACACCTGCTCCCAAGTGGCGCAGTGGTCCAAGGAACTGCATCTCAGTGCTTAAGGCATCACTGCAGACACCCTGGTTAGATTCCAGGCTGTTTTGCAACCGGCCATGATTTGGAGTCCCATAGAGCAGTGCAAAATTGGCCCAGCTGTCTGGGTTTGGCCGGTGTAGGCCTTCATTGTAAATAAGAATTTGTCGAATTGGAACGGTCTAAATTAATAACCTCGGGGAACCGGGTGATGTTAAACGAATTCGCCCAGTGATACCCACCCATTTTATGGCATGCTATGAAAAGTTTCCGTACTGTTTGTATTTGTGTTCTAGTGTTTAGTCAAAATGCAATGCAACACAATTGAAGCGCACACTCCCGTAATTGATTTAAAAGCATTGAATTGCAAGCAAATAATTGGCTGGAGCGAGGTACCAACATTCAAAATCCATGCGAGAAAGTGTGCAAATAAACAATTCCGGAAAGGGTGCGGAATTGGGCTGCTCAGCCTCCCTTTCTCTCTCTCTCTCTCTCTCTCTCAATTCGTCTTGTTGCTGCCAGTTGTACAATTTATTGTCGAAGTACAAAAAAAACATTATCCCTTTCTCTGTTTGTTTGTCTGTCTCTATCTTTTTTCCTTTGTGGCCTGAGAGACCACTGGAATTATTATACCGCTGCCATAAATGTAGCAATAACTGTAGTGGAGCTGGGCAGAGACCCTGCAGTCACAGCTTGAGTGCACTGCACCATCACCTGTGCAATAAAGGTCCAGATCTCTTGGCAGATTATGTAGGTTGATGTAGGTTAGTGCGCCACACCTCGATCAGACCGACAGTGCAATTGCGTCAATGCTGTGTAATAAACTCTGCAGTCAAACTTTTTTACTGAATATGTGTGCAACAAAAGTTCAACATTCAACATTTTATAGTATGCATAAAATTTGATGCATATTGTTGCAAAATTGGAAAGTAATGTACTTCTGGTCCAAAACGCAATGATGCTGGTCTGATCGAGGCTAGTCTATTACTTTGCAGTACATTTTATAATGATATTCTTCCGTTGGATATGCCTTTGCATGAACCTTCATGCAATTAAATTCGATGCATGCATTCTGCTGCGATTCCAACGACTGGCCGCTCGTGGCATCGCTCTTGCGTCCGTTGTACGAGTCTTGGCGGAACAGCCTGGCGTGGGCTCACAGCACTGTGCTGCATGCAGGGGGATGAAGCACATCATCTATCGGAATTAAAACAGTGCTACTGCCGCATTCACATAAGTGGAATGTAACCAGATTTTTAACAACATTATTTTACCCATGCATTATAAGCATATTGGTGGCACTTTCAAATGGACAATCTGATTGGTGGAGACGTTATTAAGGTACGATTTATTTTGAGGTTATAATATTCATGAAAGGCCTATGATTTTCTTATGATGGATTATTATTGAGGATTTTATCAGTTGCATTCCCATTTAACTTGAAATAGTCATGCAAATAGATAATTGTTTTAAAGCATTTATGCACGTTATGTGCGAATTAGAGGCAGAATAAGAATATGATATATCCTAATTAGAGGCGTTGGTGACCTTTTACGAGTGTATTGCTGCCATATTTAATTTGTATTGAGAAAATATACATAATAATAAACAAGTATACCTGTATCATTTGTCTATGTGCACCAACCGCACCCGGTCAATTCAGAGGCCTCTGAGAAAGGCTGAATCATATATCTCAGTTCTGTCCATCGACGTGCTTTGACCTGAAATTGGTCCAGATTTGATTAGATCTGAATGACAACATAGTGCGTTTTTCCTAGTTTGTGCAATGGATTGCACCAGAGGAAGAATAACGGAGCGCAAGGATGAGAAGCTCACACATAAGCCTGTCGATAACTGCAGTAAATACATTCAACATTTTTACGGGTCCTGGAAAGGCTAATTAAGCATTACACACTTTAGTCGGGAGGGACACAGACAGCGCTACTAGACATGGCACTGGCAAGGATACAGGCTACAGCCAACTCACATTTTTTCATCCAACTCTTTGATTCTGTATATCCCATCGACTATTATAGCCGACCTGTTCTTGCGTTTGCATGTAAACGTTTTTTTTTTTAGACAGCAGTTGCTTCTTCCGTGGTGTCCTCCCATGAACACCATTCTTGTTTAGTGTTTTACGTATCGTAGACTCGTCAACAGAGATGTTAGCATGTTCCAGAGAATTCTGTAAATCTTTAGCTGACACTCCAGGATTCTTCTTAACCTCATTGAGCATTCTGCACTGTGCTCTTGCAGTCATCTTTGCAGAACACTGTGAATGTTTAAATTGTGTATTCAATATAGACAAGACAAAATACAATAATTTGTCTGTTATTAGTGTAAGCAACCTGTGTTTGTCTATTGTTGTGACTTAGATGAAGATCAGATCAAATTTTATGACCAATTTATGCAGATATCCAGGTAATTCCAAAGGGTTCACATACTTTTTCTTGCCACTGTATGTACATGAAGGAAGGGTAAAGTGACTAGGCATCAGGATAGATAATAATAAGAGTAAAATAAAGTACAGACTAGCAGCAGCAAATGATGAGTGTAAACGTGTGTCAGAAATAGAGGTGCTGGATGTCTGGGAGCTCGGCCCCAGTGATGTACTGGGTTGTCCGCACCACCCTCTGTAGCACTTTGCGGTCAAGGGTGGTGCATTTGCCATACCAAGCGGTGATGCAGCCAGTCAATATGCTCTCGATGGTGCAGCTGTAGAACTTTAGAGGATCCGAGGGCCAATGCCAAATCTTTTCAGCCTCCTGAGGGGGAAGAGGTTCTGCCGTGCCCTCTTCTAGACTGTGCTGGTGTGTGTGGACCATGTTCAGTCCTTAGTGATGTGGATGGGAGCACAGAGCTTCCTTCAGGCGCTTGAACCCCGCTTCGGTCTCGTCTCCGTCCATTTCACTGTTTTCGGGAGGCGGCCCCTGGTTAGAACGGTAAGGGGGGGAGGCTATAGCCGCAAAGTTGGGGATAAACCGGCTGTAGTATCCTGCCAATCCCAGGAAGGACTGGTGCGTGTAACGGGCCAGTCACGTACCGCATGGACCTTCCTCTCCTGGAGCTTGACGTTCCCCCGTCCGAACAAATACCCCAGGTACTCCACCTCCCCGGGCACTAGCTTGCATTTCTTGGGGTTTGCTGTCAACCCAGCTTGCCTGAGCGAGTCCAGCACCACCAGTTTTGGCACCAACACCATGCGCTGTGGGACTCTTCGATGACCCCCATCCTCAGCATAGCCTTCACTTCCTGCTTCACGGCCTTCCTTCGGGCCTCAGGGATCAAGTTTGGCCTCTTTTGTACCGTATCCCCGGGCCGGGTGCGAACATGGTGTTCAATGATGGTCGTGCGGCCTGGCTTTTTGGAGAAAACCTGCTGTATTCCGAGCAAATGGCGCCGACAGAGATGGTCGCCTCGCTTCAAGTCCTTAGGAAACTATGCAATATTTTGTTTTTTTATGTATTATTTCTTACATTGTTACCCCAGGAAAAGTTAAGTCTTATTACATACAGCCGGGAAGAACTATTGGATATTAGAGCAATGTCAACTTACCAACTGTCACGTTCTGACCTTAGTTCCTTTTTTATGTCTTTATTTTAGTTTGGTCGGGGCGTTAGTTGGGGTGGGCATTCTATGTTGTTTTTTCTATGTTTTGTTCTGTTGTTCTATTTCTGTGTTTGGCCTAGTATGGTTCTCAATCAGAGGCAGGTGTTAGTCGTTGTCTCTGATTGGGAGCCATATTTAGGTAGCCTGTTGTCTATTGTGTTTTGTGGGTGGTTGTTTCCTGTGTCTGTACCATACGGGACTGTTTCTGTACCATACGGGACTGTTTCGATTTTTGTTTGTTCATTCACTTTGTTATTTTGTATTTTTGTAGTGTTCAGTTTTTTTATATTAAAATGGGCACTTACCACGCTGCACATTGGTCCGGTATCTATTACTCCTCGTCAGAAGAAGAGGAAAGTCGTTACACCAACATAACGACCAGGAATACGACTTTCCCGAAGTGGATCCTCTGTTTGGACCACCACCCAGGACAATGGATCTAATCCCAGAAGCCGACCCAAAACAACGGCGCCGCAGAAGGGGCAGACGGAGCGGCCTCCTGGTCAGGCTCCATAGACGTGCACATTGCCCACCGCCCCCCGAGTATACTACTCGCCAATGTCCAGTCTCTTAACAAGGTAGATGTATTAGAGCAAGGGTTGCCTTCCAGAGAGACAACAGAGATTGTAACATTCTCTGTTTCTGTCACGACTTCCACCGAAGGTGGCTCCTCTCCCTGTTCGGGAGGTGCTCGGCGGTCGTCGTCACGGGCATACTAGCTACCACCGATCCATTTTTATTTTTCATTTGTGTCTGTCTGTTTCTTACACCTGTGTTCTATTGAGTTAATTTCTGTGGGTTTATTAACCTCGTTGCCTGCTGTTAATTTGTGCGGGATTATTTCTGTGTTTGTTTGGTGCGTGTGCTAGATTGCGCCACAGGCTATTCTCACGGTCGTTTGTGCCGTTGTGATTTGTTTAGGAGTAGATTGTTATTTTCCCTCCTGTTGTCACTTCGAATTCCTGTTTTGTTGGGTGCCTTCATTGGGTTTGTTTCCTGACCAGTTTTGTTGTGTTTTGGACTCCCAAATAAATATTTTACTATTTGGACCTCAGTGCTCTCCTGCTCCTGACTCTTGCACCTACCTCGTTCTAGTGAGGCACCTTACAGTTTCACAGAAACATGGCTCTCTCGGGATATGTTGTCGGAATCGGTTCAGCCACCAGGCTTCTCNCACCTACCTCGTTCTAGTGAGGCACCTTACAGTTTCACAGAAACATGGCTCTCTCGGGATATGTTGTCGGAATCGGTTCAGCCACCAGGCTTCTCCATGCATCGCGCCAACAAAGATAAACACCTCTCTGGTAAGAGGAAGGGCGGGTGTATGCTTCATGATTAACGACTCATGGTGTAATCATAACAACATACAGGGTCAAGTCCTTCTGCTTACCCGACCTAGAATTACTTACAATCAAATGCCGGCCATATTACCTCCCAAGAGAATTCTCGTCAGCTATTGTTATGGCTGTGTGCATTCCCCTCAAGCAGACACAACGACGGCCCTCAAGGAACTTCACTGGACTCTATGTAAACTGGAAACCATATATCCTAAGGCTGCATTTATTGTAGTTGGGATTTTAACAAAGCAAATTTAAGAACAAGGCTACCTAAATTCTATCAGCATATTGATTGCAGTACTCGCAGAGGTAATACACTCGATCACTGCTACTCTAACTTCCGCGATGCATACAAAGCCCTCTCCCACCCTCCCTTCGGCAAATCCAACCATGACGCCATCTTGCTTGACCGTCTTATAGGCAGAAACTCAAACAGGATGTACCAGTGACTAGAACCATTCAACGCTGGTCTGACCAATCGGAATCCATGCTTCAAGATTGCTTTGATCACWCGGATTGGGATATGTTCCAGTCAGCCTCAGAGAACAACATCAATCTATACGCTGACTCTGTGAGTGAGTTTATAAGGAAGTGCATTGGAGATGTTGTACCCACTGTGAATATTAAAACATACCCTAACCAGAAACCGTGGGGCCCCAGTGTTGAGGATCAGCGGGGTGGAGATGTTGTTACCTACACTCACCACCTGGGGGCGGCCCGTCAGAAAGTCCAGTACCCAGTTGCACAGGGCGCGGTCGAGACCCAGGGTCTCGAGCTTGATGACGAGTTTGGAGGGTACTATGGTGTTACATGCTGAGCTGTACTCGATGAACAGCATTCTCACATAGTTATTCCTCTTGTCCAGATGGGTTAGGGCAGTGTGCAGTGTGGTTGCGATATGTCTTCTGTGGACCTATTGGGGCGGTAAGCAAATTGGAGGGGGTCTAGGGTGTCAGGTAGGGTGGAGGTGATATGGTCCTTGACTAGTCTCTCAAAGCACTTCATGATGACGGAAGTGAGTGCTACGGGGCGGTAGTCGTTTAGCTCAGTTACCTTAGCTTTCTTGGGAACAGGAACAATGGTGGCCCTCTTGAAGCATGTGGGAACAGCAGACTGGGATAGGGATTGATTGAATATGTCTGTAAACACACCAGCCAGCTGGTCTGCGCATGCTCTGAGGACGCGGCTGGGGATGCCGTCTGAGCCTGCAGCCTTGCGAGGGTTAACACGTTTAAATGTTTTACTCACGTCGGCTGCAGTGAAGGAGAGTCCACAGGTTTTAGTAGCGGTCCGTGTCAGTGGCACTGTATTGTCCTCAAAGCGAGCAAAGAAGTTGTTTAGTCTGTCTGGGAGCAAGACATCCTGGTCCGCGACGGGGCCGGGGCTGGTTTTCTTTTTGTAATCCGTGATTGACTGTAGACCCTGCCACATACCTCTTGTGTCTGAGCCGTTGAATTGCGACTCTACTTTATCCCCAATGGGCTTGGGAAGTTATGCATCCCCCCCGAAACATGATCCGCCAAATCACACTTCTTAACACCTTCCCGCGTAACCCGGTAGCCAGCCGCACCAATGATTCGGAGGAAACATCGTTCAACTGACGACCGGTCAACTGATGCCTGCAGGCTCCCGACGCTGGGCCAATTGTGTGCCGCCCTATGGGACTCTGGATCACGGCTGGTTGTGATACAGCCCGGGATCAAACCCGGATCTGTAGTGATGCCATTAGCACTGCGATGCAGTGCCTTAGACCGCTGTGCCACTCCAGAGGCCATTAAAACCTTTAATAGTCTTAATTAAAATGTCCATCCCTTAGGAAAACGGGAGTTGCTTTGGACACAAGCATTAGGTTCTATACAGTGGGTTGAACTCTTGCAGGTCGCCAGGGTAGGGCATCGTGTGATTTATGAGTGCTGAGTAGTTGCTTAGTGCTGACCCTCTTCGAATGTCCTTTTGCCTATATTGATTTCTTCCTATTGACCACACTAAAGGCAGGTTGGGCATCCCCACTCAGCCCCCTCTCGCTAAGTTCTACCCTGGGAGGTAGAGGACTTGGAGCAAGAAAAACTCTCACCTCTGCTGCAGTATGGTGCTAGGATGTGATGGTGATCCATCCATCTCCTCTCCTTACTCCCTACACACACTMTCCCTACCCCCTACACACACTCTCCCTACCCCCTACACACACTCTCCTTACCCCCTACACACACTCTCCCTACCCCATATACACACTCTCCCTACCCCATATACACACTCTCCCTACCCCCTACATACACTCCAACCAAATTAATCAGTACAGCTATAGTGTGAAAGGAAATCAGTGTCCTCTGTGATAATGACCACAGAAATAAATTACCAGTCAAAACATTGTCAAAACATTGTTGTGGCTTTCATAAAGTAAAAATCTTGAACTAATATCTGACAAATGTAATTGTCAATGAAATGCACCTGACTTATTTATCTGCATTGAAAGTGCACAAATAGGTATGAACTGTTTTTAATTTGATATATCTATATCTATTTTTGGGGATTGTACAATGCCTAATGCAAGGGGTCAGGCCACTTACTTTACAGCCCTTATGTATATAAGTAAGACGGGTCAAGGTACCACAAAGTAGGAATATTTGCATGTCCTTTGTTAGAATGTGAACGGTGCAACGTTGTACTATTGTTTAAAGCTACACTCTAAGATGTGGATATCCTCAAAGAGTGGGTCACCAACAAAGACATAAACAATGGTGCAAATGTATTCCATGACATTTTCACATGCAAATAGTACATGATTTCTATGAAACAGTATGTAATGCTCAATGAATGACATTCCACATAAGAGCAACATTATGTTTTCTGAACACAATTTGAAACTATTTGGTTGTGATAAAGTACATAACATAGGTGTAGTAATCCCATGAAGGTATTCATGTTATATTCTTCGAAATCAAGGTGCATATCTCATTATTAAAAATACTGGAAATCTTGGTAACATAGTTCACCGCCAGACATGATAGTCTGACAGACGATTATGACTTCCAGGCCTCATATGAACCAATTAAATGAGGCTTGTATGGCTGTGTTTACACAGACAACCGAAGAAACCAAATCTGATTCTCTTTCTATATCCATWATTTTTTTCTGACTGTCCATACTCAGTTTTACATGTGACCCATATCATATTTGCACATTCACACTGATGTATCCTCTGAAGTAGTACACAGATACAATGCTTATTTCCTTTCACTGTTCCTTTCAATTTTAGTGTGGTTGTCATGAAAACGGCAGGGTGCTAAATAAAAACACTTCAAAGCAAATAAATCTGATTTGAGCGTCCAGACAGCAGTCGTATTTGGAGGATTGGGTTTGTATCAGGATGCGGATGTACATACAGTTGAAGTCGGAAGTTTACATACACCTTAGCCAAATACATTTAAACTCAGTTTTTCACAATTCCTGACATTTAATAATTTAATCATAGTAAAAATTCCCTGTCTTAGGTCAGTTAGGATCACCACTTTATTTTAAGAATGTGAAATGTCAGAATAATAGTAGAGAGAATGATTTATTTCAGCTTTTATTTCCATCATCACATTCCCAGTGGGTCAGAAGTTTAGATACACTCAATTAGTATTTGATAGCATTGCCATTAAATTGTTTAACTTGGGTCAAACGTTTCGAATAGCCTTCCACAAGCTTCCCACAATAGGTTGGGTGAAATTTGGCCCATTCCTACTGACAGAGCTGGTGTAACTGAGTCAGGTTTGTAGGCCTCCTTGCTCGCACATGCTTTTTCAGTTCTGCCCACAAATGTTCTATCGGATTGAGGTCAGGGCTTTGTGATGGCCACTCCAATACCTTGACTTTGTTGTCCTGAAGCCATTTTGCCACAACTTTGGAAGTATGCTTGGTGTCAGTGTCCATTTGGAAGACCCATTTGCAACCAAGCTTTAACTTCATGACTGATGTATTGCGATGTTGCTTCAATATATCCACAATTTTCCTACCTCATGATGCCATCAATTTTGTGAAGTGCACCAGTCCCTCCTGCAGCAAAGCACCCCCACAACATGATGCTGCCACCCCCGTGCTTCACGGTTGGGATGGTGTTCGTCGACTGCAAGCCTCCACCTTTTTCCTCCAAACATAATGATGGTCATTATAGCAAACAGTTACATTTTTGTTTCATCAGACCAAGGACATTTCTCCAAAAGTATGATCTTTGTCCCCGTGTGCAGTTGCAAACCGTAGTCTGGCTTTTTATAGCGGTTTTGGAGCAGTGGCTTCTTCTTGCTGAGTGGCTTTTCAGGTTATGTCGATATACTGTGGATATAGAATACTTTTGTTTCCCGTTTCCTCCAGCATCTTCACAAGGTCCTTTGCCCTTGTTCTGGGATTGATTTGCACTTTTCACACACAAAGTACGTTCATCTCTAGGAGACAGAACGCGTCTCCTTCCTGAGCGGTATGACGGCTGCGTGGTCCATGGTTTTTATACTTGCGTACATTGTTTGTACAGATGAACGTGGACCTTCAGGTTTGGAAATGCTCCCAAGGATGAACCAGACTTGTGGAGGTCTACAATCTTTTTTCTGAGGTCTTGGCTGATTTCTTTTGATTTCCCATGATGTCAAGCAAAGAGGCACTGAGATTTGAAGGTACGCCTTGAAATACATCCACAGGTACACCTCCAATGGACTCAAATGATGTCAATTAGCCTATCAGAGCTTCTAAAGCCATGACATAATTTTCTGGAATTTTCCAAGCTGTTTAAAGGCACAGTCAACTTAGTGTATGTAAACTTCTGACCCACTGGAATTGTGATACAGTGAATTATAAGTGAAATAGTCTGTCTGTAAATAATTGTTGGGAAAATGACTTGTGTCATGCACAAAGTAGATGTCCTAACCGACTTGCCAAAACTATAGTTTGTTAACAAGAAATTTGTGGAGTGGTTGGAAAACGGGTTGTAATGACTCCAACCTAACTGTATGTAAACTTCCGACTTCAACTGTGCCTGCAATTACACAGGCAGCCGAATTTTKWTATTTTTTCCACTAATTGGTCTTTTAACCAATCACATCAGATCTTTTCACGTCAGATCTTTTTCAGAGCTGATCTGATTGGTCAAAATACCAATTAGTGAAAAGATCATCAAAATTGATCCGCCTCTGTAAAAGCAGCCAATTGTAGGTGGTATAAATCGGATGTCAAAAGATCCAAATCCATGTGTTTTTTTTCTTTCTGTTTACACATTAGGTAAAATATCAGACAGGTATCAGATATGCAAATAAGGCTGTGTTTAAACAGGCAGTCCAATTCTGATCTTTTGCCCAATTATTGGCAAAATAATTTGATCTGATTGGTCAAAAGACCAATTAGTGGCATGAAGCTCAGATTTGGGCTGCCTGTATAAGCACAGCCTAATTTGCAAAAGATCTGAATTGGCTGCCTGTGTAAACGCAGCCTAAATGTCATAATCAGTTGGTGAACTATTGTGGGTGTGGCTCTGCAGCTGTAAACTATGAATTCTGCTTCAGTGATAGTCATTGAGACCCCTGAATTCACTGCAATTGTGTCAGAAGTGGAATGTCGCTACAGAAGATGCATATTCCAAAGGAAGGTGATAGTTTAAAAAGAGGAGGAAGGGAAGCGCTACTAAGGTACACTATAGTATATTTTGGTAGATAGAAGGTGCTCTTTGGTAAAAGGTGTAAATTGGTCATCAAAAAGAAAGGAGGACCAAGGCACTCTTCATATAATTAATTAAAATGCCTTTAGTTTACTGAACTTACTACAACCTTGAGCGATCTCGCGTGCCTGTTTTAAAACTGAGTCAATAGAATTGTTTTATTATTTTAACACTGGGAATTATCATGAAACAAATCACCAACCAGACAAGTTTGTTATCTCCCTTGGCTCTCATTGTCGTACTTAAATAGAGCCTTCTTTCCCTCTAGACTTTGCTCAGCATTTATCTGCTGTTAACACAACCGTCATCACTACCATTCATTTAACAGCTCCATCATGAAAGGCCATCATATCTGCTAAACAKCCTTACCTTTGCTGTACCTGCATGTCGCAGTTTCCTCCCCTCTAGATCTATTATTTTTACCTGTTAGAGCCGATTTGGACATATTTGTATAAAAGACTGAACATACTGAGCTCCATGTACAGTTGTGTAAATATATTAAATATGATGAAAATATTAGGTACGTACCTTTATGATTTATATTTACCTGATTGAGATGTATTAATTTGTTGTTAGTGTAACTCAGTTTTTGCCCCCCCCCCCTATTAGGTACGTACCTTTATGATTTATATTTACCTGATTGAGATGTATTAATTTGTTGTTACATTCATTGTACTGTGTTAAATGTGTTAGTATAAAGGCAGGAAGTTGGGCCTTCGGGGGAGGGAGTCCTTGCTAGACGCGGGAGCGGTATAGTTTTTTTGACCATACAGACATGCATGTCATATTATGTATTTTCCATATCAAGTAATCTATGCTTTAAGTTGATTGGATAATAATTTTTTGTTAGATATAAGAAGAATAAACATTTTTGTTGCACCATATCCCTGGATGTCACTGAATGTTTGGCCGTTTGGAAACCTTGAGTGTGGACTGTATGCGTACGAAACAACCCCGCTTCAGGCTTGGGCAGTGGCTATGGTAAAGAGGAAAGGAAGCCACTACAATCAAGTCAAACTCCGTGAAGGATTACTATTGGAAGGAAATCTCCGGTTCGGGCACACGCTGGATTTTGTTCTATTTGTAATTGCATTCGAACCACAAGGACAGCTCGCTTGGTAGGATTTGAACTCCTAGATTTCGCCAGGCGTGAGTAACCACTGCGAATGAATGAGCTGCCCTGTTCAATGCGATCGTTTGATCATGCATATTATGGAAGCGCAAATGTGCTTATAATTGGAATGTTTGATAAACTTTGGAATGGAATTCAAAACACAGCGYTGTGAAAACAATGAAGAAGTTTAAGTTTGGGAAACACAGATCCTATGCACAATGTAGCCTAATCATATGTCTTATATTTGGCCTATCGTGGAAATGCAATGCATCAACGCAACGAATGCAATTTAAGGATCTAAAGATACTGCGTGTTAACTTCATTAAAGGGACAAAACTTACAACGGGATGAAATGTTTAAAACGCATCTAAAATGCCGAACTTGCACATGTGCAATTCAAAATGGGTCAATTTGCTGAAATGGATGTCTGTGTTTTAAAGCATTAAAGCACTCTATGCAGCCCGGAGAGGCTAACTTGGAGTGTGTACACGCAAAATTAATGAAATAAAAGTTATTCTTGTTGATGGAAACATTGCAACTGTGAATGAGAGTCTTGAAGCATTTGATGCTGTTCTCAATGACTTTAAGAATGCTCATGAATCTGTGCTAGAGCTGGTCACAGAGGAGGAACAGGAACAGGAGAGCATTAACTATTATCAACCAAGAATGAGAACTTATGAACATTTCCTGAAAGAGGTGGAAATATGAAAAAAGGCTGAAATTGAGCCACAAACGCTCATTGAACCACACGACAGCATTTCCAATGTGTCAAAAATATAAAGTTAAACAAAGTATTCTAAGACTGCTTCCTCAGTGTTCTCTGCATGCCTTAAAGCTGAGGCAGAATGAGCAGCTCTACTAGCTCGCCAAGCATCATTACAGGACAAGCATGCATTGGAACTGGAGAAAGCTCAACTGGAACAACAGAAAGCTCAAYTGCTGCATTAGGTGCAGTTCCAAAGACCCCACTACAAAGAGTTTTACAACAACCGACCACAAAGCCATCAAAACCTATTCAGAAAACAGTCATAAACCACACCCTTCAGCAGCCAACAGCAAGGTCTAGCAATCAACACAGAATCAACACTGCGGGTATCAGCCATAATAGCCAGCCATGATAACCTCTCTACTGTCATGCAAAGACAGAATGAAATTGCTGACCTCTTTGTACTACAGCACAAACAAGCCACACTCCCTGTTAGGGAGATACCTATGTTTGACGGTGATCCTCTAAACTTTAGGCCATTCATGCGTGCATTTGAGCATGGTATAGAAGATAAGACAAGCAGTCACCAGGATAGGCTCTATTACCTGGAACAATACACCTCTGGTCAGCCCAAGGATCTGGTCCGTAGTTGTCTGCATATGGAAGCCAGAAGAGGCTATGCAGTAGCTAAGAGGTTGTTAAAGGAACACTTTGGCAATGAAATCAAAGTCACCACTGCTTACATGGAAAAAGCTTGGAACTGGACAAACATCAAACCAGATGATGGAAAGGGACTGGGTGGTTATGCACTCTAAGAGGTTGCTGTAACGCTATGCAAGACCTACAGAACATGGAAGAGCTTAATCTTCCCTCCAACATAAAGTTGATCATGTCAAAATTTCCCTACAAACTAAGGGAAAATGGAGGTCTACGGCATGTGATATTATAGAGAGAAGTCACCTGAGGGCCCAGTTCAGTGACCTGGTGACGTTCATGGAAAAACAGGCCAAAATACTGCAGGATCCGTTGTATGGAGATATTCAAGATCCCCTGACCAACAAGTTTTTAAAAACCTAAACAGAAGCTGACTTTAAACAGCAGTTCAAGTCCAAGAGTAGGGGAAGCAGCTTTGCCACTGCAGTAGCTGTAGTGGCAGATTGTGACTCTGAAAAACCTCTAAAAGAACAAACATTCAAAGTAAAGAGACCAGGCACCTACCCTTCTGATGCTCCTAGTATCTCATGTATATTTTTTGCTGGTGAGCATTTATTGGTCAACTGCCAACAGGTGAAGGCACAGCCACACAAATTCAAGGTTGGGTTTCTGAGATCAAAAGGCCTTTGTTTTGGCTGTTTGATGAGAGGACACTTAAGCAGAGAATGTAAAAGAAGGATGACCTGTCAGAGTTGTCAAAGAAAGCACCCCACTATCCTGCACATTGAAGGAAGAGAGAGATTTAGATCTCAAAAGGCAGATATGAGTGGTGTAGCAGTAAAGCGGGAGGAGACTGTCAGCAGTGCTCTTGTTTCACTGGAAGCTGGTGAAGATACCGGGGCCGGTACAGATTGTGCACTTGCAATTGTGCCAGTTCAAGTAAAGGTGGCAAATGGAAGCAAGTCTGTGTTAACCTATGCGTTTCTCGATTCTGGTAGCTCAGCAACATTTTGTACAGAGAGACTCATGAGGCAGTTGCAAGCTAAAGGCAGTGAGACTGAAATTCTGCTACGCACAATGGGGCAGGAGAGTCCAACCAAGAGCTTTGAGATATCTGGATTAGARATTGGCAATGTGGAAGGCGACACATTTCTTGCATTACCAAAGGTCTACACCCAAAATAAGATCCCAGTGACAAGAGAGAATATTCCCACTCAGAAAGATCTCAAAAGGTGGCCATACCTGAAAGAGGTTCAGTTGAAGGAGATTGATGCCGACGTYGAACTCCTGATTGGCGTAAATGCTCCAAAGGCAATGGAACCCTGGCAAATCATAAATAGCCAAGGCAACAGACCGTATGCAGTGAAAACCCTCTTTGGATGGGTGATGAACGGTCCTCTCAACAGTTGTACCATGGCAGAAGAATCTGGGCGTCCTACGGTGATGGCCAATCGTATCTCAATGGCCGACCTGGGGGTTCTTCTTGTAAATCAGTACAACCATGACTTCCCTGAGAGAGAGTATGAAGAGAAAAGTGAGATGTCAGCTGAGGATCGTAGGTTTATGGAGATCGTATCAAGCTCCATAACCCTCAAAGACCATCACTACTACTTACCGTTGCCCTTTTGCAACAAAGATGTAGTCCTGCCAAACAATCGTGACATGGCAAAGAAGCTGGCTCTAAATATTATCAGGAAGTTCAAGAAGGACAAAGTTTACGCTGCAGAGTACAAAGGCTTCATGGAAGAGATGATAACAAAAGGTTACGCCGAGAAGGTACCACAAGAACAGCTCCTCAGAGAAAGGCAAGGTATGGTACATACCACACCATGGCGTTCACCATAAGCGCAAAGCAACGATACGAGTGGTGTTTGACTGTTCATCATCCTATAAAGGTACATCTCTTAACAGTGAACTCCTTCAAGGCCCTGACCTGGCAAACACGCTTATAGGAGTCTTGCTAAGATTTCGGCAAGAGCACATTGCCATGATGGCAGACATCRAAGGAATGTTCCATCAAGTACGTGTCCATGAAGATTACTTGGACTTCCTGCGATTCCTATGGTGGCCGGACGGTGATACTAACAAAAGATTGGAGGAGTACAGAATGACGGTACATCTTTTTCGGTGCTATATCCTCTCCAAGTTGTGCAAACTTTGCACTGCGAAAGACTGCAGAAGACAACTGTGAGAGGTACGATGAAGAGGTGATTCAAACAGTCAAGTCCAACTTCTATGTTGATGACTGCCTCAAGTCAGTGGCCACAGAAGAACAAGCCATAGCTCTCACAAAAAACCTCAGGGATGTCTCTCAGGGTGGGTTCAAATTGACCAAGTGGGTCAGCAACAGCCGCACTGTGCTGGCTTCTATCCCTGATGAACACAAAGCCAAGCAGATAAAAGAACTGGACCTGGACAGAGAAAAGCTGCCTGTTGAAAGAGCACTTGGAATCCGATGGAACATTGAAAGTGATGTTTACCTTCCGAGTCACTGTCAAGAACAGACCCCTTACAAGAAGAGGTATTCTCTCAACTGTCAGCTCTATTTATGATCTATTAGGTTTCCTCGCCCCATTCGTATTAAAGGCAAAGCAAATTCTTCAAGTGCTCTGCAAGCTAAAGTGTGGATGGGACGAAGACATCCCTGAAGAACACTCTATTTCATGGAAGAGGTGGCTCAGAGCTGGACCAGCTCTCCAGATTCCAGATCGACAGGTGTATGATGTCTGAGAACTTTGGTCAAGACCGCACAGCTGCATCACTTCGGTGATGCAAGTGAACAAGGTTATGGCACGGCAAGCTACCTTAGGTTCACAAACGGTATGGAAAAGGTCCACATCGCATTCATACTGGGGAAATCAAGGGTGACTCCACTCAAGCAGATGACGATCCCCAGACTGGAACTTGCTGCAGCAACACTGGCAGTGCGAGTGGACAGGATGTTAAGGTTGGAGMTCCAGATTGAACTTGAGTCAACTTTCTGGACAGACAGCTAGTCTGTGCTAAAATACATCCGCAACGATACCAAGAGATTCCATACTTTTGTGGCTAATAGGGTTGCTATGATCCGTGACCCATCGAAAGCAAAACAGTGGAGGTATTTGAACTCCAAACACAACCCAGCCGATTGATGCTCAAGAGTATTACATGTTGAATTTCTGAACTCAAAGATGGTTTAAGCAAAGCTGCTATGCCTACGGAACTAAAGAATCCTGTGATCCTGCCCAAAGACTCCTACATCTCCAGACTGATCTTACTCCACATCCATGAGCAGGTTGCCCACTCTGGGAGAGGTCACATGCTTTCTAGACTTCACCAGCGATATTGGATACCCTGTGCCAACTCCTTAGCAAGGAAGATCCTTAAGAGCTGTGTCTTCTGCAGGCGGATGCAAGCTAGAGTTGGAGAACAGAAGATGGCTGACCTTCCACAAGATCGGGTGTCACCTGATTTGCCGCCTTTCACCCATGTGGGCATAGATTACTTCGGCCCCATAGAGGTGAAGCGGTATGGTGTGATCTTTACTTGCCTTGTGAGTCGAGCTGTCCATCTAGAAGTTGCTAGTTATCTGGATACTGATTCCTGCATCAATGCCCTGCGCAGGTTCATCTGTCGAAGGTGCCCAGTAACAAGTATCAGAACAGACAATGGCACCAACTTTGTTGGAACACACAGAGAGCTAGGAGAAGCTCTGAAAGAGCTGGATCACAACAAGATTCAAAATTAATTACTGAAGGAAGGAGTGACATGGTCATTCAACCCTCCCTCTGGAGCCCACCATGGGGGGGTATGGGAGAGGTTGATCCGACTGGTGAAAAATATCCTCTATTCCGTCCTTAAAGAGCAAGTACTGGATGATGAGGCTTTGCAGACGGCCTTGTGTGATGTTGAGGCGATTTATGAACGACAGACCAATCACTACTGTAACAAATGACCCTAATGATCTAGAACCCCTGACTCCAAACCATCTGCTTCATCTGAAAGCAAAGCCAGTCCTGCCACCAGGACTATTCCAGAGAAGCGACCTATACTCACGAAGGAGATGGAAGCAAGTACAATATATCACTGACCTCTTCTGGAAGAGATGGATCAGGGAGTATCTTCCACTTATGCAGGAGCGGAACAAGTGGAACAAAACTAAGAGAAACTTCAGTGCTGGTGACCTTGTGGTCATCGTCGATGACACCGCCCCAAGGAACTCTTGGCTAATGGGGCGTGTGGTGAAGGCTTTGCCAGGGGCCAAAGGTCTTGTCCGGAGTGTCATGGTTAAGACTAAGACCAATATCTTACAGAGACCTATCAATAAACTCTGTCTGCTCCTCGAGGCGATGGAGTGACACACACACACAGTGCTCCATCTTTGAATCACGTGCACCTCTGATTCGTTGATGTYATACTCTTACATTCTTTGATGTCATACATTTTTGGACGCCAAACTCTTGACATTTTTGGATGTTGAACACCTTTATACTTCAACTCAGACTGAGATCTATGGACTATTTTCCTATATGGCACCTTGTATATTTGTATATAGCTATGAACTGTAATAGTGCTCTGGTATAGAATGTTTTGTGTATTGGCTCTACGTTTGAATATTGAGTAATTGTTGTGCATTCAGTRCAGTGAACAATTAGGGGCCGGTATGTTAGAGCCGATTTTGGACATATTTGTATAAAAGACTGAACATACTGAGCTCCATGTACATTTGTGTAAATATATTAATGTATATGATGAAAATATTAGTTACGTACCTTTTATGATTTATATTTACCTGATTGAGATGTATTAATTTGTTGTTAGTGTAACTCAGTTTTTGGCCCCCCCTTTTGCCCATTTCATTGTACTGTGTTAAATGTGTTAGTATAAAGGCAGGAAGTTGGGCCTTCGGGGGAGGGAGTCCTTGCTAGACGCGGGAGCGGTATAGTTTTTTTGACCATACAGACATGCATGTCATATTATGTATTTTCCATATCAAGTAATCTATGCTTTAAGTTGATTGGATAATAATTTTTTGTTAGATATAAGAAGAATAAACATTTTTGTTGCACCATATCCCTGGATGTCACTGAATGTTTGGCCGTTTGGAAACCTTGAGTGTGGACTGTATGCGTACGAAACAACCCCGCTTCAGGCTTGGGCAGTGGCTATGGTAAAGAGGAAAGGAAGCCACTACAACCAATATTCACATTTGTCACTGGTCCATTAATACCGTGCCCTTGGAAATTAGAAGTTACCTCAGGTATCCTACTGAATAAACATAACTTGTGTGTTATTGTTTACAGATGGGGAAAGTCCTTAGCTGTTCGTTATGGGATTTTGGGGGATCCAATGGCCGACAGGAGACGTCTTCTCTCTGAGTGGATACAGGCAGTAGGGTATGATACCAACTCTCTTTTACTGTAATGGATGCCAGACATGTTTTTTTCTGTTGTTTAGAAAGTGTTAAATCAGATTTTATGTGATACTGTAAGCTGCCATTTACTGTAGCTGAAGATAACCGATCATGGCAGYGTTCAATTCATCCAGCAATTAGGCTAATCTTGTCACCTCAGATATGGTCACAAAATGTTGGACTTTTGCTTCGCCGCCCAAGCAGGTGGTGACCGCAGCACGTCTCCTGTTTGTCCTTGTGTGCTGTGACCGTTTTTAGGATGCGTTCCTTAAGGAAGACCGTGTTGTTGGCCATTGTGGCATCTKTGGTGTTGGTGGTGGCCCTCCTCCATTCCTGGCCCACCCGGGCCTACACCACCGTGGATGTCTGGCAGAGACCAGGGCCTGCAGTAGAGAGGCACCTGGAGGAGAGGTTCCCAGAACCAGACCACAGATCTGCCAACATCCCCTATCGCGTGAAGGAGAGTATTGCAGGGTCAGTATTTGATATAAGGCCTTTGATTTTTTTTCTTATTTTTTCTCTTTGATATTCTGATTCAATAAGCTGATGATGTGGTGGAAATCATGTTTCATTGTCATTTGATTGATGAAGTCCTATCATCCCTTTCGTCTGTCTCCAGTCTGTTGGCACGTAATGGGTGTGTGTGTGAAGGTGAGAGTGGGGGCATGAACCTGCCCTTTGCCCAGCTGCTGTTCCCCCGGGTGTCAGCCCACCCCATGCACACTGCATTTGAGGCTTCTGAGCTGGAAGAGATGAAGAAACGAAGGGCAAAGGAGTACCAGGGCTTCCAGATGAGGTGAGAGCAAAGCACTGTACACCAGCACAGAACTGAAAGGGAAGGACTTCCCATATATTATTGTAGGTAGTCCTTACCCTAGGGNTCCCATATATTATTGTAGGTAGTCCTTACCCTAGGGGAAGTTGCTGTGTTTGTCATTTCATGTGATTAAATACCAAGCTTTGAAATTTTTAGGTTAAACTTCCTGTAGGTCTTTTGAACGAACGAGATGATGTCATTGGGTTAGGCTGAACATTACCCCATTCTTTTTATTTTATTTTTATTTATTATTATTATTATTTTTAATTATTATTATTATTTTTTTATAAACATGTAGGCCAAATAGGGTTCATGAGGCTTTAGTCTAGCTGTAATAGCTTTGAGTACTGATTATTAAACTGGTGTGTATCTGCCCCCTACAGGTCTCAGACTCCTGCAGATATGCTCATCGTGGCCGAGGCCAACAATCCTCTGCAGTACCCAACACAGGGGATGGAAGTACGGCCGCTCAAAACCATCCTCATCCCAGGTCTGACCCATAACAGAGATTAGTTTAATTTTACCTTGACATACATTGCATTCGGGAAAGTATTCAGACCCCTTGACCATTTCCACATTTTGTTACGTTACAGCCTTATTCTAGAATGGATTAAATAAATACAAATCTAATCAATCTACACACAATACCCCATAATGACAAAGCAAAAACAGGTTTTTAGAAATGTAAAAAAACTGAATGTTCTGTCAGTTTGGATGGGGAGCGTCGCTGCACAGCTATTTTCAGGTCTCTCCARAGATGTTTGATTGKGTTCAAGTCCAGGTTCTGGCTGGGCCACTCAAGGACATTCAGAGACTTGTCCCGAAGCCACTCCTGCGTTGTCTTGGCTCTGTGCTTATGGTCGTTGTTCTGTTGGAAAGTGAATCGTCACCCCAGTCTGAGGTCCTGAGTACTCTGGAGCAGGTTTTCATCAAGGATCTCTCTGTACTTTGCTCTGTTCATCTTTCCCTCAATCCTGACTAGTCTCCCAGTCCCTGCCGCTGAAAAACATCCCCACAGCATGATGCTGCCACCACCATGCTTCACCGTCAGGATGGTGCCAGGTTTCCTCCAGATTTAACGCTTGGCATTCAAGCCAAAGAATTCAATCTTGGTTTCATCAGACCAGAGAATCTTGTTTCTCATGGTCTGAGAGTCTTTAGGTTTCTTTTGGCAAACTCCCTGCGGGCTGTCATGTGCCTTTTACTGAGGAGTAGCTTCTGTTTGGCCACTACCATAAGACTTGATTGGTGGAGTGCTGCAGAGATGGTTGTCCTTCTGGAAGGTTCTCCCATCTCTGGAGCTCTGTCAGAGTGATCATCGGGTTCTTGGTCACGTCCCGATGCTCAGTTTGGCCGGGCGGCCAACTCTAGGAAGAGTCTTGGTGGTTCCAAACTTATTCCATTTAAGAATGAGGGAGCCCACTGTGTACTTGGGGACCTTCAATACTGCAGAAATGTTTTGATACCCTTCCCCAGATCTGTGCCTCGACACAATCCTGTCTCGGAGCTTTACGGACAATTCCTTCGACCTCATGGCTTGGTTTTTGGTCTGACATGCACTGTCAACTGTKGGACCTTATATAGACAGGTGTGTGCCTTTCCAAATCATGTCCAATTGATTGGAGTCCACCTGTGGTAAATTCAGTTAAATTGTAGAAACATCTCAAGGATGATCAATGGAAACAGGATGCACCTGAGCTCAATTTCAAGTCTCATAGCAAAGTGTCTGAATACATGTTTTTTTTTTTATATATATATATTAGCAAGAATGTCTACAAACCTGTTTTCACTTTGTCGTTATGGGATATTGTGTGTAAATTGATAATCAATTTTAGAATAAGGCTGTAACGTAACAAAATGTGGAAAAAGAGAAGGGGTCTGAATACTTTCCGAATGGACTGTAGGTCCCTTGATATTTAAAACCTAATTTGTAATGGAAACCTGGCGATAGGCAAAATCCACTGCTCACCCAGAGCTGATTAGTGAAGATGCTGGAGCCAAAAGGCAAAACTGGAGAAACAGGAACAAGTCTCTGCACACTTCTAGTAAGATGCAAATTTCTTTAATTGTGTCTGAGCTTTCAGTCAGCCGACCTTCATCAGGAAACCTGGCAAAATAGGGCAAGCATACAAAGACAAGTGTAATTTTATCAAGTTACCAATCCAGGGAGACTGTCCTATTACAACAATGTTAAAAATTWGAAAAACCCCAGCACACCGGTAATCTTGATGCTGATCTTATTCACYAACGTTTTGGTCTCAATCAATCTTCATCAGGGTATTTGGAGGTAAAACTCATTGTCTTTTAACGTGACAGACAATAGGTGTTCTAACGATCTAATACTATTATTACTACGGTGTTAGTACTATTAATGCAACCACTGACAGCTACTATCTATACCATTACTACCATGATAACCTACTGCACNTTAATGCAACCACTGACAGCTACTATCTATACCATTACTACCATGATAACCTACTGCACTGTATGGCTGTTTTAGAGCAGAGAATAGTGTTTTGTTGCACAACAGAGAAATAGTGTTTACTTCAGCTGACAATTGATGTGGTGAATTTGGATTGGATAAACATCCAACACCTTCATCAAATATGCCAGTAAATTGACGTCATATGTTTTCAGGACTTGCAGTACAAGACCATCCCAAAGAGCTGTACATAGTAAGTAGACCAATAACATTTGGTTTGAGTTATTATTTCCAATACTATTCCATCTGTCTGGTCCTTGTCTTCTTTGTTCTGTCTCCCTCTTAATTTTTTTTCTTTCTCAGGTCAACTTCACCTCYACCCTGGGAACGTTAAACGTGGCAGCGGAGGTTGAGGGGGTAAAGGTCAAAGGTGACGGGGAGATGCACATGACCCTGACCAGCAGCCTGCTGTCCAATTTGAACCGGCAGCTACAGTTTGTCACCTATACCAACACACTGTTCCACCCTAGTACAGCAGACACAGGTGAGGCTAGACACACCTGTCTTTCTGCTGTGTACTACTTATTTCTGTGTTGTGTTCATTATCAAATAATTATCATATAACATCTGTAAAATATTTATGGTAATGAGGTTGGAAATACTCTCGCTGTGTCTTTCAGTGCAGTTTGAGACAGAGGGTCACCAAGCCATGTTTACTATCAAGGTCCGTCATGGTGTAACTCCAAAACTCTACAACACAGGACCCAAAGGGGGTATGTCAACAAATACAACAGCTGACTGTATCTGTCACAACCGCACAACACTTCCAAAAAAAAGAAGAAAATTGCATCTGAGATCAATGTACAGTATGTAATGTCAAATACCTTTAACTTTTTGTCTCTCTCTGTTCCCCTTCTAGAATACAACATCAGTGCCCTTGTTACCATAGCAACCAAAACCTTCATGCGCTATGACAAGCTCCAAGGTCTCATCGACAGTGTGCGAAAATACTATTCCACTGTCACCATAGTAATAGCTGATGACAGTGAAAACCCAAAGACAGTCTCTGGCCCCTACATCGAACATTACATCATGCCATTTGGAAAGGTATTTTTTTTAAACCCTACTGCCTCTATTTGCAAGTAAGGGATGGGATACAGTGTACATGTACCTGTCAAGTCAAAAATGTGTCTAACACTAACATTGTTTGCTTAAATGATCCTTGACAGATGACCTTAAGTGAAAAAGTTGGAAAGAAACTGTCTTGAAAAAAAGTCCTGTCTGTGATTTTCTTAGTTGTCCTTTCGCTGCTTCTGCTTCCTCTTTCCCACATCCTGTTCTGTGTCACAACAACTAGGGCTGGTTTGCAGGACGGAACCTAGCCGTTTCCCAGGTGACTACCAAGTATGTGCTGTGGGTGGACGATGACTTCATCTTCACGGCCAACACCAAGCTGGAGAAACTGGTGGACGTCCTGGAGAGGACTACCCTGGACCTGGTGAGGGGGCACAGGCATTGCCATACTGTATTGTAGACCTGGGTTCAAATATCACATGAAATCGTTCAAATACTTTAAYAGTTAGTACCAATAATTCAACAATGGTCCACTTTCTATGCAACAGTCGACTCCAGTTCAGAAGCTTTCTCTGGACTCAGAACACATTGGTTACTCACTGGGATTTACTCTGCAGAGCCAAAAACAGCACCTACACAATTCACCACATTCCATCTTGGGTAGCATGAGGAAACATAATCAACATTTCAGTCATTTTGCCAGACAGACACAACTTATTATGAGTTATTAAAGTTTAAAAATAATTTTGATTTACAGCACATCATGAAAAGAGTATTGAAATAAATTATGTTAGCTGTCTTCTGAAGATGACAAATGAGGAGGAGGCATTCCTTGCTAGCCACATCCAGTCTATCATCTCACAAATGCAGTAACATTGCCTTTAAAAGCTGCATTGTCTACAAGCGTGATAAGATTGAATCCCGGGCCTTGTTTTCTACTTACAGAAGAAAGCAATCTCTCAACAGACTCTTCCGTTCTCATCCTCTCTTCTTCACTGAACCGTACAGGCATATTCTTGCTCTGTAATACATGAACACCACAGCAATATCAGTCATGCGCGTGTGCACAAACTCACACAAACACGCAGGCATGGATGCATGGACACACACACACGTCATACATGCACACAATCCTAGCACAAAAGCCACAAAAGCTGACACCCACACATAAGGCTTGTAATGAATGATCTGTGTGTGTCTGTTTGAGGGTGAAGGGTGTTTTGGCTGGAGCCTGAATCCCGCTCAGAGACTTACTGTGTGCTCTGGGAATAGAATAGACCTCTTGTGTACCATAGACTGGGACTCCTACTCTTGAGAGGGGAGTCTATGGGTTACACATGTCAGCAGCTGGTCAGCTGGACACTTTGAATCCCTTCTTTCTTCGGACCCCAAAAGCACAGACAGACAAACATGGGACRGAGAAACTTCTCGGTTTTCTGGTTCTTATTTTAGTTTTGTCTGTTTATTGTGTCCTTTGGAAAGATGACGTGATCAAGGATCCAACTGTTTCCATCGGTTTCCTTCTGATTTCGTATATCAAATCACTACAGCATGCACTCAATATCAACTTCAGTCAGACAATTGGAAGTACCCCTAATGTTTTTTTTTTACACRGTATWCAGTGCATTCAGAAAGTATTCAGATCCCTRAACKTTCCACATTTTGTTACGTTACAGCCTTTTTCTAAAATTGATTAAATAAAACATTTCAAAAAAAAATATATAATAAACAGAAATCCCCTATTTACATAAGTATTCAGACCCTTTGCTATGAGACTCGAAATTGAGCTCAGGTGCATCCTGTTTCCATTGGTCATCCTTGAGATGTTTCTACAACTTGATTGGAGTCCACCTGTGGTAAATTCAATTGATTGGACATGATTTGGAAAGGCACACACCTGTCTATATAAGGTCCCAATGTTGACCGTTCATGTCAGAGAAAAAAATCACGCAATGAGGTTGAAGGAATTGTCCGTAGAGCGACGAGAGCCTTGTCGTGGCACAGATCTGGGGAAAGGTACCAAAAAATGTCTGCAGCATTGAAGGTCCCAAGAATACAGTGGCCTCCATCTTCTTAAATGGAAGAAGTTAGGAACCACCAAGACTCTTCTAGAGCTGGCCACCAGGCCAAACTGAGCAATCGGGAAGACAGGCCTTGGTCAGGGAGGTGACCAAGAATCCAATGGTCACTCTGACAGATCTCCAGAGTTCCTCTGTGGAGATGGGAGAACCTTCCAGAAGGACAACCATCTCTGCAGCACTCCACCAATTAAGCTTTATGGGAGAGTGGCTAGACAGAAACCACTCCTTAGTAAATGGCACATGACAGCCCGCTTGGAATTTTCCAAAAGGACTCTCAGACAATGAGAAACAAGATTCTCTGCTTTTTCTGATGAAACCAAGATTGAACTCTTTGACCTGAATGCCAAGCGTCCGTCTGGAAGAAACAGGGCACCATCCCTATGGTCAAGCATGGTGGTGCCTGCATCATGCTGTGGGGGTGTTTTTCAGCGACGGGGACTGGGAGACTAGTCAGGATCGAAGGAAAGATGAACGGAGCAAAGTATAGAGAGCTCTTTGATGAAAACCTGCTCCAGAGTGCTCAGGACCTCACACAGGGGCGAAGATTCAACTTCCAACAGGACAACGACCCTAAGCACACAGCAGGAGTGGCATCGGGACAGGTCTCTGAATGTCCTTGAGTGGCCCAACCAGAGCCCGGACTTGAACCTGATCGAACACCTCTGGAGAGACATGGAAATAGCTGTGCAGCAACGAACCCATCCAACCTGACAGAGCATGAGAATAAGAGGATCTGCAGAGTAAAATGGGAGAAACTCTCCAAATACAGGTGTGCCAAGCTTGTAGCGTCATACCCAAGAAGACTCGAGGCTTTAMTCACTGCCAAAGGTGCTTCAACAAAGTACTGAGTAGAGGGTCTGAATACTTACCTATTTTTTTATTTGTAATAAATTAGCAAAATAGTCTAAACCTGTTTTTGCTTTGTCATTATGCGGTATTGTATATAGATTGAGGGGAAAAAACGATTTAATCAATTTTAGAATAAGGCTGTAACWTAACAAAATGTGGAAAAAGTCAAGGGATCTGAATACTTTCCGAATGCACTGTATGTTCTTTGTGTGTATGTGTATCAGAATCAATGCATTCTTTATATGCACATTTGTATCTGTGTGTGTGATTTAGGTGGGTGGTGCAGTGCGGGAGGCCACTGGCTATACTGCCACCTACAGGCAGACCATCTCCATTGAGCCAGGGGAGGAGGAGGGTGACTGCTTGCATATGCGGAGGGGCTTCCACCACATCATCCAGGGCTTTCCAAACTGCGTAGTCACGGACGGGGTCATCAACTTCTTYCTGGCCCGCACAGACAAAATCCAGCAAGTGGGCTTTGACCCMCGTCTGGCCAGAGTGGCCCACCTGGGTGAGTACAGACCCAAACCCCAGAACCACACAGAGTGTGCCTGTCCATAACATCAGCTGTACCAGTAGTCAAATGTAGTCGGTGCTACGCGGAGCCTGCACCTGCACCTTATGAGTCCAAAGAGGAGTAGGATAGAAAGTAGGATAAGAGTACCCTAGCTTTGTGTCCACATCCCAATTCAATCTTATACCCAAACCTAGCCATGTCCCTAAGCCTAACCCTAGCTTCATGTCCACACCCCGATTCAACCCAAACTCTAATCTTGGCATAACCCAAACCCTAAACCCTAATCTTGGCTTAACTTGTGTTCAATCCTGGCTCAACCCTGATCCAAAACCCTCCAAATAGGGCTCCTCCATGTCCGAATTCACAATTTAACCCCTGAGCTGCACCATCTACATTTGGAAGAAAGTGATATAGGTAACAGTTCTTCAAAACCAGTCTGAATAGTCATTAATTATGTATCAAAAAGCTCAAGAAGGGAACGAAATAGCTTCTTCTCAAATGTTTGTTAGTTGTGTTTGTACATATAAATTGTGTGATACTTTAAGTTCCCTTAGCATAAAAACTAACCTCTTTCCTTTTGCTCTGACCCCTTGGTTCTTGTCACAGAGTTTTTCATCGATGGCCTCGGCTCGCTTCACGTGGGATCCTGTGATGATGTCATCGTCAACCACGCCACCAAGATCAAGCTTCCCTGGGTCAGCCAATCAGAGAGTGACAAGACGTATGCCAAGTTCCGCTACCCACCAGCCTCCTCGGATGCCACACACACCAAAAACGGCCTCCTCTATTTCAAGAACCGCTTCCAGTGTTTGACTCACAATTAAATTCCCTGTTTTGTTAACCTGTCGTTTCTCCTCTCGTTCAAGATTCATGCTCTTTCTGAGTTGCCAAAGAAGCTCTCGCCCGATGTGTCCAATCGGATAAGACTTTAGACAACCACATTACACACATCCCCTTGAAAATCGACCTTGCTTGTTTCACTCGATGGATTGTCATTCAAACAGAGCAAAGCTGTCATTTCTATTAACTTAATCATAATTTCTCTTCAGTTGTGTACTCTTGATTGTAAACTCAAGGTTGAGATCATTTTAAGGGATATATATGCGTTTTGTGCCTCAAATCTTATCTGACAAGTTGCCACCGAGTCCTTTTGTTGAGGAAAGAGAACAAAGTCATGCTGAATTAGCCTTACGCCCTCACAGGACTAAATGAGGTGAACGAGTTTCCATACTGTTATGAAGAGATCAGAGGTGTGTGTACTCTGTGTACTCTGTCCTTCCCTTTGCACTATACAGTTTGAGCTGGACTGAGCTCTATGGGTCAGACAAATGAGGATTGTGGGGACCTAGGGGGACTGAGGATGGGGATTGACAGTCATTCAGTAGAGAGGACACTTCTCAGCATGTGACAACCCCTTCAGAGACACAACGCATGGGTGCTCCCTTTCCAACCCCGGACAATGAACACATTCAAGACTCTAAATGTGTTGCTAATTCTCCCTGGGTGTCTGTGCCAATGGTTTCCCAGGTGGTTTGGTGTTGAATTATATATTTTGTTTGAAACCTGTGTCGCCCTTGACTGGCCCATGCTTGAGGAGAATGATGCTCATCCATCTGATCTGGGATCTAACCCAGGAATAATATCCCTGTTTCACCTGGTCTAGTGCATTCTGTCTATCTAGAGTCGATCCCACTCTGTTTTATACTCCAAGCATCATAATAAGGAATGCTTCTATCCATGCACGCATTTGAATGGGAGGTAAGATTAATTGCATTTTCATATGCTACCTCGAACAGAAGGGTTAGTTTGACCAAAGTGCATGTCTCTCTATTTCTTTATCAATTCTACATAGAAATAAACACACACTAATAGAATAATGGCACAGTTTGAGTTTAGAGAGTTGAAAYGCTGTAAGAATGAGTAGAACACCAAAGGAAATGGTTGGAGAGACACAATGTTAGGATGACACATTATAGAGCGATGATATGAATGATAAAGGGTCACAGTCACACTGAAGTACCAAGGCAGCAAAACATTTTATACTTACAGTTCCTCTGCCATGCAACCTGACAGCAGGAGCACATAATGTTATTGTGTGCCATGACCACTAGATGGAACYTTGCATAAGAATAGTGTTTTCTAAAATCAAACTACAAATAGKTTTTTGAGTCATTTGAAATACCCCAAGGTGCCAGTGATACATTAGATAACTTTTTATTTTGTCCTTTTTTAATAGAGGAATATTTTAAAACAGATACAATTTTGGGTGATGMCAGATTTAGATTTGTCTTTCCTGAAAGGGGATATTTAACACTAAGTGAGATCTCATCAGTTCAATTGAACCCTGATTGCAGTAGCCTATTTACACAGCGACGTAGCTCCTCTTCCATGGGAATCTATGACTAATAGCAGCTAGACTCCCCAAGCAGATGCTTCCCGTTTACAGAATGAGAAGTGTTCTGCATGTGAGTAGGGGCAGTAGCATGTCAACAAAGACACTGCTTAATGACAGGTTTGATTGAATTCCACTCTCTGACGTTAAGTAGTTGAAGGGATTTGGACAGTGATTTCCATTGTTCAACTGATGATGATGGCGGTTGTATTTTTCTGCTTGCTTCACCTTAGAACCACGGGTCTGAGTCTTTCCAAACTGACAAATATCATCAAGACAACCTTCTGCATTATCAGACTGTTTTCATTTAAACATGATTATAAAGTCTCTGATCAAAAATACAGCTGATGTATGGTATTGTGTTTATTTTAGGCAACAGTTAAGAGGGTGTTCTGGTGCAGTGGTTCCCACTTATGGGTCACTGCATGAGTCCAGGTGGGTTGCAGGATGCAATTTCTTTGGTGCATTGTTACAAATTATTACTATACAGTACATTTCTTAAAATTGGTCACATCCCACTGCACACACACTGGTTGAATCAACGTTGTTTCCACGCCATTTCAATAAAATTACATTGAACCAAAGTGGAATGAATGTTGAATTRACGTCTGTGCCCAGTTAAAGGCTTTGGAAAAGAGGTTTTTATTAATACATTTTGTATTTTTCTTTGAAGTGGGTATGTTTTTTTATTGCTCAGACCTTATGGTGGAGTGCTGTTATCGTGAAGTGGAAACGTCTAGTAGCAACAACGGCTCAGCCACAAAGTGGTAGGCTACACAAGCTCACAGAACTGGACCGCCGAGTGCTGAAGCGCGTAAAAATCGTCTGTCCTYGGTTGCCACACTCACTACTGAGTTCCAAACTGCTTCTGGAAGCAACATCAGCACAATAACTGAAATGGGTTTCCATGGCCGAGCAGCTGCATATGGAGCGTTGGGGCAGTAACCGAAAGTTTGCTGAATCGAATCCCCGAGCTGACAAGGTAAAAATCTGTTGTCTGCCCCCGAACAAGGCAGTTAACCCACTGTTCCCCTTCATTTAACTAGGCAAGTCAGTTAAGAACAAGTTCTTATTTACAATGACGGCCTACACCGGCCAAACCCGGAYGAAGTTGGGCCAATTGTGCGTCGCCCTATGGGACTCTCAATCAAGGCCGGTTGTGATACAGCCTGGATTCGAACCAGAGTGTCTGTAGTGACACCTCTAGCACTGAGATGCAGTGCCTTAGACCAGGGCTCTCCAACCCTGTTCCTGGAAAGCTACCGTCCTGTAGGTTTTCAACCCAACCCTAATCTAGCTCACCTGATTCTAAAAATTAGCTGGTTGAGAAGGTGAACCAGGTTAGTTACAACTGGGGTTGGAGCWAAAACCAGGCTGATTGGTGAGTAAAATATTGATGTGGCATATCAAAGAGTGAAGCATTACTCCCATGTTTGTTCAGAGAAGACTGCGTGAATCAGGCCTTCATGGTCGAATTGCTGCAAAGAAACCACTACTAAAGGACACCAATAATAAGAAGAGACTTGCTTGGGCAAAGAAACACGAGCAATGGACATTAGACCGGTGGAAATCTGTCCTTTGGTCTGATGAGTCCAAATGTTAGATTTTTGGTTCCAACCGCTGTGTCTTTGTGAGACGCGGAATAGGTGAATGGATGATCTCTGAATKTGTGGTTCCCACCGTGAATGATGGAGGAGGAGGCGTGATGGTGTGGTGGTGCTATGCTGGTGACACTGTCTGTGATTTATTTAGAATTCAAGGCACACTTAACCAGCATGGCAACCACAGCATTCTRCAGTGATACGTCATCCCATTTTAGTGGGACTATCATTTGTTTTTCAACAGGACAATGACCCAACACACCTCCAGGCTGTGTAAGGGCTATTTGATCAAGAAGGAGAGTGATGGAGTACTGCATCAGATGACCTGGTCTCCACAATCACCCGACCTCAATCCAATATAGATGGCTTGGGATGAGTTGGACTGCAGAGTGAAGGAAGGAAAAGCAGCCAACAAGTGCTCAGCATATGTAGGAACTCCTTCAAGACTGTTTGGAAAAGCATTCCAGGTGAAGCTGGATGAGAGAATGCCAAGAGTGTGCAAAGCTATCATCAATGCAAAGGGTGGCTACTTTGAAGAATCTAAAATATAAATGTATTTGTTTAACCATTTTTTGGTTACTACATGATTCCATATGTGTTATATCATTGTTATGTTATTTCATACAATGTAGAAAATAGTAAAAATAAATAAAAACCCTTGAATGAGTGTCACGACTTCCGCCGAAGTCGGTTCCTCTCCTTGTTCAGGCGGCGTTCGGCGGTCGGCGTCGCCGGTCTTCTAGCCATCATCGATCCACTTTTCATTTTCCATTTGTTTTGTCTTGTCTTCCCACACACCTGGTTTCAAATCCCTCATTACATGTTGTGTATTTAACCCTCTGTTCCCCCCATGTCCTTGTCCGGAATTGTTTATTGTAAGTGCATGTGCACGTTTATCTGGTATGCGACGGGTTTTGTACCCATTGATTGTTTGTTCTGGATGCCAGTGGKTTTATGTATTAAACTGCTCCGTTGTAAACCCAGTTTTTGCTCTCCTGCGCCTGACTTCCCTGCCGCCAGTACGCACCCCTTATAATGAGTAGGTGTGTCCAAACGTTTGACTGGTACTTATGCCTAACCCCAGAGAAATAGAGGTATGCCGTTTTCATGTTACAACACTGATAGCATTTGTTATGTCAGATGGCTACTGCGTCTGCTATACAGATATAGACGTACAGAAGGAGGGTAATTAATAAAAAATTTCACCGGTGTGCACTGCCTTCATATCATAGGCCTGCAATAGCTGAAGCTTAAAAATAGCCACACCATACTGTACCAAACCTACAAACGTTTCTAAACTTTATTAGGGTAATATCAAAAGTAAGTCCAGCCACTGTTTATAGGGAAAATACAARCAGAAGAGCGAACATAAACCAGGGAAAAAATGCACTACCCTCCCCTGTGCCCAATAAAAAACCACACAACCCTCCCCTATTTTGGACCACCCCTCCCCTCAGTAAATGTCGATCTGTCCCTTAGGTTGTCTTCACCTGTCCCTTATATACTGTTCTTATACGGTTTATGTGTTATACAACTCAGTGATATACACTTCAGACTACCTCACTATGATTCTGATGCTGACCACACAAAGAGCATTTCCATAATTTACTAAACTGTTGAAAGAAGATTTGCAGAGTGATTTTGGATGAAAGGGGTTTTTCCTGATTTTACATGTGGTGCTTCCACATTTTATTAACCTTAATATAACAGATCATGACTTACATTCATATTAAATGTGTATATGAAATAATCTTTAAGAAATGTTTAATTRATTAATCACCCAAGCACATCAGAGAGGTTTGGCATATAGGGAGGTTAATAAAATCACAGATTTGATTCGATCAAAGCATTTCTTTGACATTTTATTCAGTTGTTTGATTAAGTCCAAAACAAATCTGATTCCTCTACAAAATCAGCATGACACATGGAGCCACACTCTTTGTAGTTCTGTTAAATATTCCAATAGAATTCAGAGTAATGTTTTCCGCCCATAATATAAAACCGACCAGGCCTCTCCATGATGYAACTGTTGACAGGCTAGAATGGCCTAATTATCTCATATCTGCATCCTTGAGTTTGCTTGAAGATTGCAGTATTTAACATGTTAGTGATCTTACAGAAGGACAGTGGTGTAAAGTACTTAAGTAAACATACTTTAAAGTACTACTTAAGTAGTGTTTTGGGGTATCTGTACTATACTTTAATATTTATATTTTTGACTACTTTTAATTTTACTTCACTACATTCCTAAAGACAATCATGTATCAATCATATATMATTTTTACTCCATACATTTYCCCTGAAACCCAAAAGTACTTCTTACATTTTGAATGCTTAGCAGGACAGGAATATTGTCCAATTCACGCACTTATCAAGGGAACATCCCTGGTCATCCCTACTGCCTCTGATCTGGAGGACTCACTAAACACACATGCTTACTTTGTAAAACGTTAGCTAGCTAACAGTACACTTTAACTTGACATTAGGTTTATGCAGTTTTACTACGCGCAAAAAAAAAATTAAAAGCCGCATTCGACACGATTACCTAAACATACTGACCAGCTCCAATCGACAGACGCGGGCTATATGGTAGACCAATCCAAACTCATCTCTCAGTATGTCCAGCCTACTCATTCTCTCAGCCAATTATGGGTAGCGCGAAGGTTGCTCRCTTTTTCTGTGGCTAAACCAACTAGGCTTGTAATTTAACAATTTTATTCATATTTACAGATGGCATACAAGGCACATGAAAGTTCACATGTTCGAGAAGGCACTTCTGCCAAAAAAACGCATTTTGATAAAAACATTTATTTTACATTCAAACAGCTCTCCTGTGAAGTCGTGACTTGGGACATACGCCTACTTTCCTGAATCGGGTCACAAATGATTTCTSAGTGTTGGCGTGTGCCCCTGGCTATCAATAAATTAAAAAACAAGAACATTGGGCCGTCTGGATTGCTTAATATAAGGAATTTGAAATAATTTATACTTTTAGTTTTGATACTTAAGAATATTTTAGCAATTCCATGTACTTTTGATACTTCAGTATATTTAAAACGAAATACTTTTAGACTTTTACTCAAGTAGAATTTTACTGGGTGACTTTCACTTTTACTTGAGTCATTTTCTATCAAGGTATCTTTACTTTTACTCAAGTATGACAATTGGACAACTTATCCACCACTGCAGAAGGATACAGAAAGGAAGCTTGAAGAAAGCATGCAGGGTTTTGAAAAGACCTAACCTCCCCATTCTCCTCTATTCAATAGAACTCCTACAATGGTGTCGTCTCAAAGATTCTTCTTAGCCACTATTCTGAGTCCAATTGTGTCACTGCTGAAAATTAGCCCAGAGCCATGTGTCATTGTATCAACTGATTTCCCATGGTTCTGTGGTATAGTCTACTACAGTTTGGTGAGAGGGTGGTTGGAAGAGTGGGTCAGGTTTAGGTTCAAGATCATAGTGATGGTGGCCCATTCAGGGCAACACCAGAGGTGTGAAATCAGCTTTATGACAAAGACACCAGTAAAAGCAGAACAACAAAAGCCCTGATGAGTGACTGTCTTTAAAGACGGTGCAGATGGCCAAAGCAGCTGGGCACATTACAGACGGATCTGGGTTAGAATGGCCCTTCAGTCTGCGCAGTTATGACATAATGAGGTTCTGAATACTCCCTTAGGAAAGGATGGATTTAACACCAAAGACGAAACGCAATCTCTCTGTAAACTGTTCTTGTCT
The DNA here is from genome assembly GCF_002910315.2 of Salvelinus sp. IW2-2015. Lineage (NCBI taxonomy): Eukaryota > Metazoa > Chordata > Actinopteri > Salmoniformes > Salmonidae > Salvelinus > Salvelinus sp. IW2-2015. The sequence continues at coordinate 26,862,838 of NC_036851.1, forward strand.
GGTCAATCCCAATTCCCTCTCATGCTCATTTGTATGATTTTCATTATCTTTTCAATTATGTGAGTGAGTGTGTGTTTACTTGTGTCTTCTTTGTATAATCCCACAACAAGCAAAAACTCCAACAACTGGCCATAAAGTTTTCTAATTCAGGAGACGCATAGCCTCCCAACCTCAGCTGTGTGACCGTAYGTACATATCTCAACCAGAAGCCATGGATTACAGGCAACATCCGCACTGTGCTAAAGGCTAGAGCGGCCGCATTCCCGGACACTTATAAGAAGTCCCTCTACGACCTCAGATTAACCATCAAACAGGCAAAGCGTCAATACAGGACTAAGATCGAATCCTACTACACCGGCTCTGACACTCGTTGGATGTGGCAGGACATGCAAACTATCATGGATTACAAAGGGAAACCCAGCCACGAGTTGCCCAGTGATGCAAGCCGACCAGGCCAGCCAAATGCCTTTAATGTTCGCTTCGAGGCAAGCAACACTGAACCATGCATGACAGCACCAGCTGTTCCGGATGACTGCGTGATCACGCTTTCTGTAGCCGACGTGAATAGCTGACCAGCTGCCAAGTCCCTTCAGTGAAATGTTCAACCTCTCCGTGACACAGTCTGTAATACCTACATGTTTCAAGCAGACCACCATAGTCCCTGTGCCCAAGAACGCCAAGGTAACCTGTCTAAATGACTATTGCCCTGTAGCACTCACATCTGTAGCCATGAAATGCTTTGAAAGGCTGGTCATGGCTCACATCAACACCAGGATGATGGTGTTGATGTGAGCCTGTGAGCCATGACCAGCCTTTCAAAGCATTTCATGGCTACAGATGTGAGTGCTACAGGGCGATAGTCATCTAGACACACTGGACCCACTCCAATTCGCATACCACCCCAACAGATCCACAGATGACGCAATCTCGATTGCACTCCACACTTCCCTTTCCCACCTGGACAAGAGGAACACCTATGTGAGAATGCTGTTAATTGACTACAGCTCTGTGTTCAACACCATAGTGCCATCCAAGCTCATCACTAAGTTAAGGACCCTGGGACTGGACACCTCCCTCTGCAACAGGATCATAGACTTCCTGACCCCAGGTGCTAAGGGTAGGCAACAGCACATTCGCCACGGTGACCCTCAACACGGCAGCCCCTCAGGCATCCGTGCTTAGTCCCCTYCTGTTTCCCCTGTTCACCCATGGTTGTTTGGCTGTGCACGACTCCAACACAATCATTAAGTTTGCTGATGACACAACGCTGGTAGGCCTGATCACCGGCGACAATGAGACAGCCTATAGGGAGGAGGTCAGAGACCTGGCTTTGTGGTGCCAGAACAACAACCTCTCCCTCAACGTCAGCAAGACAAAGGAGCTGATCGTGGACTGCAGGAAACGAAGGGCCGAGCACACCCCCATTCACATCGACTGGGCTATAGTGGAGCAGGTTGAGAGGTTTAAGTTCCTTGGTGTACACATCACTAAGAATCTATCATGGTCCCCCTCAGGAGGCCTCAGATGTTCATATAGCCTACTGTAGCCTATATACTATATGCTGCAAATACTGCATCCAAAATAACACTGTTTTTTTTACTGTAGTAATTTTSCAGTGTAACTGCAGTTAGTGGGCAGTATAACTGCAGTACGCTGCAGTTATTCTGCAATTACTGCATCCAAAATACCACAGTGTACTGTAGTTACTGCACTTTTACTGCAGTTTCAAAACTGCAATATTGTTTTGTAAGGGTAAATTATTCAGGTAAACCATATAGTAAATGTCTATGTCCCTCGCCCCTCCTCTCTTTCTGTCTCTCTGTCACTCACTGGGCGGTTTCGATTATTCTGAGCTGCAGGGGACCAGGCAAAGGCCGGTCAAGTAATCGGGAGAAATGAGCGCCATTCTCAAATCAAATMGTAATCGAACGTTTAGTCAACAGGGCAGCATGGTGCATCGCCCAGCTCTTTTCCATAAAATAAATGTTATAATWAAAAAWAAWAWAAARAATTGGCAAGGAAGATAAAGCGTTTAGGCCTAATATCAAAACCAATCACCTTTGGATGAGAAAACACAGAATCCTACTAATTATGCTACTACATGTGCTTAATTACGTCACTTTTGTTTTGAGCCGACTTCTCCGTGGGCTTTTAACAGGGCGCTTGGCTCAAGCCCGGGAGGCAGCCGGCGAGATTAATCTAACCCTCTCATTGACACACACACACAGACGGTTCTTACTTTATCTGTACTGTGAAATCTCTCCAAAACAAGATGCTGCCAAGAATGTGTCGATTGGTTCTCGGCACACTTCAAAGGATATCCAGTCATAGCGTACGAGGCAATCAGTGAAGACAATGATGCAGAAGGGATACCGCCGGAGCACGTATTTTGGAATTAATAATTTCTACAATCCATTTTTTTTATCCACTTTTATTTCTTCACAACAATATAAAACACGTTATGAGGTGTCTTTTTWAAAATTCTTTACTCTATTTTAGTTAATTAAATACATTGACTACATCAATAAAATTATAACATATATTTTAGAAATAGAGATGTTGAAGTCCACAATAAAAGGTCACCACTGTTCTATAGTTTCTCTATATTATCACATTAGAAAGAAGGTCTAAATTCTGTGTTATCACTATAATATCTTSATTTTGTATGTGGTTTTTGCTCAGGAAAAACCAATTCAATAGTGTACAGCATGTCTAACATCCATTCTCTCTATACCCCATAGGACCGCACACCCAGCTCCTCTCCTGAGAACGGGCCCCATCCCCTCTCCTCCTTCCTGGCCAGACCCTGTGGCCAAGCCCGGCTGGGGGGCAGTGGACTGGGGCAGGAACGGCCACACTCATCCTATGAAGGGACCATGAGTTCCATGACTGGGATGCTCCAGCTATTGGGCAGTGAAGTGGCCCAGAGCTCCAGTCTAGSGGTCCAACAGGTGGCAACTCTGACAGTGCCAAAACGACATTTTCCTGGACACGTCCAGAGCGGACTGGACCTTCACCCCTATCCCCACCAGCACCACCACCTCCATGAGCTGCCTCTCACCACTCCTGCTGAGCCCTCCTCCACCCCGGCTGCCTACACCTTTGAGCTCCCCCCAGTGAAGATGCTCGCTCCTCAGGTCCAGGTTAGCTCTCATACTCCATACTTCCACCCCCAGCACAATGGTATGGGGGAGAACTTTCCTAACTATTACCCCAGACCACCAGCAGCCCCCATGGTCATCAGCAACCTCATGGCCAGACCCACCATCACCACTCTCACCCCTTTGCCCTGGGCAGACAGCTGGTGTTGGGGAACCAGCCTCAGATTGCAGCCCTCCTCCAAGGCTCCTCCAAGTGACTGCTGGCCTCCACACGCTGCTGCAGGTGCTGCAAGTGCCCCAACTGCCAGGCCTCCTCTGGGTGCACCAGGGGGGAGGGGCCACGACAGCCAGGGCCCCCAACAGGAGGCTCCACAGCCACAGGGTGGCACCAGAGGACCARCCAGGAACATCAAGAAGGAGTAGAGAAAATACCAAAAGCCAAGTGACTCACGGTCAGTGTGGTGTGTTTTATTGAGAACCCCAGCTCCTGTCTCTGTGTGTGTGGAGTTCAGGCCATGAGACCCTCAGAAAGAGCAGAAAGACAGAAGGGCCACTGTGGAGACAGAGTCCAGGGCAGACCAATGGCCTTTCTCTGGAGAAAGAGACTTCTTACAAACACACAAACTTTTACACCATCAAACCATTGTCATAACAACATGTGTGTCATGGTCATTGTAGCCAGCATTGTCCACTCCGCCAGCAGGAGGCCTGTGATCTTCAGATCATGTTCTGTTCAGCATGACTGCCTGTGTGGAGATTGGCAATAAAAGCAGAAGAGTTGTGGTGGTTGAATATTCCTTTCTCATGGACCTCTAATGGAGATAACTGGTCTCAGAGAGTGACCAAAGACATCAGGGAGGAAGTCACAATACAAATAATTTTGGAAATAATGCTGTAATGCTGTTTACAATGGCTATTTTTATTCAGTCAGCCAGTAGAGAATATCTGAATGTGGTGTTATGGTTTTCAATAACACCACACTAGAATGTATTGTACTAATTCATCCTTAGAGGAAGGACCAAATTCTCTTTTGGATAAGTAAAAAGTAGTGGTTTATTGGGCTTATTTCTTAAGTTTGTATTTTGGGGACATTTGTATTGATATAATACAATGTATTGTAAATTAATTAGATATATTAGTCAATTTAGCATGATGCACAGGATAACTGACGTTAATTGTAATTTGGTTGTCAGAAAGCCAAAATAATAGTGTGATTCAATTAACACTGATCTACATTACATGAGTATAAAATCAGAAATAATCAAAACTATGTTTGAGTAAAACAAACTGTTTGACCTTGGTTTCATTCAAATAAAACAATAAAAGACGGAACACTTTCAGTAATGTCACGGATTCCCCCGGTACTGCTGGTCATTCCGTGCACCAGCTTCTGAGGTCTACGTCACCGGACTCTAGGCGTCACTGAACTGTTTCATTATGCACACCTGGTTCCCATTCCCCCTGATTAGCAATTGTATATATGTGCCCTCTGTTCACCATTGTTTTGTTCGGTTATTGTTCCCAGGTCCGTTGGTCTTTTGAGTACCTGTACTTTGTTTCGGCTTTGGCCCTGCGTGTTTTGTGTACTCGTTATTAGGGGTCTCGTCCTGTTCATTGTTATTAGGGGTCTCGTCCTGTGCATTGTTATTACGGGTCTCATCCCGTGTATTTATTAGAGGTTGTACCTGCTCTTTTGTACCTGCTCGTTTGTTTGGGATACATCCCTGTGTTTTTGTATATGTGTTTGTTTTGGGATTCGTCCCCGTGCCTTTTCATAGCATGTTGTATTTTTGGGTGGAGTATTGAAACTCCCTATTACGTATTCCTACGCCTGTCTCCAATCACTTCTACAACGTGACACGTAATGATAACTCAAATGATTGTTTAGCCATTTTGTCAACTGTTGTCAATTACTGTTGACAATATATTTGAACATGTGCGTGAGCATCTTCTATCAGGTAGCCATCTATCACCAAGTGCCCTATTTTGAGCATTTAAAGTTSTCCCTCAACTCACCATTTGAGGAAGTTAAATACCTGTAGTATTTTTCCAATACCCTCCCAAAGCCTGTTAGGTAGGCAAGATGAACCGCATGGACGCTAAGCAAATCACCAATGGATGTGGAACGTTATTGTTTAGTTTTTTACTGGATAAATTGAATTACTCTTAGTGGTGCTATTGTTGACTTTTGTATTGTTCTTGTGTGGTGGAAATATTCATCTCAAAGGCAACAGTTAGTGAAGGAAATGGTCATTCTGGGAATTTCCAGGATATTCAAGTCATCTCACAATCAGTTCCTTTTTGGCAGTCTTATAACATGACCAAGACCAGAAGTATGATGGGGGGAGAAACAGCAGCACAGTGTTTCATAAATGTTTTTTATTGATATGATCCCACAGCAGATTATTTACATTCATGATGACACTGACAGATGAGCACGCCCTCTCGGTGTTCCCTTTTCCTCTCTCTCCTTCAGAGTTTGGAGTGGGCTTTGTATGAGTTTATGTGTGTTTTCTTCAGATAACGTTGGAACAATGGCAGGGTTAAAGTGGCCCCTTAAATGAAGGGAAAAGTATGCATACCGAGCAACACAGAAATAATGGATAGAGTAGACAATCATGACTGCTCAAGCCCTGGACAAATTCAGTCCCACAATCAAGCTCAAATATATCTCCGGCCCACAATGTCAACACTCTTGACCCAAAGGCTACTTTATGAAATGGTGGTGAGGATGAATTCAGAATAGGAGGATAGCTATTTAGGAAGAGGGACAGAATAGATATGGCATTACCTCCCCACTGCTGTTTTACTTTCCGTGTTGTGATCAAATCTGTCACACTTAGCAGTAGCATAATGGTAATATGGTCCCCGTGTTTAAGAAAAAGCAACATGAAAGGGCTGGCGACTTAAGTGGTTGTTCCCAAATGTCTATTTCTATACGAAAACAAATGGCGTTAAGAATGTCACCATATGAGTTGTACTGTACTGTAGAAATGGTTTGCAGTGTGAATAGCAACCGTTGCAACGCAGATGCATTCCACCAGTCACACACATACCAACATGCACACACAAACACACTGAGTCCATTGGTTACTTTTCCTTTTCTCTCACAGAAACACCAGAGGGCTGCATTTCTGCTTCACTTCTCGCCTCACAACAGTAAGTACAGGTTTCAAAATAGTAGAAAATGTAATATGATGACAGAAATACCAACAAAAAAATCCTAATTAGAAGCTAGAGATACCATAGTAATCATAATGTTATTAGGGTAATCACAAGAGTTGTGATAGTGAAACTGTGAAGTAACCCCGCCCCAGGCCCCTGCCTGTCCTAAGTGGAGCCAGGTTAACCAGGGCTCTATCAGCCTGCCCCTCATTCGCTCTGGAGTGAAGGTTACACTAGGTACAGATCTAGGATCAGCTTCCTCATCCCCCAAACCTAACCTGGAGAAAATTCTAAACTGACCTAAGATCAGCGTCTAGGGGCAACTTCACCCTACACCCCTTCTTTCAGGCTGTGAAGTCAAAGGTTATCAGCACTCATGCTCATGCAGAGAGAGTTCAGTTAGCTGATCCAGGTTGCCTGAGCGATGCGATGCGTAAGYCCCTCCCTCCCCCGGCATGGCTCCATGGTAACAGTCAGTACCACCCTGAGAAGACCGGAGTAGACAGAGGCAGCGTGTTCAGTTACATACACATAGTGGAGTCATACCTGGGGCAAGAGGCCTAATATGTCAACTTTTATATCAAAGCCTTTATTACATATTCCGTTTGTACAGCTGTGCAGTCTCTGAGTCATATTCCGATTGAAACTCTGTATCTGCTCCCGAGTGGTGCAGCGGTCTAAGGCACTGTATCTCAGTGCAAGAGCTGTCACTGCAGTCCCTGGTTCGAATCCAGGCTGCATCACGTCCGGCTGTGATTGGGAGTCCCATAGGGCGGTGCACAATTGGCCCAGCGTCATCTGGGTTTGACCGGGGCAGGCCGTCATTGTAAATAATAATTAGTTCTTAACTGATTTATCTAGTTCAATAAAGGTTCAATAAAAAAATCTGTTACACGGAGGCCTGTGTATAGGAGGAAGTTGGTAAATGTTGACTTGTGCCCTGGCAATACCTTCCTTACTGTYGCTGAGGGGGTTAAGGAAGTTATTGGAATATACTTTAAAGTTAAATTATTTCTAGTGGATTCAGAGTTCCTTTGTTTCCTGGACCACCTGCATATCCCCACAGTGAGCTGAGCTCTTAATCTCAGAGAGAAAGAGATGGAGAGACACAAACACACACAGATAAATTGAAACCCTACCTAGCCTTGAAAAGAGGAAAGACAAAGGTGATGGTATGTTGAATGGTTATAAAGCAAGTTCCTATCCTTACATCAAGCCTGGATGGAGACAGGAAGAGAAAGTGACCAAACAGTTTGAACTCACTCAGCCTTCACACAATGCTATCAGTCCTCTCACCTTCTCTATATCTATTGTAGCATACATCTCTTTCCAAACACAAAGAACAGTTTGAAATAGCCCTCCTCAACCCACTGACAGGACTACACTAAAGTACCCTATCCCCCTGTCTGCATCTACCAGAGAGAGAGAGGAGGAACTAAATGAAGTGTGGAAACATGCATGACAAGCCTCTCTGATAAGAGCCCTGAAATCAAACCCATTTCCTCCTTTTAATGGAGAGTCTGGCTAAATAAGATAAACCACCAGTCAGGGCACTGGGCTAGTTATCCCTGGGAACTGACTGGAGAACATTGGGACAAAGGAATGTTTTTAACCCCTGAGCCTATCCAAAACTGACTAGGGATCAGATTGAAGATGAAGTCATCCTCAGAGTATTCTGACTTGGGATCAGTGGGACTTGACAGCTATCTTTATGGTTTCTATAGTATTTCTAGGAACTGACCACAGATCAATATGACAGCCAGCCAGGGTGCAGTTAGTAGTGTAACCCCAGCTGGGAACAACAACAGGATATCTCCAGAGGACAGAGGATAGGACTGGCCCAGTCATTTCCCTCTAGCACTGGCAACCACGACACCCCGGGCCAATGGCCAGGGGAATAATATGATAAAACAGTAAAGAACCTGGGAAAGAGCTGAGTTCACAGTTATTCCCCTCATCCTAACCGTAGAAGAGCTATTTATAAACTAAACTAGTCACTGATCTGTAGTGATGAGAGTTTATGGGAGGTTAATGACAGAGTCAGTTAAGAACAAATTCTTATTTACAATGACGGCCTACCCCAGCAACACTGGGCCAATTGTGCACTGCCCTATGGGACTCCCAATCACAGCCAGTTGTGATACAACCTGGAATCGAACCAGGGTTTTTAATGACACCTCTAACACTGAGATGCAGTGGCTTAGACTGCTGCGCCACTCAGGAGCCCAAATGGCAGTGAGGCCTAAGTTAACTCAGACTTTCMCGTACTGTAAATCATGCTTTGATTATATTTCTGTAGAAATGTGTGGTCGCTCTCTAAAAAGTATTTGTCAATGTGGATAGCAGTTGTGACTTATCAGAACCTGCAAGATACTATATCACTGCTATACTGCGACTGTTGGAGTCAGTGGGTTCTTAATGCATTTCTCTGCAGTGTGGTTGAATACCTGTAAGCTGTGCTGAGTAGGGGGGCACAGGCCGTTGGACACCCCCTGGCAGTGCCTGGCCTCTTGGGACAAGGTGAGCTTCAGAGGGAGGTGAGAGGGACGAGGTGTTGCAGGGCTAAGGTACAGTGGGGACTAAGAGGGGGTAATAAGAGAAAGATGTACAGAGAGGGAGAGAAATAATTAGATTAAATATATTCGTACCAGTAGCTACTAACACTATTGTATCTTCACTTTCTGTGGACAGCGTCCCAAATGGCACCCTATTCAATAGGGCTCCGGTTCCCTACTATGTAGGGAATAGGGTGCCATTTGGGATGCAGGGGGGTTTTATTAGTGCCTACCTGTGTGTCTGCAGTGGGTCTCTGGCTGGGCAGGTGCAGGGAGGGCAGAGAGGTGTTGTAGGAGTGCAGGTAAGGTAGCCGGTGGCGGTCAATGGAGGCCGAGGAGTGGGGTCGCAGGTCAGAGGTCGTTGCCACGGGTGCCCTCATGGCTCGTCCCAGGCTGTTGGACTCCCTGCGCTGGTACTCTATAGGAGACTGGAGAGCTATGGACCACAGGAGATGGGGGAAGACAGGAGGTTAGTTGTAGGGAGAAGTGAGACACAATCATGCAGTTGACACTTAACAAATGGTACTATTTATTTGTTTATTGAGCATCAATAAATGTATCCATACGGCAGAATCAATCAATTGATAGTGTTGCTCCCCTATTGCAAATACTTAATAAACACAGCTTAAAAATATCCTGAAATGTTTCATCATATTTTCAAACATACACTGAGTGTATAAAACATTAGGAACACCTTCCTAATATTGAGCTGCACCCACTTTTGCCCTCAGAACAACCTCAATTCATCGGGGCATGGACTTAAGGGGTTCCACAKGGATGCTGGCCTGTGTTGACTCCAATGCTACCCACAGTTGTGTCAAGTTTGCTTGATGTCCTTTGGGTGGTTGRCCATTATTGATACACACGGGAAACTGTTGAGTGTGAAAAACTAAGCAGCGTTGCAGTTCTTGACACTCAAACCAGTGCGCCTGGCACMTACTACCATACCCCGTTCAAAGGCACTTCAATCGTTTTTCTTGCCCATTCACTCTGAATGGCACACATACACAATCCATGTCTCGCTTGTTTAAGAAGGCTTAAAATCCTTCTTTAACCCGTCTCTTCCCCTTCATCTACACTCATTGAAGTGGATTTAACAAGTGACATCAATAAGGGGTCCTAGCTTTCAACTGGATTCACCTGGTCAGTCTGTCATGGAAATGTTTTGTATACTTGTGTGTGTAAACATCAGAGAAAAAAGTAGTACACTAAATAGGGAATAGGATGTCATTTGGAACACATGATGTATATGGCCCTGGGTTCAGCTGTCAGCAGCAGTACCGTTGAGGAAGTTCCTCTGTGTCTCCAGGATCTGGACCACGTCGTTGGCCCAGGCACTCCGCGTCTCAGAGGACGATGCCTGTAGGATGAAGCGCGTCACGCTCCCATCGGGCCCGCGGGACGTCAGGACCAGACGACATGGGTCCTCCTCACAGTGGTCCTCCACACCCAGACAACTGAGCTGCAGTAGAGAGAGAGACAAGGGTCACACACACACGCACACGCACACACACACGCACACAAACACGCACACAAACACACACAGTACTGTCATTCTCACCTTGATGCTGTTTTTAAAGGTGTACCCTGGCAGAGAGAAGCCCTTTTTCCTGTCGATTGGCTCACTGATAATGACCAGCTGTTCAAACAGGAAGACACGCCTCTCCTTGGCGCGGGACAGGAAGCTGTGGTCCTGCTCACTGACTGTAAAGGTGTCCTGCTGGAGCAGCTTCCCCTGGGCTGTGATCTTCCCCTGAGAGAGACCCCATAAGATAGAAAGAAAAACACTCATTTGAGTCATTTAGCAGACACACTTYTCCAGAGCGACTTACAGTAGTGAGTGAATACATTTACATACTTTTTTGTACTCATCATGTATAATGTTTTTGTTTGACAAGTAATGTAATCAAAATGGTTTCCACCTGTTTTCAGTAACCTCATACATGCTTGCCAACTGTACTAGAAAACACAACATCACATGGAGAACAGCGTCTGGTGTCTATCTCACCTCAAAGCCCTGCAGCCTGCCCACATTCATCATATCATTACAGCGCTTGGGCACGAAACACATCACCTCCACCGCTCTCTGTGGGTGAGAGAAGAGGAGGGGTGGAGAGAGAAAGAGATGGTGTGGGATAGACAATTATGGTTTGCAACTTAAAACAGTATTTTTTTTCTCGTTCTCCAACAGAGCTGTGTACATGAGAGAGAACTCTGTGTGTGTGTGTGCAGTTCACAGTAATATCACAAGTAAGTATTAGAAATGTTTTGACCATGACTGTTTGTACCATGGTTTTGGGAGAACTCTCACCTCCAGCTCTGAGGTATCCCTTCCTGCTTTGGTGTAGTACTTCAGGAAGTCCTGAGGGAGCCAATCAGAGAATAGTTACTGAATGTTTCGGAGTGATTTCTGAACAAAATGAGACTGTACTGTATCTTGTGTTTCATGTAAGAGTGACATATTATCCACTGTGAGATTAGGGAGCTGATGAGAGGACCTGTGACTCTTGTGACAAAAGCTTTCAACATTAATCTCTAAATCACAGCAAAAGCTTCCACAATGCTGCTGGATGGCCTGCTTATTCTCCAGTGACTCCCAATCTATTTCTGCCTTTCTGCCTTTCTTTCTCACCATCTCTTGCAGTGACAGGTCACTCAATACATCTCTATTACGTGAAGACTCAAATCATCTAGGGCTAGATGACATCATGCTAATTATACCAGTTATTTTCCACATTCCAGAGGGATTTCAAACACACACGTATACGCACACAGGCGGACGCGCTTAGACAAGTACACACACACACACACACACACACAAACAACACACACCCACAAACAACACACACACACACACACACACACACCACACACCACACACACACACACACACACCACACACACACACACACACACCACACACACACACACACACACACACACACACACACACACACACACACACACACACACACACACACACACACACACCTTGAGCAGTAGTTGGTATTTCATGATCCTCTGTACTGGTTTGATGAGCAGGTCGTTGAGTTGTAGTCTGTGGCCCAGCTGCTGCCTCAGCTCCACAGAACCAGACAGGTTAGCTCCTCTCATAGACACACACATAACTAAGGGCAGCTTTGGGTCAGTCACAGAACCCACTGAACAAATATTGATTAATTAACGTTGTTTCAATGCCATTTCAACAACAAAAAAATGTATTGATTTGAATCAACATGGAAAACTGATTGGATTTCAGAAACGTATTTTTTTTGGTTGAATCACAATTGAATTCAAGTTAGTTGACAACTCAATCCAAATGTAAAATCAAAATTAGACGTTGAACTGACGTCTTCTGCCCAGTGAAGACATACAGAACTAAGGGCAGGTTTGATTCAGTCATAAACAGACACAGAATTAGCACTTAAGATACAAACAACCCAACCAGATTAAGAAAATAAGAAGAATTAGCTAGAATGATGCCTGATGCGGATTCAACTGCCTCTTAAACTATCCTGTGCTGATGTACGTGAGAGATCACTCACCTCGAAAGTAGGTCTCGATATACTCTGAGACAATGTGCTCTGACTTGGGCTTGTTCTGACAGTACACTACGTACATGTGGAGACGCCGCTCCTAGAGGTCCAAAAACAAACACAGAGATGATGAGAGAGCTATACCAGATGGTGGCGCCTGTGGTCCCTGTGTGTGAGAGAGCTAGTGTGAGCAGGTCTGTGTGTGTGTGTTGGTGTGTAGGCTAAGTGTCTCCCCCATTATGGATGCCCTCTTATTCCTCTAAGTTTGACTCAGTTCTCCTTCCCCTCCAGGCCCTTTTGAAATATGTTAAATAAGAGCAGGAACTTTGCCTTATTAAATGGTTCTGGCAGCTTGGGAAGAATCGTTTAATTCACTCTTGCTTAATTAAACTTGCTGGACTAATGAAGGGAGAGAGGGGGGAGAGAGACAGGGAAGTAAGAGAGAGAGGGAGAGAGAGAGTGTGCGTGTGTCTATAGAAAATAATTTAAGTATGTGTGCATGGACTATTTCCTGCCATGGTCCTACTCTTCTCACTCGGCCTCATTTTTTCTGTGAGATCCTGACCTTCACACACAAACCCAGCTGTTTGTGTGTGCATGTGTGCGCGCACGTTTGTGTGTGCACTAAGTACAAACACAGCTGTTTATTTGCATTGAATGTCATTTATCTGTCATTATGGCTCATTTGGTTCTGCAGTTTCACAAACAGCCTGGCGTTTGAACAATGGCTCTTTGTAACTGGACCTGTTAGCTGACCGTAGCACAGTACAAAGCCCTGTAGGATAATTATGCCTGCACTTATTATTATTCTACTGGCTTTCGCCTCTCCTCTCCTCCAGGCAGCCTGAACGATCAAGACACATCTGGATGGCAGTGAGCCAGAGACAGGGACAGTAAACAGTCAGTACTCTGAAGAGACCAGGACTTCTTACCAGACACACAGAGGGACACCCTGGAACTTCATTCCAAATACAAGAAAACAGAATCAAAGACCATGTAAGGGGCTAGGTTGTCATGGTGTGTCCGCAAACAAAGAGTTACACTTATGCAAACACACACTCATTTGCACATACACACACAAACACACATATGCACACACACACAGACTCACATGCTTGATGAAGAGTTGGGCCAGTCTGTCGGGCTCAGACACACACTTCTCCAGCTCCCCCAGGAGATAGCTATGACACACAGTGCAGAGGGGAGGGTTGAACACCAATATACACTCGTCTACACACACACAGACAGAGGGGAAGAGACACACAGATACACACACACACAACTATACACATGGAAACAGATAAACACAGAAGGAGCGAGAGAAACAGATCCGACAGGTTTTCCCGAGACCACACACACACACAGGAAATATCTCACAGCCATGTGGATTCAGTGTGAGAGCATCAGACTTATATCATACGTGCTGATGAACATGCTCCAGTCTCAGTGAGCTCTCACACACACTCCACACACGCTCTTCACATAAACAGCGCTCAGTATTCACATTCACACACACACACACGTTTAGCCAAGAGCGTGAGACCTACTCTTTATGCCAGTCATAGATCTGGTGGATGTTCCCGAACACTATCTTGTCTTTGCCCTTCATGTCCTCTGGGATCCCCTGACTGGCCATGCTGGCCATGTAGCCCTGGGCAGAGTAGAAGACACACACACCCTACCTCAGGACAGGAAATACTGCTACTTCACAGGAGGGCATCTGGCTATAGTCATCATTGTGTAATATGGTTGAGACAATAGCATAATAACTTCTATGGCATAACAACAAAAAAAGGAGACTTTAGGTGTACTGTACTTTATATCACAAAATAACTGATAGGGGGTCAGCATAAAAAATRTCACATGATCGATTTGTCACACACCTCTACTATGAGGCCCAGGTCGTCCACATACAACTTCTCTGTCTCTATCAGCTCTGTCAGCACATATCTGAGAGAGAGAGAGAGAGAGATGAGTTGGCTGTAGTAATAGAGGGCAGCCATTAAACAGTGTCTTCTCTCATCACAGTGAGGGATGGGATTCTCCCAGAGTGGAGCCAGCACTACCATCACACCGTTAGCTCTCATCAGGACACAGCATACACAATTACATCCCAACTGGCACCATTTTCCCTGTATAGTACACTACTTTTGACCAGGGCCCTTAGGGAACAGGCTGCCATTTGGGACACTACCAGGGACGTAATGACTGCAGCACCAGGAGCACTTAGATGCTGCATTATGCTGTGGTGGAAAACTGACAGTCCATTAATGGGATAGGGACCATAAGACTGGACACATTGTGGGTTCACGTGGAGGTCACAACCACCTACATGCTCTTCTCTAAGGCACTCCTCCTGTCCTCCTCACTGTCCATGGTGGCTGACCATTGGCTGGTCGAGTCATCAATCAGGGAGGAGACATCTTCTTCTCCTGGGAGAATAGTAGAATAATGATGGTTCTGAAAGAAGAGGGTGGAGAGGTGAGCTCATACATGTATCCACTCCATGTCTGTTGACTGTAAGCATATGTCTGCTATACAGAGAGAGCATAGAGTCCAGGCCTGACAGACAGTTCATGAATTGGACCTATGGCTGGTAGCTCCTAATCTAGGAAGCAGACTTCCATGGGAAGTAGAGGGAGGAAGTAGGGAGACTCCTCAGGACATGGCCAGGCCAGCACCCTGTTGGCTGTTCCAAGAGGGAGACTACCCAGGACAAGGCAAGCACCCTGTTGGCTGTTCCAAGAGAGAGGAGATTAGAGCTTTAGGCTAGAAGGACCTAGAGCAGCACCCTTTGGTGTTCCTGTATATTAGCGACGGAGACTATCGGAACAGGACACTAAGGCCTCATGTTCCCTAACTGGTTTGGCTGTTCAAGAGGGAGACTACCCGGACAAGGAGCACCCTGTTTGGCTGTTCCAAGAGGGAGACTACCCAGGACACAAGCCAGCACGCCGTTGTGTGCTTTTTCCAGGAGGGAGACTACGCCAGGACAGAAGCACTGATGGCGTGTATCCAGCAGAGCTGCACGGACAAGTAGCACTGCGGGCTGTTTCTCAGGATAGGGATTCTCCTCAGGACAGTGACCAGAACCCTGTTTGGCTTGTGCAGAGGGAGACTACCAGCAGACATTAAAGACGCGCTAACACGCGCTGTTATTTGGTCGTCTTGGTGCAGCAAGAGTGATAGAGAGCAGCACCTAGGAAAAGGCAAGCCACCCTGTTAGTTGGCTGTTTAGAGAGGGAGACTACCATGGAGCAAAGAGCTAGGACTAAGTGCTGTGGGACTTTTGCACGGAGGGATTCTGCTCGTTCGAGGACATAAGGCGCACTGTCATGTTGGCTGTTTCAGGAGGGAGACTACCGAGTTGAGACTAAAGGGTAGCACCTTGGGCAGTCTGTGGGATGATTCCATAGAGATAGAGATCTAGCCCAGGACAAGGCACCATTCTCTTAGTGGCTGTATTATCTAAGATGAGAGAGACGTGCAGGACATGTGGCAACTCTTGTGGGTGTTCCAAGGAGAGAGACTACCAGGACAAGGCAGCACGATGGATAGTGCTCGCGTTCCAAGAGGGAGATCTACTTCGCAGGTGACAAGGCTTGCCAGAGCGGCGGATCATCTGTTTGGTTGTTCCATAGAAGGAGATGCGCTACCTCAAGGTCATATAGTGCCAGCAACCTGTTGGCTGTTTTTCAGGAGGGGATTCTCCTCAGGACAACTCTAGCACTGTTTGGGTTGTTCTAGGAGGGAGACTCCTCACTACTTATCCCCTCTGAAAAAAACTGCCTGCCGTGACACTTAGTCCACATCCCCTGTACTCTGATAGCAATAAGCACGTTTCCATCTCTTTTCCTTTCTCTCTTTCTTGCCTAGGTGATAGCAGGCTGAAATAGCAAGAGAGTAGTATTTCAAAGAATAAATAAGTCTTCACCTCAAATACAGCCTAATCTCTGAATAGGAATAAGAATCATCTTCTCTTTCTAAGACTTCAGCCACCCCTGTATTTATCTGCACCACCGCTCAACCCCTCTCTCTACTACACTAACACTCCCATTCAGTCAATTTATGGATCAGTTCTCTCTCTCTCTCTCTCCTGGCCTTGTCTTGTCCCCCTACTTCCTCTCTCACGTTCCCTCTCTATGACCTGTTTTTAATGCTGGGTTAAGTTATCCTTCCATCACTTTCACCTCCTGAGTGACCAATCCAGGCCTGGTTAGGCTCAACAAAGCCCCCAATCATGACAAGATCCTGAATCGCCACACACACACACACACAAATGGGTGCTGATGTCCATGATAGCCATAGCACGTCTGACTCATGCTTCCTCATATCCTAATGTTACCACCGCCAGGCAGCCCACAGACAGTAGGTCTATTCACCAGTACCTAAGCTATGTTAAAGGAATGGCAGAGCTCCTGATGGACCTAGTGAGGTAGCCTATTCATGGCAGCTCAGCTCAGGGTCATCTCTTCTGACCGGGGAGGTAAAGGCAACGGCAGAGCTGTGATAAGAGTCCTAAAGATTTACATATTTATTGACCCTCATGGAGAGTTTCAGTGGTTAGAATGTGTCATGAGGTGTAAACGCTGGAGTTTCAGTAAGAGTTAGGAGGGGGGAGGGAGTGAGAACATTTCCAGCCTGGCCATTCCCCCTAGCACTTCCTCAAGCCCCCCCCCCTTTCCGTGAATTCTCCAGTCTCTCTAAGCCTGACCTAGACTCACCCAATACACCCTGTTCTGACCTCCAGTCCCCCTCTACCTCCCTATTCCCTCCCCTTGACAGCCTCCCCTGGTTTCTCTTCTATCCCCCATTACCCACGTCTCCCTCAACCCCTCTCTACCCCTACCTCTGCTCCCTAACCATGTTATATCCAGCATCCCTGTAGCTCTTTCTCTAACACCCACGTCTTAGTCTTCCCCGGACCTCTACTCTACTAACCCCCCTCCACCCACCCCTCCAGCCCTCCAACCCCAGCCCTGACCCTGTTTTCAGCTCCCCAGTGAGTCTGTGGACGCAGTAGGCTGTCCGGGGCTGATCTGCTGCCTCGCTGCTTGATCACTTCCAGATGCAGCCTGGAAAATCCCACAGGATTGATCCCACTGCGCAGGGCTTTCTTAAAGGTTCTTTAGATTTAAAGTGGTGAGTTTTTTTCCTGATTGTTTGAGGGCGAGAGCGTGTGTGTCACGACTTCCGCCGAAGTTGGCTCCCCTGCCTGTTCGGGCGGTGCTCGGCGGTCGTCGTCACCTTCCTACTAGCCGCCACCGATCCCTTTTTCGTTTGTCTGTTTGTTTTGTCTTATTAGTTTCACCTGTGTTTCTGTTGTTTTCGGTTAATGAGCTTCCCTATTCCCTAKTAGGTAGACCCGCCCTTGTTTTGTGCRGGATTGTCTTTATGTTACGTGTGTGTGTTTTAGGTAGAGGTGTATTATTTTACTATTTACTTGGCACCCTGTGTTTTGGGTTATCAAGTTGTTCTCTGCGCCCTGTATGTTTGGGCTTATCATTTTTTGTGTGCAATAGTAAAAGGAGCACTTTTCCCAAGTGGAACTCTCTGCGTCTGATTCCTTCACCCACCTAGTCCCGCGTGACAGTGTGTGTGTATTTGTGTGTTTTTGTGTGCATGTGCGTGTAATAACTGATAAGGCAAAGTTGTTCTTTGAAGGTAATGTTTGGGTGAATTGGAGTTACTGCCAGATACACTGAATATACTGTACAGCATTCCCAGTGACTATGTATTTGCGGGGGAAACTTATGTTTTATAAACATTAGCTGTACTAATTTAGCATACTCCTCTGGTTTGTTTGATGACTCTAGCATTGCTTATGTGATCTGTTTGAATGTTAATGCTCTAATTTCCAGGATTTTTGCATTAACCAATAAGCGGTTGCCCAGCAACAGCGGTATCTCAGGTTACATGAGGAGAGACTTGATGTTTTCTGACCTTACATCTATTTATGGTTAATTCTCCTCCAATTTCTCTGTGGGTCAGGATTCTCTTTCTCTCTTTCTCCCTCTTACTTTCTTTTGTTATTTCTCTCTCTCTCATCTTTCTCTCTTTCGCCACCTCCCCCCACTCTCTCCTTATTGAATATTGATAGGGGTTTTAAAGGGAGTTGTTTCAGCCTCAGTGCCAGTGTTTGACTAACAGGGAAATGAATGCTCTGACAGCTGTAATATCTCTTTGTTCTCTAAATCGCCACAGAATCAGCCTTTGTGTACAGAGCTCTAACAATCAAATCGAATCAAATTGTATTTGTCACATGTGCCGTAAACAACAAGTGTAGACCTTCCCGWGAAATGCTTACTTACAAGCCCTTAACCAAGAATGCAGTTTTATGAAGAGTTAAGAAAATATTTAATAAATAAACTAAAATKAAAAAATATWTTTTTTAAAGGAATGCAATAMAATTGCAATAACAGTGCCTTCGGAAAGTATTCAGACCCGTTGACCTTTTCCACATTTTGTTACGTCACAGCCTTATTCTAAAATATATATATTTTTAAAGAATCATCAGCAATCTACACACAATACCCCATAATGACAAAGCAAAAACAGACTGTTAGAATTTTTGCAAATTGATAAAAAATAGAAAACAGAAATACCATATTTACATAAGTATTCAGACCCTTTGCTATGAGACTCAAAATTGAGAGCAGGTGCATCCTGTTTCCATTGGTCATCCTTGAGATGTTTCTACAACTTGATTGGAGTCCAGCTGTGGTAAATTCAATTGATTGGGCATGATTTGGAAAGGCACACACCTGTCTATAAAATGTCCCACAGTTGACAGTGTATGTCAGAGCAAAAACCAAGCCATGAGGGCGAAGGAATTGTCCGTAGAGCTCCGAGACAGGATTGTGTCGAGGCACAGATCTGGGGAAGGGTACCAAAACATTTCTGCAGCATTGATGGTCCCCAAGAACACAGTGGCCTCCATCATTCTTAAATGGAAGAAGTTTGGAACAACCAAGACTCTTCCTAGAGCTGGCCTCCGAGCCAAACTGAGCAATTTGGGAAGAAGGGCCTTGGTCAGGGAGGTGATCAGGAACCCGATGGTCACTCTGACAGAGCGCTAGACCTTCCAGAAGGACAACTATCTCTGCAGCACTCCACCAATCAGGCCTTTATGGTATAGTGGCCAGACGGAAGCCACTCTTCAGTAAAAGACACATGACAGCCCGCTTGGAGTTTGCCAAAAGGCACCTAAAGGACTCAGACCATGTGAAACAAGATTCTCTTGTCTGATTTAAACAAAGATTGAACTCTTTGGCCTGAAAATGTCAAGCATCACGTCTGGAGGAAACCTGGCACCATCCCTATGGTGAAGCAAGGTGRTGGCAGCATCATGCTGTGGGGATGTTTTTCAGCGGCAGGATCGAGGGCTCCAGAGTGCTCAGGACCTCAGACTGGGATGAAGTTTCACCTTCCAACAGGACAATGACACTAAGCACACAGCCAAGACAACACAGGAGTGGCTTCGGGACAAGTCTCTGAATGTCCTTGAGTGGCTCAGTCAGARCCTGGACTTAAAACCCAATCGAACATCTCTGGAGAAACCTGAAAATAGCTGTGCAGCAACGCTCCCCATCCAACCTGACAGAGCTTGAGAGGATCTGCAAAGAAGAATAGGAGAAACTCCCCAAATACAGTTGTGCCAAGCTTGTAGCGTCGTACCCAAGAAGAATCATGGCCGTAAACACTGCCAAAGGTTCTTCAACAAAGTGCTGAGTAAAGGGTCTGAATACTTATGTAAATGTGCAATTTCAGTTTATTATTTTTAACAAATTAGCAAACATTTCTAGAAACCTGTTTATGCTTTGTCAGTATGTGGTATTGTGTATAAATGTTAGGGTAAGGCTGTAACGTACAGTTACAAMATGTGGAAAAAGTCAAGGTGTCTGAATACTTTCCGAAGGCACCGTGTACAGGGGTTACCGGTACCGAATCAATGTGCAGGGGTACAAAAGGCTGCAGTGTCCACTGTCTGCTCTGTTTGTGCGTGTATGTGAGTAATCCTTACCAGACTGTGTGTATCCCTGTCCTGTAGTAGGTCAGATAGGTAGCTGTGACAGAGAGGGTGTGTTGGAGAGTACACCGCTGGACTCACCAGGCCATCATTCCCCTGCACAACACACAACATAGACAATATTACACGCACACACACACACGTAACCTATTCATGTTACTTGGGCATTCATATTAAGTCATTGGAGTCAGGGGTTTGTCCTGAAGTGATGTTATCACAATCTTTAATAAAACCTCTGTGTGGATTCCAAGGCTATAGTAGAGTAATGCCTCACCAAGTCCACATCAGTGCAGAGGAGGATGGTGTAGTTCTCCCCCTGCTCCAGAGGCCTTCCAAGGGCTTGGCCGTTAGGGAGGAGGGGAGAGGGATGCTTCCCATCCAGCCTGTGGACCTGCCTGTCCTCCTTGCATCCCCCTCCTCCTTTCACTCCTCCTCCTCCCCCCACGCTCAGCTTGCGGACGGGGTTGGTGAGCCACTTCTTCAGGGCACTGACGGAGTGCCGCGACCCCCCAGGGGAGGAGGGAGAGCAGGGGCTGGAGATGCCAGAGGCCTGGGGGGCCACGGAGCCTACGGATGGAGTGATACTGCCCTCACTGCCGGCCACAGAGTACGACTCTACAGGGGATACAGAGAGAGAGAGAGGTTTTGGTTATTCAGTTATTGAGGTAATTTAGTCCGACTTGATTTAAGCACAGGTTTTTCTATTGGTTACTTCCTTACAATACCTTGAATTTATAGACTAATGTATTAACAGTACTCCATTTCCCAGTACCAGCTTTTAATACCACAGCAACCAGGCTGTGGTATTACTGCTTTCTAACCCACACAGAGCTCTCATGTGGATATTGCCTTTCYACCTCACAAAAATGTGCTTAAATGATCTGTTTTAAGCCGATAAAGTATTTATACCAATGTAGCACAGGGAGTCACATGCCAGGCCAAAATAAACCACATTTAATCAACAAATCCACAGGTGGAAACTCACTTCACAGTACAAAGAAAGAAACAGAAAGAACAAGATACTTTGGCTCGGACACTGTTTATCTACAGCGGTGCTGTGTGTGTGTGTGTATGTATGTGGTGGGAGGCGGTGGGGGGGGGGGGTAGGAGGCATTCTAAACTAAGCTATGGAGAGAGCTGTTGATTAGACGTCCTAAAATAGTTCAAACGCGACAGCTGACACAGCCATCGAGTCAGCCTGCCGATGTGATATCATCACTGAGAGAGAGGCAGGAAGAGGAGGAACAAGAGTGTGGAGTGGGTCTGCAGGGAGAAAGGGGTAAACATATTGGAGGAGGTTTATGTTAACACATACTGTATATGTCCTCAAAGAGAGTGTGGATATGAGTTTTAAACTCATGCCGTGCTGGGCTGAGCCCGGCCCACCCTGTCTTCTCTCTCAGGGGGTAAGGAGCTGGTGTTTACAGAATAGTATACACTGGCTGACCCCACTGTATATTTGGATTCCAGTGAGACATTTCAATGACAGTGAAAACGAGGAAAGGAAGAGGTACAAAGGGGAAAAGGAGTGAGAAAGAGTGAGAGGAATTGAGAGGCAGGAGATGGAGGGATGAACACAAAGTAAAATAGTTTGAGAGGAGAGCGAGGAAGACAAGAGTGAAGAGTTTTCTTGGGAGATGAATGAGGCCTTGAGAGAACACACTGTCAGCAAGAGCAAGCTGACTGAGACACTGTCTGTCTTGTAGTGATGGAAAAGCAGCTGATGTAAATCATGACAGCCAAAGCCAGCCCTAATCACACATTCTATCCTAACCATTGTTTCCTGTACTCCCAACTTAGCATTAGTGGGCTAATACAAGTGCTGTCACTCACTCACACCACAGAATGAATTCCATTAACTAAGCCTTTAGACTATGGAAAATAGTATGATCTCAAACACACTGCTCTGATTAGGAAGCCCCAACATTAACGTTTGATTTTGTTCTGCTGATCTTAGCAGTGGCTTAAGCTCTTTGTGGCTCTTTGCTGCCACTTTGGCCACCTCCCAGACTCTAACTATGTACCGTCAGCACATTGATTTAAGCCGTAATCATAAGAATGGGGTATCAGGGGCCCAGAGAAAAGCTGAGACAGATATTCTGTAGAAGTCTGACACAGCCATTTTTAGGAGACACCACATTGGCGGTAACACTGTTAATAACATGGCCATTTCTCTGGTACTGGTCACTTTTAATTTATACCCAGCTAGCACATTTAGTTTCTTGGAAGTTGTGCAAATGTATGTTTTGGTTTCACATTGGTTGTGGGAATGAAGCCATACGTTTCCTGACCGTTAAAACTGAACGTTTTTTGAAGTGGAGATTTCATCTGTTCAGGGAACTATTATTTTTAGGTTGCAGGGAGGTTCTGAGAACATTTTACTTTTATTAATGCTCTGAGAATGGAAACTGTAGGTTATTTTGAGTTTCTTTTGAACTTCCCTAAAACTTTTACTAAATATTTCAATAAGAGTTTTAATAACACTGCTAGCTTATTTTCGGTTAACTTTTTTTTACTCCAATCACAGATAGGACACATGGAAATTAATTTCCTTAGGCTTTAATCATGCAAACACATKTATTTTTTATTGTGACATGACATCAGTGAGATTCAAACCTATAATCTTCTGTTTTCTATCCATGAAAGTAGTCCACTGCGTCACCATGATGGAGCTAGAATACAATGTTCTTTTACACATACATTAATTTTGGTCTCTTCAAACAGACTCYATTTCAAAGGAAACAAGCACACATTAAGATGTGTGGCCAATTAGAGGGCAACACACCTGAACACACGTAACAAGATTCAGGATAGAGTTTTGTTGATGCTGAGAACTAAATGTTTTGTAAATGTTTTTACCGTGCATTCAGAAAGTATTCAGACCCCTTCCCTTTTTCCACATTTTGCTACATTACAGCCTTATTCTAAAATTAATTAAATTAATTGTTTTCCTCATCAATCTACACACAATAGCCCATAATGACACAGCAAAAACAGGTTTTATAATTTTTTGAAAATGTATTTAAAATAAAATGCATAAATACCTTATTTACGTAAGTATTCAGACCCTTTGGTATGAGACTCAAAATTGAGCTCAGGTGCATCCTGTTTCCATTGATCATCCTTGAGATGTTTCTACAACTTGATTGGAGTCCAAGGCACACACCTGTCTATATAAGGTCCCACAGTTGACAGTGAATGTCAGAGCAAATCCAAGCCATGAGGTCGAAGGAATTGTACGTAGAACTCCAAGACAGGATTGTGATGAGCAACAGATCTGGGGAAGGGTACCAAAACATTTCTGCAACATTGAAAGGCCCCCAAGAACACAGTGACCTCCATCATTCTTAAATGAAAGAAGTTTGGAACCACAGACTCTTCCTAGAGCTGGCWGCCCGGCCAAACTGAGCATTCGGTAAAGGGCCTTGGTCAGGGAGGTGACCAAGAACCCGATGGTCACTCTGACAGAGCTCTAGAGTTCCTCTGTGAAGATGGGAGAACCTTCCAGAAGTACAACCATCTCTGCAGGACTCCAACAATCAGGCCTTTATGGTAGAGTGGCCAGACAGAGTTTGCCAAAAGGCACCTAAAGGACTCTCAGAACATGAGAAACAAGATTCTCTGGTCTGATGAAACCAAGATTGAACTCTTTGGCCTGAATTTCAAGTGTCATGTCTAGAGGAAACCTGGCACCATCCCTACGTTGAAGGATGGTGGTGGCAACATCATGTTGTGGGGACATTTTTTCAGCGGCAGGGACTGGGAGACTAGTCAGAATCGAGGGAAAGATGAACGGAGCAAAGTACAGAGAGATCCTTGATGAATAGCTGCTCCAGAGCGCACAGGACCACAGACTGGGGCGAAGGTCCACCTTCCCACAGGAAAACGACCCTAAGCACACAGCCAAGACAACGCAGGAGTGGCTTCGGGACAAGTCTCTGAATGTCCTTGAGTGACTCAGCCAGACCCTAACCAAATCAAACGGCTCTGGAGAGACCTGAAAATAGCTGTGCAACAACACTCCCCATCCAACCTGACCAAAGATTGGTTCACGTCCATAGATCTGAAGGATGCGCTTTTTCATTTAGTCATAATTTATACAGCCTCCACAMAAACGGTTTAATTTTGAGGGTGTGGCCTACAAGTTTCTGGTCCTGCCTTTCGGGCTGTCCCTAATCCTTGCACCTTTTCTACAGTTATGTTACGTTTGATGCTGGAGCTCCGAGATATGTGTAAAAATTGCTAAGCAGTGTACTTCGAAGCAGTGTGCCGATGACTGACTGTATCATTTTATCGGAAGCACGTGATCAATGACGTCCAAAGCTTAATTTCCTTGAACAACCACCTGATTGTTTTGGTATTGGTGGGACAGCATCTATAATCATGTGGCTGCTCTAAATACTTTTGACCAGCAGGTGCCACTAGCGTATACTGTGCTGATCAAAGCCTGGAGTAATGAACCTATTTCAATGTAATTATCTGAAAAATCCCAATGCTTCAGGAAGCTTCGTTTCCCTGTCATTACTTTTCTATGGTGGTGGAAGCGGATTTGGCACCGGTGGGGCCTATCTGGACGTTTGGCTGTAATTGAGGGAACAGGTGGAGCTCCACACTGCCACGCTGGTTTTCCGTATTCAGTCTCTGGGGTTCATAGTGAATCACAAGAAAAGCTGTTTGACTCTAGCTCAGCATCTGGGTCTTCTTCTGAACTTGGTTCTGAAGCATGCATTTTTGTCGCAACAAAAGAGGGTCGCATTCCAGCTCTGTCTGGCACAGTTTCAGCTGGGGCACTCGGTGCCTTTTTGCTTGTGGCTGCAGTTATTTGGTCTGATGGCCTTTATGATACCTGTGGTGCATCTGGGACTTCTGTGTATGTGTCTGTTTCAGAGCTGAGTGATTGCTACAAGTCTGGACGCATCTCACCACTGACATCGGTTGCTCATGGTATCCCTGTCTTGCCTAAGGGCGTTGACTCCTTGTAAGGTCCGATAACAGGACAGTGGTGGTGCACATAAACAGGCAGTAGGGATGGAGTTTCTCTCTTTGCTGAACCTGGCCCATTATCTGCTCTTATGGAGCAGTGAGCATGTCCTGTCGCTCAGGGTGATGCATCTTCCTGGATCTCTACGTGGGTGCGGATCTACTTTCCCGGGGGGGGGGTCGTATCTCTATGGAGTGGAGACTGGTGGTTGTCTAGATATGGGACCAGTTAGCCAGGGCTAACATAGATCTTCACTCATTGTGAGAAAACGTGCATTGTTGTCTGTTCTTCTCAATGGGGGAACTGGGCACTCCGTTGGGAACGGATGCTTTGGCATATCAGTGGCCTCGGACCCTACTCTATGCGTTTCCTCCGGTGGGCTTGATTCAGGCCACCGTAGAGAGGGTCCGTCAGGAGGGTCTGTTGTTGAATCTGGTGGCTCAAACCAGTGTCTAAGCCTATGTCACCAACCTGGGACCTGGCTTTGGTCCTGGATGTTATGTGTAAGCCTTCGTTTGAACCACTGGAGTCTGTGGAGCTGAAGGTCCTTTCCTACAATAATGCCCTGCTCATGGCCGTGGCATCGGCCAAGCGTGTTGGAGATCTCCACACACTATCAGTACAGCTTTCCTGTTCGGAGTTCGTGCCTGGTAACTCCAAAGTGATGTTATGTCCTAATGCAGCTTTTGCTCCCAAGGTTATGTCTATTTCTTACAGGTCCCTGGCTTTTGAGACGGAGCACCTCCTCCGTTTGCTTCCTCTGAGCAATGGAGGTTGAATGGCTAAAGAAATAAGTACATGGAACTAAGAGATAGCCTAGCCCTAAGCCAATGTAGCAGTAGGCCTATAACTTCCTTGTCAACTAAGTAAAAATACATAAAGCCAACAAATAAAAATAGATGATGAAAATGCAGGTTATTTCAATCACATTCACCTCTCTACTCTGCCTGTCTGCCTCCCTTTGTATCTGTCTTGACTTGAGCTATCGCTAGTGAAGTGCAACATTGTATTAAATCAATCAACTGAGTGAGAGTCCAGCCCAATGACTGTAGCCTAAACATGAGAGTCTGGCCCGAAGCTGTCCCTAGCGAACTTGTAACATTGTAGCAGCTAGCCTATTCCAGTGAGCTTGGGACATACACAGCTGTTTTTGCCCAAAGGGAAATGTGTTCAGGTATTTTATGACGTTTCCACTGGATATATGGGATCCTCAGAGCATGGCATTTTGCTCTTTTACACTGAGGCCTGGTGATTATCAAGGGGGAGAGTGTTGTAAATATTTTTCAAATAGCCTACCCTACTGTCAGGAACGATTGTTATTCACAATGGATTTTATTTTTAAAAACTGACTTTGTTGACTGTGTGAGGTGAAGAAAAAATGACTGAGAAGCTCAGCTTATTAGTGGTGGTGAGTTAAGTCAATAAGAAATCAGACATCGCCAAATGGGTACTTTCATACATTTGCTTGCAGCAGGCTAGTTAGCYTACTTCTGTGCATGCTCAGGTGCGCACGCTGATTCAACATTAAGAGGACAGAGAAAACAGACACATCCTAATTGCTCACACGAAGCGCTCCAAACAAAATACAATGACAAAATTGGGGGGAAAAACTTGTAAATGACAGTATGAAATAAACCAAAACTTGTGTAGCAGGTATTGGGACAGGTATTGGGACAAATTCACTTGTGTATTAAAGAAGTAAAAAGTTAAATATTTGGTCCCATATTCATAGCAGGCAAGGACTACATCAAGCTTGTGATTCTACAAATTGGTTGGATGCATTTGCTGTTTGTTTTGGTCGTGTTTCAAATTATGTGCCCAATAGAAATTATTGGTAAATAATGTATTGAGTCATTTGGAGTCCCCCGCGAAAAATGCTAACCTCCCCTGTTATTGTAATGGTGAGAGGTTAGCATGTCTTGGGGTATGATATTTGTGTGTGTAACTTTCTTACTCACCATTATTCACGATTCATTAACCTCTAACGAGTCACCCTCCCGGATCCGGGATCCTCCTCATCAAAAAAGCTGACTAGCATAGCCTAGCCTAACGGGACAGGGATATCATATAATATAATTTTCATGAAATCACAAGTCCAATACAGCAAATGAAAGATAAACATCTTGTGAATCCAGCCATCATTTCCGATTTTTTTAAATGTTTTACAGTGAAAACACAATATGTATTTCTATTAGCTAACCACAATAGCCAAAGACTCAACCGCATATTTTCACCATGTTTCTACCGCATAGGTAGCTATCACAAAACCGACCAAATAGAGATATAATTAGTCACTAACCAAGAAACAACTTCATCAGATGACAGTCTTATAACATTTTATACAATACATTTATGTTTTGTTCGAAAAATTTGCATATTTGAGGTATAAATCATAGTTTTACATTGCAGCTACCATCACAAATAGCACCGAAGCAGCCAGAATAATTACAGAGATCAACGTGAAATACATAAATACTCATCATAAAACATTTATGAAAAATACATGGTGTACAGCAAATGAAAGATAAACATCTTGTGAATCCAGCCAATAGTTTTACAGCGAAAACACAATATATATTTCTATTAGCTCACTACAGTAGCCAAACACACAACGCAATTTACTCCCTGCCAAAATAGCTTGCACAAAACCGACAGAATAGAGATAAAATTAATCACTAACCTTGAACAACTTCATCAGATGACAGTCTTATAACATCAGGTTATACAATACACTTATGTTTTGTTCGAAAATGTGCATATTTAGAGCTGCAAACCGTGGTTGTACATTGTGAATATGTAGCAACATTTCCCCAGAATGTCCGGAGCTATTTTGGACACTCACCTAATCTGACCAAAGAACTCATCATAAACTTTACATAAAAATACTTGTTGTATGGCAAATGAAAGATACACTGGTTCTTAATGCAACCGCCGTGTTAGATTTTTAAAAAGAACTTTACCATAACAAACAGCTTGCGTTATTGCGAGACAGCGCTCGCCAAAACGGCRGAGAATAGGAATCAACATTTTCCACAGAAATACGAAATAACATCATAAATTGTTCTTACTTTTGCTGAGCTTCCATCAGAATGTTGTACAAGGAGTCCTTGGTCCAGAATAAATCGTTGTTTGGTTTTAGAATGTCCTTTTCTTCTGTCGAATTCGCGCCACAATGCTAGCCAATGTTGATAACGTTCCCAACTTCTCTCGACGCAAAGAACGGAAAACTCCAAAAGTCCCAATAAACGTTGAATAATCTGATAAAACTCGGTTGAAAAAACCTACTTTACGATGTTATTATCACATGTATCAAATAAAATCAGAGCCGGAGATATTCGCCGTGTATACCGAACGCTTATCAGAAGACAATGTCGAGGTACTTCGCGCGCCTTGGTAGACAAAGAAAATTCCTGACCTGCCACTCCAAAAGCTCTTGTTCGGCCTCAGATCAAGCTAGACACCCCATTCCACCTTCCACTGCCTGTTGACATCTAGTGGAAGGCGTATGAAGTGCATGCATATCGATAAATATAAAGCAATTGAATAGGCAGGCCCTGAAACAGAGCCTCGTTTTCAGATTTTTCACTTCCTGCATGGAAGTTTGCTGCAAAATGAGTTCTGTTTTACTCACAGACATAATTCAAACAGTTTTAGAAACTTCTGAGTGTTTTCTATCCAATAGTAATAATAATATGAATATTGTATGATCTAGAAAAGAGTACGAGGCCGTTTCATTTGGGCACGATTTTTTCCAAAGTGAAAACAGCGCCCCCCTATTGACAAGAMGTTTTAAGGATAATCCGTAATCATGGTAGCATCCACAAATTTCTAGAGTACCAAGCATGACGTAGTCATTGCGTGCTATGAATATGGGACCCAATACTTTACTTTTTTCTACTTTAATGCACATAAGTGAATTTTGTCGCAATAATATGTTTGCAGGAGTGCAGAGCCAAAACAACAAAACATGTGTCACTGTCCCAATACTTTTGGAGCTCACTGTATCTTTAGGAAGCCCTTTAATTCAAATAGATGTCCTTTCCTTYAGACCCCCTTCGGGACGGCAGGTAGCCTAGTGGTTAGCGTGTTGGGCCAGTAAACGAAAGGTTGCTGGATCGAATCCCTGAGCTGACAAGGTAAATATCTGTTGTTCTGCTCCTGAACAAGGCAGTTAACTCCCTGTTCCCTGGTAGGATGTCATTGTAAATAAGAATTTGTTCTTTACTGACTAGCCTAGTTAAAGAAAAAAGGAAGCGCTCAGCACAATTACAGTTACAAATCTTTCTCTCAGCTACTATTTTTATTCCTTCATCACCCTGTCTTTTATTTTCCTTTCCTCTCTCTCTCTCGCTCTCTCTCTCTCTCTCTCTCCCTCCCTCCTACTGTGTCCACATCCCTCATACTGTGTCCACGTAGTGAGGTGGTCTCGTTTGTTTTATCTTGCAGTGTCACGACTTCCACCGAAGGTGGCTCCTCTCCCTGTTCGGGCGGCGCTCAGCGGTCGTCGTCGCCGGTCTACTAGCTGCCACCGATACTTTCTTCTTTTCATTTGGTTATGTCTGTCTGGTGTTTCACCTGTGTTCGTTTAGTGTAATTAGGGGGGATATTTTATCTCGCCATACCCTCTGGGTTTTTGTGCGGGATTGTTACGTTTGCTGTCATTTCGTTTGGGTTGTGTTTTCTTGTGTTCTGTTGAACAGGTGTTTTTTTCCTGGACGGTGTCTGGTTGTTTTGAGGCTACTGTTGTAGTCCTGTTTCCTGTTCTTTAGACTTGTTAATAAAACGCCCAGGTTGAAATTTKCTCCCTCCTCCACACCCACTTCTCCTTGGGGAGATTATCTGACATGCAGTCAACAAACTCTCATTTTGACCCTGCTGGTCATCTATGAACGTTTGAACATCTTGAAGAACAATCTGGCCTTAATGGCCATGTACTCTTATAATCTCCAGCCAATAGAGGACTGGCCACCCCTCAGAGCCTGTTTCCTCTCTAGGTTTCTTCCTAGGTTCCTTCCTATGGAGTTTTTCCAAGCCACCATGCTTCTACATCTGCATTGCTTGCTCTATGGGGTTTTAGGCTGGGTTTCTGAATAAGCACCTTGTGACATATGCTGATGTAAAAAGGGCTTTATAAATACATTTAATTGTTTTGATTGATGGCTTGGCAGACCTATCAATTTCCAGACGTGTGTGTGTGGGTATTAAGCTACACTGCACTTTAACCTCATTGTATAATTTCCTCATTGTGTCACTGTCTTAATAMTTTTGGAGCTCACCGTATATCCTTTTGTCTACTTTTTACTGTTACCGAAGAACCCTTGTTGAACCCCACATGCCTTGCTCCCAGACAGACTAAATTACTTTTTTGCTCGCTTTGAGGACAATACAGTGCCACTGACACGGCCCGCTACCAAAACTTGCGGGCTCTCCTTCACTGCAGCCGASGTGAGTAAAACATTTAAACGTGTTAACCCTTGCAAGGCTGCAGGCCCAGACGGCAATCTCAGCCGCGTCCTCAGAGCATGAGCATGTCCTCAGACCAGCTGGCTGGTGTGTTTACGGACATATTCAATCAATCCTTATCCCAGTCTGCTGTTCCCACATGCTTCAAGAGGGCCACCATTGTTCCTGTTCCCAAGAAAACTAAGGTAACTGAGCTAAACGACTACCGCCCCGTAGCACTCACTTCCGTCATCATGAAGTGCTTTGAGAGACTAGTCAAGGACCATATCACCTCCACCCTACCTGACACCCTAGACCCACTCCAATTTGCTTACCGACCCAATAGGTCCACAGATGACGCAATCGCAACCACACTGCACACTGCCCTAACCCATCTAAACAAGAGGAATACCTATGTGAGAATGCTGTTCATCGACTACAGCTCAGCATTTAACACCATAGTACCCTCCAAACTCGTCATCAAGCTCGAGACCCTGGGTCTCGACCCCGCCCTGTGCAACTGGGTACTGGACTTCCTGACGGGCCGCCCCCAGGTGGTGAGGGTAGGTAACAACATCTCCACCCCGCTGGAATCCTCAACACTGGGGCCCCACAAGGGTGCGTTCTGAGCCTCTCCTGTACTCCCTGTTCACCCACGACTGCGTGGCCATGCACGCCTCCAACTCAATCATCAAGTTTGCGCACGACACTACAGTGGTGGGCTGATTACCAACAACGACGAGACGGCCTACAGGGAGGAGGTGAGGCCCTCGGAGTGTGGTGTCAGGAAAATAACCTCACACTCAACGTCAACAAAACAAAGGAGATGATTGTGGACTTCAGGAAACAGTAGAGGGAGCACCCCCCTATCCACATCGACAGGACAGTAGTGGAGAGGGTAGTAATAGGGTAGTAGTTCCTTGCGCTACACATCACGGACAAACTGAATTGGTCCACCCACACAGACAGCGTTGTGAAGAAGGTCAGCAGCGCCTCTTTCAACCTCAGGAGGCTGAAGAAATTCGCTTGTCACCAAAAGCACTCACAAAATTCTACAGATGCACAATCAAGAGCATCCTGTCGGGCTGTATCACCGCCTGGTACGGCAACTACTCCGCCCACAACCGTAAGGCTCTCCAGAGGTAGTGAGGTCTGCACAACGCATCACCGGGGGCAAACTACCTGCCCTCCAGACACGACACCACCGATGTCAAGGAAGGCCATAAAGATCATCAAGGACAACAACCACCCGAGCCACTGCCTGTTCACCCCGCTATCATCCAGAAGGCGAGGTCAGTACAGGTGCATCAAAGCAGGGACCGAGTGAAAAACAGCTTCGATCTCAAGGCCATCAGATTGTTAAACAGCCACCACTAACATTTAGTGGCTGCTGCCAACATACTGACTCAACTCCAGCCACTTTAATAATGGGAATTGATGGAAATGTATGTAAAAATGTATCACTAGCCACTTTAAACAATGCCACGTAATATAATGTTTACATACCCTACATTACTCATCTCATATGTATGTACTGTACTTTATACCATCTACTGCATCTTGCCTATGCCGTTCTGTACCATCACTCATTCATATATCTTTATGTACATTTTCTTTATCCCTTTACACTTGTGTGTATAAGGTAGTAGTTGTGGAATTGTTAGGTTAGATTACTCGTTGGTTATTACTGCATTGTCGGAACTAGAAGCACAAGCATTTCGCTACACTCGCATTAACATCTGCTAACCATGTGTRTGTGACAAATAAAATGTGATTTGATTTGAAAAACTATTCCACTTTCCCCTCACTTCTATATATATCGTTTATGTGTGACGTAAAGGTATGCAGAGGCCTTAACATAGATCAAATCTCATATGTTTAGAAATAGTAGGTTTACAGAGGGATAACTGGGGGATGAAAAAGAATGCTCCATTTACATAAGTCACACGCACTTACACACACACACCTTATGGACCTGTAGGCGTATGTCTTTTGTGTAACAATCAAAAGCTCTCTCTGGCTGTGTGCCGTGATCTTCCTGTACCCAGTCTGCTGAGAATGTCTCTCTCACACCACTGCTCTCCTGTTGTGGTGGGTTGGATTTCCCATTGATTGAGTGACAGCTCAGCTCATGGGGCGGAGCGAGGTCTTGTGGGTTTGTGTGTGTGGTTGTGTCCCAAATGGCAGCCTATTCCCTACATAGTGCACTACGTTTGACCAGAGCCCTATGGGCCTTAGTCAAAAGTAGTACACGTTATAGGGAACAGGGTGCCATTTGGGATGTAACCTGTGTTTTTCTAATCCCATAGGCCCAGTGCCTGTATCTGTCATGACTGACTCTGTGACTGCTTACATCAGGACCTCCAGCACATCAGCAGCCAGCCTGTTCAATCTCTACAGGATTAAAACTTGACTTTACCATTGTGATAGACAGACAGAGACAAATCAACTGATAAAATACAATAATAACATGTTGGCTACTATGGTACTGTTTTCACGTCCCCCGAATCCTGAATCTTAGTCTTGAGAATTAGAAATGGCAAATTTCACAAATGGCAAAGCTCCATGGAGCAGGCTGCTGTGGACAGGAGTGATCTGGCTCATGACTGCAGAAACAGGGCATATCAACAGGGCTTATCTTGTCCTGCTGGAAACTGGTCAGTCACACACACACGCACGCACATACACAATACACATACAGTTGTAAAGTTGGAAGTTTACATACACTTAGGTTGGAGTCATTAAAAC
This sequence comes from Salvelinus sp. IW2-2015, assembly GCF_002910315.2. Lineage (NCBI taxonomy): Eukaryota > Metazoa > Chordata > Actinopteri > Salmoniformes > Salmonidae > Salvelinus > Salvelinus sp. IW2-2015. The sequence continues at coordinate 26,896,395 of NC_036851.1, forward strand.
TTGTTTTTCAACCACTCCACAAATTTCTTGTTAAGAAACTATAGTTTTGGCAAGTCGGTTAGGACATCTACTTTGCATGACACAATTTTTCCAACAATTGTTTACAGACAGATTATTTAACTTATAATTCACTGTTTCACAATTCCAGTGGGTCAGAAGTTTACATACACTAAGTTGACTGTGCCTTTAAACAGCTTGGAAAATTCCAGAAAATTATGTCATGGCTTTAGAAGCTTCTGATAGGCTAATTGACATAATTTGAGTCAATTGGAGGTGTACCTGTAGATGTATTTCAAGGCCGACCTTCAAACTCAGTGCCTCTGCGTGACATCATGGGAATATCAAAGAAAATCAGCCAAGACCTCAGAAAAAACATTGTAGACTCCACAAGTCTGGATCATCCTTGGAGCAATTTCCAAACGCCTGACGGTACCACGTTCATTCATCTGTACAAACAATAGTACGCAAGTATAAACACCATGGGACCACGCAGCCGTCATACCACTCAGGAAGGAGACGCGTTCCTAGAGATGAACGTACTTTGGTGCGAAAAGTGCAAATCAATCCCAGAACAACAGCAAAAAGACCTTGTGAAGATGCTGGAGGAAACAGGTACAAAAGTATCTATATCCACAGTAAAACGAGTCCTATGTCGACATAACCTGAAAAGCCACTCAGCAAGGAAGAGCCACTGCTCCAAAACCGCCATAAAAAACAGACTATGGTTTGCAACTGCATATGGGGACAGAGATCGTACTTTTTGGAGAGATGTCCTCTGGTCTGATGAAAACAAAAATAGAACTGTTTGGCCATAATGACCATTGTTATGTTTGGAGGAAAAAGGGGAGGCTTGCAAGCCGAAGAACACTATCCAACCGTAAAGCACGGGGTGGCAGCATCATGTTGTGGCGTGGTTGCTGCAGGAGGGACTGGTACACTTCACAAAATAGATGGCATCATGAGGTAGGAAAAGTATGTGGATATATTGAAACAACATCTCAAGACATCAGTCAGGAAGTTAAAGCTTGGTCGCAAATGGTCTTCCAAATGGACAATGACACCAAGCATACTTCCAAGTTGTGGCAAATTGGCTTAAGGACAACAGAGTCAAGGTATTGGAGTGGCCATCACAAAGCCCTGACCTCAATCCCTATACAAACTTTGTTGGCAGAACTGAATAAGCGTGTGCAAGCAAGGAGGCTACAAACCTGACTCAGTTACACCAGCTCTGTCAGGAGGAATGGGCCAAAATTCACCCACTTATTGTGGGAGCTTGTGGAAGGACTACCCGAAACGTTTGACCAAGTTAAACAATTTAAAGGCAATGCTACCAAATACTATATTGAGTGTATGTAAACTTCTGACCCACTGGGAATGTGATGAAAGAAATAAAAGCTTAAATAATCATTCTCTCTACTATTATTCTGACATTTCACATTCTTAAAAAAAGTGGTGATCCTAACTGACCTAAGACAGGGAATTTTACTATGATTAAATGATTAAATGTCAGGAATTGTGAAAAACTGAGTTTAAATGTATTTGGCTAAGGTGTATGTAAACTTCCGACTTCAACTGTACACACACACAGACAGACACACACACAGAAGATGGGATCCACTTTTGTGACCTACTTAAGGTAGAGCCCTGCTCTCAGACAACCATGGTAAAAGGGTCTTCCCAGTCTAAAGAGGACAGGACTACTACTACCCATATAGAGCCCTGTGTTACTCAGCATACAGCTACACATGGTTATGGTCACTTATAGCCAGGCCATACAAAACCCTTATCTACAGTACACTACAGTAACCTACTTACTCGACAGCAGGACACTACACATGGATCCTCACAAGTGGAGAATGTAGTCCTAAAGTTACCTACTACAGACAGTAGCCATGGAAATATGTGACAAATGTACTTTTCAAAGGGCTATTTAGATCAGCCATACTGGTTAGGTTTGAATTGGCTCCAAAGTCAAACCAAATCTCTTTGGAAATATGTGGGGTGTGATAACAGGGTCAGAGCCACATGACTTATAACCGTGGCGGCTTAGGGTCATGAAATATTGTGTAGCTGAAGGGCGTTGGGTGGCGGTTGAATAAAGAGAAAACAATACATTAACAACATGTATTATTTGTGAAATTCATGTCTATAGGCTACATTTAGTTTTTTTCCATTATTTTTTCTGGCATTAGTGGGTAGCCTAAGCTTTAGGGCTAACTGTAGCGCGCCAAATACACACAATTGCAGGTGCATCATGCAATCTGAGGGCACAAAGTATGTCATGGATGCTGGGGTCGTCTAAAATGTTATCGTTTCTGGCAATCTAGAGCCATAAATCATTATGCTTAATTCTACATAAAAAATATTTTCATTTTACTGCATGTCTAAGCATACCTCTTGAGCTGTGTGTATCCTCCTGACCTGTGTTTTTTTGCTAAAATCTGGGTAAAGGTTGAACGCAACGTGAGTCAGTACAGTTAGTAATTGCTTGCTTTTCTTAAGTCTACTAACCTTGCCAGCAGGCATGCCAGCTAATAAAGTTAGACAAGCTAGCTACTCAAACTTGATTGATAGCCTTAAATGGCTTCTTGGTAGCTAGTTATGAAGTTTAGAGATTGGGAAACTATCTGGGCTGGCTAAAGCCAAATTGCTAGGTGGCWAGTAGTATTACAGAGAAGAAGAAAAATCTTAAACAAAAAATAATATATACATTTTTTTTAAAGGACAAATCTGAGGTGGCACATGATTGTATGTAGTTTCTTGCAAAAGCCCTCTGTGACTTTAAAGAATAATTGTAGAAATGAAATGCTTTTTATTGTGTTGAGTTGACATAAATCCAGTTACTGTAGTTGCATTTTAGGAGGTTGGTTTGATAGCTAATGCTTTGGTCTATCAAAATATATGTTTTAAATGTTGTTAATATTAACACAAATATTTGATATTGTCCCATCTTTTAAGAATCCTTGAGCTGTAAAACCGCAACGTTGTCTCCCAGCTTCATGGCAAAACATGTAAAATAGCATGAGATTAGCTATAAAACTGCAAATCTTTCATGGGCAGTACACAATTTCTATACAGTGAATTTCAATCATAGATGAAGACAGTAGGTAATTTAAGACAGAAACAATAGGATGGAGGTTGGTCGGGGAGGATGGGTAGGCTTTCAACACGAATGTCTAGCAACCTGAAGGTTGTGTGTTCGAATCATGGAGAACTTTAGCATTTTAGCTAATTAGCAACTTTGCCACTACTTATTACTTGTTAGCTACTGTGCAACTACTTAGCATGTTACCTAACCCTTCCCCATAACCCTAACCTTAACCCTTTAACCTAACTCCTAACCTTAAACTTAACCCTTTAACTACTTAGCTAGCATGTTACCTAACCATAACCATAACCCTTAAACCTAACCCTAACCCCTAACCTTAATCTTAACCCCTAGCCTAGCTAATGTTAGCCACCTAGCTAATGTTAGCAAAAACAAATTGGAATTTGTGTAATGTACACGAACGAATGCGTTATAAAGAAATCAAATTGTGTAATACACACAAAATACATTGTGATGAACTTAGTGTTATGAATTTCGAATAAAGAATTTGTGTCTATTTCAAAATAAACTGTGCCTTTAGATGAGGTCATCCCCACTGCAGTAAACTGTGGACTGTTTGGCTGTGATGGCTCCTATGGCTAGCTGCTCTAAACTTCCTGTCGGAAAGCTGCCAAGGCAAATACCCCTCAGTGCACACTGCTCTCATCAGCAAACTATGAATCTGTTATAGAACAATTTAACCCTTTCCTATCCTCTCCCATCCAATTAGTATTAACTCTGCTCATAGCCAAAAAAGGGTACAGAAACTGTCACTGTCCATCCCTGGAAAGCGAGGGATTATACTGTGTTTTATACACCGAACATTATCATTCTGGTTTCACATGAGCCTGAGTAATTTAATCTGATAATGATCCTTAATCTGGTACACCCAAATAAAACAGGACTGTTTGTTTTTGTGACCTGGTTCAATCCACATTGTTTCCATGTCATTTCAATCCCAAAATTCTATGTGATGGCGTTGAATCATCATGGAAAACTGATTGGATTTGGAAAGAGTAATCAGTTTAAGGGAATTTAATATTTTTAATACTTTTAGCCTAACCTTTTTGTTGATTTCACATTGAATTCATGTTAGTTGACAACTCAACCAAATGTAAATCAAAACTAGACGTTGAAATGATGTCTGTGCCCAGTGGGTTCTCTAAATGTCAGCAATCATAGATACACTGTAGGGCCAGGATCATATGTTCAAGAAAAGGAAAAACTCCAGGCCCTGATCATAAACAGTGTGCATTAGGAAAGTCTGTGGTGAAGAAGTGAATACAACACACTGACTATTGCTTCATCTTGACATTCCATCAAGAGCAGCTGACCCAGAGGAACTCCCTTGGTTCCATCTAACTCACAGCAGAGGCTTTCACACTGACGAGACCAGCGATGGAGCGTCAGCTCAACCACACTTCACCACCATCATTTCCTTTTTAGTTACTTTGTATCAGGTTTATTTTTACACTTACCGGCAGTGATGACCTCATACACACACACACACAGACTGGGTAATTAGTCAGAGTTTATGTGCTGCAGTAGTTTAGGAGTCAGAGACGCTAAATTCTCTTTGAGGGCTCTGAGTGTGTTTCCGAGCACGTTTTCCCAAACATTTTCATAACATATTCAGTCTTTCTCACTTTGTGTTTGTATACAGTTCACTGATTATTGAGCCTAATGAAAAGTGGGAAGAGAGGATGAGGAAGAGAGGAGAGAAAAAAAATAAAAGTTTGTGTGTGAGTGACAAAATTAGTGAGCAAGTTCGAGGAAAAGACATTGGCCTTGATAAGTACAGTATAAAAACATCACCAGCCTCCGAATTCAGTTAAATTTGCTTGAATTGCTTTCAATTGTGAGCTATTAAAACTATTAATACAGATTTTTCCATCATGAAAGGAGGGGTCTTGATTCTGCCTTATAAGCTGATGACAAAGAGAGAAAACACAGCTAGCACATAATGTTCTGAAAACCGTGTTTCTTAGAGCTTGGTGAGAGCTTGATTGTCCTATGGTTATTTTGCATACAACCTTCCCACAACTTTCTGGGAATGTTGCAGGATATTGCTTGGCTTTGGAACATTCTCAGCACATTTAAGGAACATGACAAAATAAGGCTATTTTCTTGGCATTTCATTACTTTAACAGAACRTTTCCTAAAAGTTCAAACATGGTTACATTTAATTATATTTTTGGTCATGTTCTAGGAACGTTCTCCAACTGGTTTGACATTGGGAATGTTGTCAAACAGTCCAGAGAACGTTAAGAAACAATGTTCTTGTCACGCCCTGACCTGAGATATCTCTGTTTTATTTATATTTTGGTTASGTCAGGGTGTGACTAGGGTGGATTACGCTAGTTTTGTATTGTCTAGGGGTTTTGTATTGTCTAGGGATTTTGTATGTCTAGAGTTTTGTAGGTCTAGGTATTTGTATGTTTATGGTGGCCTGATATGGTTCCCAATCAGAGGCAGCTGTTTATCGTTGTCTCTGATTGGGGATCATATTTAGGTAGCCATTTCCCCTTTGGTGTTTGTGGGTCTTATTCTATGTTTAGTTGCCTGTCTGAACTATTCATATAGCTTCACGTTTCGTTCGTTTTGTTAGTTTGTTCACTGTTCTTTCTTTAATAAAAGAAGAATGTACGCACACCACGCTGCACCTTGGTCCGATTCATACGACGAACGTGACAGTTCTTCTGTGTGAATTTCAATACTTCAGCATAACGTTTTCTGCAGGTTTCCTCATGGTTCTATTTAAAGTCATGTTCTCAGAATGTTCAGAGAATGTTAAGAAACAATGTTCTTCTGTGGGAATTTCAGTACTTTAGCATAAAATTTTCTGCCGGTTTTCTCATTGTTCTATTTAAAGTGATGTTCTCAGAACATAAAGACAACATTCCATAAAAAAACACAAGAAAACATTAGTAACGTTCAAAGATCTTGATGAGTGCTTGTTTTCTTTGAAATAAAAATTAACAGCTTTGTATGAGTTTAAAAAAAAACATGGCACGGTAGCTATATCCTGGTGGCGCAGAACAGAATATARAGAACAGAAGATCATAGGTTGGAATCTCACTGACGACCATGCCATAATAAAAAATAAATGTGTTTGCATGATTAATGACAAAGCAAATTAATTTCCATGTCCTATCTTGTCATGCCCTGACCTTAGAGATCCTTTTAATTCTCTATTTGGTTAGGTCAGGGTRTTATTAGAGTGGGCAATCTATGTTTTCTATTTCTTTGTTGGCCGGGTATGGTTCCCAATCAGAGGCAGCTGTCTATCGTTGTCTCTGATTRGGGATCATACTTAGGCAGCTTTTTCCCACCTGTAGTTTGTGGGAGCTTGTTTTTGTATTGTTGCTGTTGAGCCCTACAAGGCTGTATGTTTCGTTGGTTTCTCTTTCTTGTTTTGTTGCTGGTTATCATTAATAAATATGATTAACCTACCCCACGCTGCATCTTGGTCCGACCATTCTTACAACGACGAGCGTGACATATCTGTCCTTGGTGTTCAAAACAGTTAACCCAAACTAAGTTAGCAGTGTAATTGAAAGTCTTGTTGAAACATTCAGTGAAAGTTTAAAAAAAATACATTACAATTTCGTTCAAAACGTTCACTAGATTTATAAAATGTTCTCAGAATGTTTTTTAATCATGTTCAAATAACATTCTCAGAATGGTAATAAAACCGTTCAGGGAACCATAGAGAACCATAGTAAAACATTCTCAGAACCTCCCTGCAACCTAAAAATGTACATTACCAGAATAGGCAAAATTGTCCCTTCCATTCTCAGAAAGTAAAAAAAAACGTTCAGTTTTAATGGTCAGGAAATGTATGGCTTTATTCCCAGAACCTATGGGAAACCTAAAATGTACGTTTCCACAACTTCCAAGGACCAAATGCACTAGCTGGTAATGCACTAACATCACCAGGCATTCCTGCCTATTTATCCCCCAAAAATGATGGCGTCTCTGACCCTGACCTCACTGAACAATGTTCACATCAATATATAGAAAGTCACATTACATCTTCTTAGATGAACTGGGAGAAGGGGGAGATAAAAAGAGAGAGGATGAGAGAGTAAGAGAGAGAGAGAAAGTGAGGGATTGAGATGTAAAGAAGAGAGAATATGGTTCTGTTTTGACTCTCTGTCTCAGGTTAATAAACAAGGGAGACAGAGGAGGAACAGAACAGGTTGGGTCACTGGGGTGTTGGGGGAGAGGTAATGGTTAACACAGAGAGAGGGGAGGTAGAGGGTAGAGAGATAAGATAAGATGGCGCCGGAGAACAAGGCTGACGTTTTATGTATTCCTAACCAATTGTGTTTTTTTGTTTGTTTCTTTGCGTTGTTTGTAACTTATTTTTTTACTTATTTTGTACATAATGTTGCTTCTACTGTCTCTTATGACCGAAAATAACTTCTGGGCATCAGAACTGCAATTACTCACCACGGACTGGCAGAATCCTTTTTTTCCTTTAATGAGTCCGATGAGCCCGACGTGAATGACATACTGCTTCCCCGGGAACAGGCCCAGATCCCGTAATTTGCGTAAATAGAAGGCGATCTTGGACAATTCGTAGGCGATCGGACTCATTAAAGGCGATCTGAGAATTCGTAGGCGATCGAATGTACCCCCACTTCCTTCCATTCTGCTAGCAAACGTGCAATCTTGGAAAATAAAATCGATGACCTATGCCGAAGATTAAACTACCAACGGGACATTCAAAACTGTAATATCTTCTGCTTCACGGAGTCGTGGCTGAAGGACAACATTATCAACATACAGCTGGCTGGTTGTACACTGTATCGGCAGGACAGAACAGCAGCATCTGGTAAGACGAGGGGTGGCGGACTATGTATTTTTGTAAATAACAGCTGGTGCATGATATCTAAGGAAGTCTCGAGGTTTTGCTCACCCGAGGTAGAGTATCTCATGATAAGCTGAGTTTTCATCTGTATTTTTCATAGCTGTCTACATACCACCACAGACTGATGCTGGCACTAAGACCGCACTGAATGAGCTGTATTTCGCCATAAGCAAACAGGAAAACGTTCACCCAGAGGCGGCGCTCCTAGTAGCCGGAGACTTTAATGCAGGGAAACTTAAATCTGTCTTACCAAATTTCTATCAGCATGTTAAACGTGCAACCAGAGGGAAAAAAACTCTGGACCACCTTTACTCCACACACAGAGAGGCGTACAAAGCTCTCCCTCGCCCTCCATTTGGCAAATCTGACCATAAGTCTAAACTTCTAATTCCTGCTTATAATTAAAAATTAAACTCGATCAATGAAAAAGTGGTCAGATGAAGCAGATGCTAAGCTACAGGACTGTTTTGCTAGCAGAGACTGGAATATGTTTTGGGATTCCTCCGATGGCATTGAGGAGTACACCACATCAGGCAATGGCTTCATCAATAAGTGCATCGATGATGTCATTCCCACAGTGACCGTATGTACATACCCCAACCAGAAGCCATGGATTACAGGCAACATCCGCACTGAGCTAAAGGCTAGAGCTCCCGCTTTCAAGGAGCGGGACTCTAACTCGGAAGCTTATAAGAAATCCTGCTATGCCCTCCGACGAACCATCAAACAGGCAAAGCATCAAAACAGGACTAAGATCGAATCATACTACACCGGCTCTGATGCTCGTCGGATGTGGCAAGGCTTGCAAACCATTACAGACTACAAAGGGAAGCATAGCCGAGAGCTGCCCAGTGACACGAGCCTATCAGACGAGCTAAACTACTTCTATGCTCGCTTCGAGGCAAATAACACTGAAACATCCATGAGAGCACCAGCAGTTCCGGAAGACTGTGATCACGCCCTCCGCAGCCAATGTGAGTAAGACCTTTAAACAGGTCAACATTCACAGGGCCGCAGGGCCAGACGGATTACCAGGACGTGTACTGCGAGCATGCGCTGACCAACTGGCAAGTGTCTTCACTGACATTTTCAACCTCTCCCTGTCCGAGTCTGTAATACCAACATGTTTTAAGCAGACCACCATAGTCCCTGTGCCCAAGAACACTAAGGTAACCTGCCTAAATGACTACTGACCCGTAGCACTCATGTCTGTAGCCATGAAGTGCTTTGAAAGGCTGGTCAGAAACCCTAGACCCCCTCCAATCAATAAGCTAAGGACCCTGGGACTAAACACCTCCCTCTGCAACTGGATCCTGGAATTCTTGACGGGCCGCCCCCAGGTGGTAAGGGTAGGTAACAACACATCCTCAACACAGGGGCCCCTCAGTGGTGCGTGCTCAGTACCCTCCTGTGCTCCCTGTTCACTCATGACTGCACAACCAGGGAAGACTCCAACACCATCATTAAGTTTACCGATGACACAACAGTGGTAAGCCTGATCACCGACAACGACGAGACAGCCTATAGGGAGGAGGTCAGAGACCTGGCCGTGTGGTGCCAGGACAACAACCTCTCCCTCAACGTGAGCAAGACAAAGGAGATGATTGTGGACTACAGGAAAAAGAGGACCGAGCACGGCCCATTCTCATCGACGGCGCTGTAGCGGAGCAGGTTGAGGGCTTCAAGTTCCTTGGTGTCCACATCACCAACAAACTAACATGGTCCAACACACCAAGACAGTCGTGAAGAGGGCACGACGAAACCTATTCCCCTTCAGGAAACTAAAAAGATTTGACATGGGTCCTCAGATCCTCAAAAGGTTCTACAGCTGCACCATCGAGAGCATCCTGACTGGTTGCATCACTGCCTGGTATGGCAACTGCTCGGCCTCCGACCGCAAGGCACTACAGCGGGTAGAGCGTACGGCCCAGTACATTACTAGGGCCAAGCTTCCCGCCATCCAGGACCTCTATACCAGGCGGTGTCAGAAGAAGGCCCTAAAAATTGTCAACCACTCCAGCCACCCTAGCCATAGACTGTTCTCTCTGCTACAGCACGGCAAGTGGTACCGGAGCCCCAAGACTAGGTCCAAGAGGCTTCTAAACAGCTTCTACCCCCAAGACTCTCCTCCTGAACATCTAATCAAATGGTACCCAGACTATTTGCATTGACCCCCCCCCCCCCCTTCACACCGCTGCTACTCTTTGTTGTTATCATCTATGCATAGTCACTTAACTCTACCACATGTACATATTACCCAACTAACCGGTGCCCCGCACATGACTCTGTACGGTACCCCCCCGGTGTATAGTCTCGCTATTTTATTTCACTGCTGCTCTTTATTACTTGTTACTTTTATTTCTTATTCTTATTCGTATTTTTTATATTTTTCTAAACTGCATTGTTGGTTAGGGGCTGTAAGTAAGCATTTCACTGTAAGATCTACACCTGTTGTATCGGCGCATGTGACTAATACAATTTTATTGGATTTGATTTTGATAATTGAGAGGGAGAGCAAGAAAGAGAGCGAGAGAGAGAGAGGGATAGGGAGTTGAGGGGACAAACATGCACCGGGGGTTGTGAAGGGAATAGAAGGTCAAGAAACACAGAACACACAGAGAAGAGAAAAGTAGGAGGTGGAAAGAAGGAAAGTAGAAGGCTAACCACTTTCTCCCCTCATGTGTCCTAAGAGTGGAGGATGGAAAGCCAGATGAGAGAGTGAAAAGACAGAGGAGAGAGAGAGGAAAGACAAAGGAAAGAGAGAGAGGAAGACAGAGAGAGAGAAAAGATGAGGAGCGAGAGACAGAGGAGAGCGAGAGGGGACGACAGAGGAGAGTGAGAGGGAACGACAGAGGAGAGCAAAGGGGAACGACAAGAGGAGAGGAGAGGGGAAGACAGAGGAGAGCAGAGGGGAATGACAGAGGAGAGCGAGAGGGGAACGACAGAGGAGAGCGAGAGGGGAACGACAGAGGAGAGCGAGAGGGGAACGACAGAGGAGAGCGAGAGGGGAACGACAGAGGAAGGCGAGAGAGGGAACGATAGAGGAGAGAGAGAGTGGAAAGGGGGGCAGAAAGCTCATGAGAAGACAGTCAGACACTTACACCCGGCAGTGTCAATAAAGCAACACACATACACATACATTCTAAATCAGAACCAGACTTAACAGTGGACAGAGATAGACAGGGGTGGGGGTATAGATGAACCATCCTCTCTCTCTCTCTATCATTCAATTGCAATGCTGTCACTTGCTTGAAAGACAACAAGATGGAATGAGTGAGAGAGGCAGCATAATAGAGTGCCATCCTAACATAATGCTTTCCTAGTTTACCCATTTCGCACATCTACTCTGTCTCTGCAGCATGGATAGAACTGCACTTAATCACTGCCTGAGCAACTGGAACAACAGAGGATTTAAGAGGGGGAAGAGAGAAACAGGGACAGAGAGAGGGAGAGAGTGGTAATCTGTCCCATCACAGTACTGACTCCCCGCGCACACAACCACTCTGTGCAAACCAAACACTGTCACAGAAAAAGAGGAAAGCCAGACAGACACTTGACATATACTTCAACCACTGGGAGATGTGACACACACACACACACACACACACGACACACACACACACACACACACACGACACACACACACACACACACACACACACACACAACACACACCACCACCAACACAACACATACCCCAGCACACACACACACACACACACAACCAGTGGGCATTAAGCTCTCTGGTTGATCAGTATTATCTTGTTGGTGCAGAAGTGGATGGTCCCAGTCAGAAGTCAGATTATAACAGCATGATATTCTGGAGTCTCCATCTTCTCCTGGTATATCAGCTCTACTGCACTATGGCGCATAGCAGTTGTTCCTATGGTACATCACTGCACTTTGATGAATTAAACTAGGTCCATGTCCCAAAAGCAACCCTATTCCTATGGGCCCTGGTCAAATATAGTGCACTATATAGTTTGGCTGTTTGGCTTATGATAAGGTACGTAGGTGTTATCTACACTGACATGCTAAAAGGTTAACATGCTCCACAAATGGGTTGTTCAATTGACAATCTGCGTGCATGTTCGTATGTGTGTTTGTGTGTGTGTGTTGGCTCGTATTTGAGGATGTGTGCAGGATGGATAGAGGATGTAATCCTCAGTCAGCCAGGCAGCAGATCTGTCATTCAAACAGGCCTCAAGCCTCAGTATCTTTATATTTAGCCTTTGGTAAATTAGGAAATGAATCAAAACAGGGTCGTCAGAGAGAGAGAGGAGATTATCTCTACACTGTACAAACACACTTAAACATGTACACACACTTAAACAACCCCCCCCCCCCCCCCCACCCACACACAGTCGTGGTTACAAGAGTACAAATATTTTGGCAGGGAGGGAGCTCTCTGACATCCCTAACTCATGGAGAGGAGAGCTCTCCTGTACAGCTCCTGTGCCAGGGCAGGCTCACAGCACCGCTAAATTGTGCCAAAGACAGAGCTTTGAGGAACTGAGAGGACCTCTAGTCAAAAAGAGGAGAGAGTACGGGCCTCCCTGGTGGCGCAGTGGTCTAAGGCACTGCATCGCAGTGCTAGCTGTGCCACCAGAGACTCTGGGTTCGAGCCCAGGCTCTGTCGCAGCCGGCCGCGACCGGGAGGTCCATGAGGCGACGCACAATTGGCCCAGCATCGTCCGGGTTAGGGAGGGTTTGGCCGGTAGTGATATCCTTGTCTCATCGCGCACTAGCGACTCCTGTGGCGGGTCGGGCACAGTGCACGCTGACCAGGTCGCYAGGTGTACGGTGTTTCCTCCGACACATTGGTACGGCTGGCTTCCGGGTTGGATGCGTTTTTTCACCTTTATTTAACCAGGTAGACTAGTTGAGAACAAGTTCTCATTTGCAACTGCGACCTGACCAAGATAAAGCATAGCAATTCGACACATACAACAACACAGAGGTACACATGGAATAAACAAAACATAGTCAATAATACAGTAGAACAAAAGAAAACAAAAAGTATATATACACCGAGTGCAAATGAAGTAAGATAAGGGAGTTAAGGCAATAAATAGGCCATGGTGGCGAAGTAATTACAATATAGCAATTAAACACTGGAATGGTAGATGTGCAGAAGATGAATGTGCAAGAAGAGATACTGGGGTGCAAAGGAGCAAGATAAATAAATAAATACTGTATGGGGATGAGGTAGGTAGATAGATGGRCTGTTTACAGATGGGCTATGTACAGGTGCAGTGATCTGTGAGCTGCTCTGACAGCTGGTGCTTAAAGCTAGTGAGGGAGATATGAGTCTCCAGCTTCAGAGATTTTTGCAGTTCGTTCCAGTCATTGGTAGCAGAGAACTGTAAGGAAAGACGACCATAGGAGAAATTGGCTTTGGGGGTGACCAGTGAGATATACTTGCTGGAGCGCGTGCTATGGGTGGGTGCTGCTATGGTGACCAGTGAGCTGAGATAAGGCGGGGCTTTACCTAGCAGAGACTTGTAGATAACCTGTAGCCAGTGGATTTGGCGACGAGTATGAAGCGAGGACCAACCAACGAGAGTGTACAGGTCGCAGTGTTGGGTAGTGTATGGGGCTTTGGTGACAAAACGGATGGCACTGTGATAGACTGCATCCAGTTTGTTGAGTAGAGTGTTGGAGGCTATTTTATAGATGACATCACCGAAGTCGAGGATCAGTAGGATGGTCAGTTTTAAGAGGGTATGTTTGGCAGCATGAGTGAAGGATGCTTTGTTGAGATATAGGAAGCCAATTCTAGATTTAATTTTGGATGGGAGATGCTTAATGTGAGTCTGGAAGGAGAGTTTACAGTCTAACCAGACACCTAGGTATTTGTGTTAAGAAGCAGTACGGCTTGGTTGGGTTGTGTTTCGGGGGACGCATGGCTCTCGACCTTCGTCTCTCCTGAGCCCGTATGGGAGTTGTAACAGATGATAATGAACATAACATTTCTTCACCACAGCGCTCCATAAATCCCCTTTCAGTTGTCGGAAACAGTTTTTTTGGGGGGGAAAGGATAGCTGTTCAGAGTTTGTGTGTGTATTGGGGGGTCAGGGGGTTGCTTAAGCCTAGCTTTTTGGGGGAAAGGAATGTTCGGCAGAGTGACTCAGTGACTCCAGCGTTTCCATGATCCAATGATCCGAAAGCAGCACATTCCGRGACACTGCAGATTTCCAGATGTGAGCGTATCGCTGACTCTCTCGGGATCTATGTAAACCCTACATCACTGAGCAAAGAGTCACAGTGTCTATTGCAACCCTACATCACTGAGCAAAGAGTCAGTGTCTATTTAAACCCTACATCACTGAGCAAAGAGTCACAGTGTCTATGTACATTTTGCAACCTTAGTTTAAACCCAATGGTTTATATACAGTGCCTTCAGAAAGTATTCAGACTCTTTGACYTTTTTCACATTTCGTTACGTTACATCCTTATTCTAAAATAGATTTTTTTTWTTTTTATCTTGAGCAATCTACACACAATACCCCAAAATGACAAAGCGAAAACAGCTTTCTAGAAATGTTTTCAAATGTATTAAATGTAATAAACAGAAATACTTTATTTACTTAATTATTCAGACCCTTGCTATGAGACTCAAAATTGATCTCAGGTGCATCCTGTTTCTGTTGATTATCCTTGAGATGTTTMTAYAACTTGATTGGAGTTCACCTGTGGTAAATTCAATTGATTGGACATGATTTGGAAAGGCACACACCTGTCTATATAAGGTCTCACAGTTGACAGTGCATGTCAGAGCAGAAACCAAGCCATGAGRTCGAAGGAATTGTCCGTAGAGCTCCGAGACACGATTGTGTCGAGGCACAGATCTGGGGAAGGGTACCAAAACATTTCTGCAGCATTGAAGATCCCCAAGATCACAGTGGCCTCCATCATTCTTAAATGGAAGAAGTTTGGAAACACCAAAACTCTTCCTAGAGCTGGTCGCCCAGCCAAACTGAGCAATCGGGGGAGAAGGGTCGTTGTCAGGGAGGTGACCAAGAACTCGGTCATCACTCTGACAGAGCTCCAGAGTTCCTCTGTGGAGATGGGAGAAATTTCCAGAAGGACAACAATCTCTGCAGCACTCCACCAATCAGGCCTTTATTATAGAATGGTCAGACAGAAGCCACTCCTCAGTAAAAGGCACATGACAGCCAGCTTGGAGTTTGCCAAAAGACACCTAAAGACTCTCAGACCATGAGAAACAATATTGTCTGGTCTGAACTCTTTGGCCTGAATGCCAAGCATAACTTCTGAATGCCAAGTGTCACGTCTGGAGGAAACCTGGCACCATGGCAGCATCATGCTGTGGGAGGTTTTTCAGTGGCAGGGACTGGGAGAGTAGTCAGGATCGAGGCAAAGATGAACGGAGAAAAGTACAGAGAGATCCTTGATGAAAACCTGCTCCAGACGCTCAGGACCTCAGACTGGGGTGAAGGTTCCCCTTCCAACATGACAACGACCCTAAGCACACAGACAAGACAACGCAGGAGTGGCTTCAGGACAAGTCTGTGAATGTCCTTGAGTGGCCCAGCCAGAGCCCGGACTTGAACCCGATCAAACATCTCTGGAGAGACCTGAAAATATCTGTGCAGCGATGCACCCATCTAACCTGACAGAACTAGAGAATCTGCAGAGAAGAATGGGAGAAACTCCCCATATACAGATGTGCCAAGCTTGTAGCGTCATACCCAAGAAGACTCGATGCTGTAATCACTGCCAGAGGTGCTTCAACAAAGTACTGCATACTTTGCAAATGTGATATTTCAGTTTTCCGAAAGCACTGTATAGTTACTGTTTTTGTTTGAACTCTATATTACTGAGAATACAATAATTATGTCACTGTTCTAACTTTATATAACTGATAACTCTAACTAGATGTGTAGTGTGATACATTTTCACATTATGCACAGCTTCCCGGGTCCGCATGAGACTAGCAATGTGTCTGCTGCAAACCCCAGAGCAGAGTGAACACAACCAGGGCCCAAAGACATTTAATTTCCTCTGGAGGAGTTGGAGTCTCAGCAAAACATCACCATCAATTATCGTCAGCTGTCTCTCCCCCGAGAGAGAACAAGAGAGAAGAGTGCAAAGGAATGAGGAGTTAAAGGGAGAAGGACAGACAGACTGACAAAAAAAAAAAGAAAATGAAAGATTGAGAGAAAGATAGAGACACTGACGTACCACACACCTCCTAGAGGTCGCCCCCTTAGAATTAGGACTTAGAATACTAGAATTGGGTGAACCTTCTTATGATGGAATTAAGGTCAGCCATTTTGGTCAGGGAGTTGGTCAACCATGGTTGCCATTTCTGTGGTAAGATATTGTGTAAAATAATGAATTTGAAGAATTTGTTTGCACTGTATTTTTGTTTGCTAGCTAGCCAGTCAGTTTTAAACGAACGATTCCTTTAATGTTTCAAATTAATTGCCAATATGTCAACATTCCATTCAAACAATGCAGTCAATCCACAGCCATACACTGGCTGAAAGAAGTAGATGTTAGGACAAGTTGTAAATGCAACAAGTACTGATATTGTATCATATAACAGCACTCTCAGCTTTCCAAGAAAACAAAAGTTGAGACATTTATGGTCAGTTTACATATATTTTAGAAGCTATTTATACGGAACATTTGTATAAAATGCATATAAACTGTATTTATGATTACATGACAATATTTTAGGTTGACAAATATATTCTATTACACAATTTCTGATATATCACATGCCTTTGTTTTATTTTCCTRCATAAGTAAAATCAGGATTATGCCTCTACTGCCATTCATTCCAATAGAGTACCAAAGTATGAGTCATAATACCACAATAAAAAAGGATCAATTCTCTCAGCCTATAGCTGTGGCAGTGTCTCGGTCTCAATATCTGATCACAGAACAACAGATTTGGACAGTGAAGAAGAGTATAGGCTATACTTAATGGTGCCCATTTGCTAGTATTATCTGACCTAAAAACAGATTGAATATCAACCAACAATCGATGGAGCACTGCTGATTCTCTCTCATCATCTGATCTCAGACCATCTCAGACAAACGTGTATGTTTACAGAAGCAAAAAACACAGACTTCACAACTGCAAAGACCATCTGACCTACAGTATAACTGAGAAAGCAAACTAAACTCCATCTCATCGGAGACCAGTAAAGCGAAGAGAAGTAGCTGGGTGAAAATGACGGACATAAGGCAGAGATGTACCAACCTCGGACTCGGGCGTAGCAGCAGCCACACTTAGCCAGTACTTTTCGGAACAGGTGTTGACACCCGCACCCCCGCTGATGGTGACCCCCCTTCATGCTGATCCACTGCCGTTAGTCCCAAAACGACCAGGGGTGGGCATGGCACAGGACACACACACTCACACACACACTCACGCTCAAATGCACACACACAGGAGGTATTCCTGTTGTAATCCCCAGAAGATAAAAAAATTCACGAAAGAAAAAGTAAGAAAGCTTGCTCTACTCTCAGTTAAATCCCAAAGCAGGAGGAGGATATCCAAAKAACAAATGGTCCAGTCTTTTAGGATCCAATGTGGAAGAGTGAAAGAGAGAGGGAGAGAGAGATGTGGAGAAACAATATGCTTTCCACAATTCACTGAGCTCACTCTGTGGTCAGATAGTGGGCTAGCATTCTCTGTGTGTGAAACAGAGAGAGAGAGAAATAGAGAGAGAGAGGGAGGCAGGGAGAGGGAGGGTGGAGTCTGCAGCCCTGCTCGCTGGCTATTCCAGCATGTAGWTCCCTCCTCTTCCTATTTTTTTCTACCTTTTTTCTCCTTCCTATTTTCCCTCACCACACCAGCCTGAGCTTTCATTCTCATTTACTCATGGTGCTTTTCCAATGACACTTACCCCCACACCAGTCTGTCACCAATGTTTATGTTAATGTCAGCTCTAGTGTAGTTGTGTGTCCATCAGGAGTGTGACACTAAGACTTGGGGCAAGCAGAATCAACAACTTCTGCATCATTCAAGACAGTTGCTTTTCAAGAAGGTGTTAAAGTTCAGAGTTAGCCATTGTTAGTAAATGTAGGCTGAAAAGTACCCAGGGCCTGGGCTTGGCCCCTTGTCAGGGCAGGTTCGCCGGAGCCATGCCCCAGTGAGACATGGCTGCAGGTCTGAGTAGATGGAAACAGAAAAGTTTGAGTCTTTTGGGWAAAACACCATGGTAAATCCTCAACTGAAATGCACCACCGGTGTCTGCATCTCTCACCCAGACATTATCCTGGCAACCCTGCCTCACTCTTTTTCTTCCTATGGACTTTTTGTGGGAAAGTGTATGTTGTTTATAATACTCACTGTTAATTGACCTTATGGTATACCTGTTTGCTGTATACCTTCTGTTCTCCTTTATTCCTGGTAGTGTCATTAAGGTCTCCATGTAAGTGCATATATATTTGCCTAAATGTTTGATTGGAGTATAAGGAATGAAACTGGTCAATATAGAACTGGGTGTATATCAAATGTTTACTCCAGGATGATATCTTTGAGGAGGGTTCATTTGTTTATGTAAACACATGTGCATATCAACAGCGTTCAGCAACACACATTCAAAATGCACACACACACACACACACGCACGCACGCACGGGCACGCACGCACGCACGCACGCACGCACACGCACGCACGCACACACACACACACACACACACTCCTGTAATTCTCACAGAAACCACTTCATGTCACAAAATCCTTTCCCTGGATGCCACTAGTCTTTCCCTGGATGCCACTAGTCTTTCCCTGGATGCCACTAGTCTTTCCCTGGATGCCACTAGTCTTTCCCTGGATGCTACTAGTCTTTCCCTGGATGCCACTAGTCTTTCCCTGGATGCCACTAGTCTTGCTCAACAAAAAATGTCATCTGTCTAATCTCAACATTTTAAATCACTCCAACAAAAATATTTTGAGGTACATTGATCTAATATTTTGAGGTACATTGATCTAATATTTTGAGGTACATTGATCTAATATTTTGAGGTACATTGAATCTAATATTTTGAGGTACATTGATCTAATATTTTGTCATTTCTAAACGCTGTCGTTTACCACTAATGAAGCCTAAAGATAAATAATCATCTTGGTTAAAGAGAAAAAATATATTTCGTTTTTAATAAAGTAGTACAATTTAAAGTGAGTATGTTTTGTTGCAAACATGTATTTACAGAGAACTTATATAATATATTTTCTATAATAATGTATTTTACTAATCATAACACCTCTACAGTCTCTCCCTCCCTCTGTCTCTTGTTAATCAAGAGGACAGCTGCCTTCTAAAGGGGATTTGTAGATGTAAGTGGACATAGTGTGTAGTCTGTAATGTACACTTCTCCACTCTCCAGTATTGATTATAGATTTTCCAGATGTTCGTGGCGGTACAGACAGATACCAATCACAATGGACTCCATTGCGTGTTTAGACCGAGGCTTATAATGTCAGTATAGAACTCTCTCTCTCTCAATTCAATTCAAATGGCTTTATTGGCATGGGAAGCATATGTTCACATTGTCGAAGCAAGTGAAATAGATAATAAACAAAAGTTAAATAAACAGTCAGAAATGAACAGTAAA
This sequence comes from Salvelinus sp. IW2-2015, assembly GCF_002910315.2. NCBI lineage: Eukaryota > Metazoa > Chordata > Actinopteri > Salmoniformes > Salmonidae > Salvelinus > Salvelinus sp. IW2-2015. Next base: position 26,915,961 of record NC_036851.1, read on the forward strand.
CATTGCACTCACAATAGTTTCAAAAGAATGGTGGCATTTCAAATGTTATATTATGGTGAATTAAATAAACATAAATATGGGTTGTATTTACAATGGTGTTAGTTTCTCTCTCTCTCTCTCTCTCTCTCTCTCTCTCTCTCTCTCTCTGTTTCTCTCTCTCTCTCTGTTTCTCTCTCTCTCTCTCATTCTCTCTCTCTCTGGGGTAAGCAGCGATGTGCAGGTAAAATATCCCACACACATTAAATAACAAAGCGTGCCCGAGGCCTGGAGTCTTGTTTTCTCTAATCTCAGATAAAATAATTATGACCAGATGATCTCAGCAGCACAGGTGCGTGTGGCCGTGGTAGCGTTTATTCCATGGAGAGCTACGTGTAAAATATTTTATATGAACCTAGAAATGGAGAACGACTGCAGCAGGCTTACTGGAGCAGAAATTATAGGAAGGTTGTGAAGAAGCAGCATATGTGTCTCTCACTCTCTCACCCTCTCTGTCTCACCATCCATCTCGCTCCATCCATCCTCTATCTCACGCCCTCTCTCCATCCATCCTCTATCTCACGCCCTTTCTCCATCCATCCTCTATCTCACACCCTCTCTCCATCCATCCTCTATCTCACGCCCTCTCTCCATCCATCCTCTATCTCACGCCCTCTCTCCATCCAGCCTCTATCTCACGCCCTCTCTCCATCCATCCTCTATCTCACGCCCTCTCTCCATCCACTCTCTCGATCATGGGTGGACCAGCACAACCCAGCAATCTGAATCTACCCAGGAGATTAAGGCTATAAAAATATCTAAATGCGCTTGGTCCCTTGGCCATCTACTTAAGCCTCTTTAAAAACCCTGCTTAAATGACAAACCCAGTGAGCTGAAAAGCGTTGATCTTTCTCCAATGTGTGGGTGTGTGTTGCGTATGTGTGTATGTTGAAGGGTTGGATCACTGTGTTGCTGGTAGTACGGAATCGTTGCTCAGAAGGTGAGTGTAGAGTAGACATAACTATGCTTCTAGAATCAAAACACCTTCAGATCAGCCTTTCCTTCCCAATCCAAACTGTGTAAACATCTGCACCCTGACCCAACCCCAGCCCGGTACCACTTCTTCCTTTCTGYACTCTCCTGAAACCATTTCCAACTCCTGCTCAAGGAATTGTGGCTTGATTTCTCTCCCTACCAAATCTAATTTGCCCTCCTCCTTCCTTCCCCTCCCTACCCTCTGCTCTGGTTGGGGCTAAGGAGCCGTCAGATGTTTGTCCCAAATTGCACACTGTTTCCTATATAGCGTACTACTTTTGACCAAGGCCTATAGGGTTCTGGTTAAAAGCTGCGCACTATGTAGGGAATAGGGTATCATTTGGGATATAGTCAGACAGTTCCTCTGGTGGAGACGGGGAGGAGAGGGAGGGGGACTTGGGACAGACTGCAGAGCTCTGGCCTGGAGCCCTCCAGCTGCAGACAGATAGGCAGGCCTTGCTGTGTTTACCTGCCCTGTCTGCAGCGAGGAGGGACACAGCCCAAGGCACAGAGACTGGGTCTGATACTGTCACCTAGTGGTGAAGCAAAGCACTGCATCATATTATCAATTTGGATTCTTGAAATACTTTTGTGTGACCCCCTAGAGTTGATGGTTGTTTTGATTCTGATTGACAGGTCAAACTGACCCTTAATAGAGGGCTGCTATATTTGACAGTACACCTCYCCTTACCATCCACCCCCCCACCCCTACCACCCCCACCACCCCTAGTTCCTTATCTTTTCGGCCTCCCAGTCCCAGGATCTCACTAGGTCTCAGTGTCCATCTGAAACCCCTCTCTGCTCTCCACTTCTGCTAACCAAGCAGCAGCCGGTCCTCCTTTGTCTTGGAAATCTTCAACATGAGATAGATTTAGGACACAGTAAAACCTTTCAGAATGAATTAAACCAAACACACTGGATAATTCACGCAATGAAATGACTAAATTGATAAATGTTAAATTTAATTTGACTAAATGAAATTAGACTGGACCCATTGCATCTGGTCATTTGTAATAATTCTGGAAAGATTGCATTTAACTGAGGGAATGTTTAAGCCACCAGGAATGTTTAAGCCACCAGCCACCCTCTCTCACTAACTCAACCCCAGAATACATTGTCTCTTATATCTTCCAGGGACGCAACTTTCACTGGTGACAGGGACATGTCCCCCCCACATTCTGAAATTGCATTTTTGTCCCCTCCAGTTTTATCATTGGAATGGGATACAAAAAGAGGAAACGGTGTGCTTTAGGACCATGCGGATGATGTTTGGAGTGTTTATCCTACTGGATAAAAAATAAATAATAATAATTATGTCCCGCCCACTTCTAAAACCAAAGTTGCGCCCATGATATCATCTGTGGGAAATACACTATRTGGATCTTATGTAAAGTATATGGAGCCATACAGTCCTCCAAAGGGACATGTAGCACTCTGTATTTCTACTTTTACCAGTAGTCCTATATACACTGCTCAAAAAAATAAAGGGAACACTTAAACAACACAATGTAACTCCAAGTCAATCACACTTCTATGAAATCAAACTGTCCACTTAGGAAGCAACACTGATTGACAATAAATTTCACATGCTGTTGTGCAAATGGAATAGACAAAAGTGGGAAATTATAGGCAAATAGCAAGACACCCCCAAAAAAGGAGTGATTCTGCAGGTGTGACCACAGACCACTTCTCAGTTCCTATGCTTCCTGCTGATGTTTTGGTCACTTTTGAATGCTGGCGTGCTCTCACTCCAGTGGTAGCATGAGACGGAGTCTACAACCCACACAAGTGGCTCAGGTAGTGCAGTTCATCCAGGATGGCACATCAATGCGAGCTGTGGCAAAAAGGTTTGCTGTGGTCTGTCAGCGTATGTCCAGAGCATGGAGGCGCTACCAGGAGACAGGCCAGTACATCAGAGACGTGGAGGAGGCCGTAAGGGCAACAACCCAGCAGCAGGACCGCTACCTCCGCCTTTGTGCAAGGAGGTGCACTGCCAGAGCCCTGCAAAATGACCTCCAGCAGGCCACAAATGTGCGTGTGTCAGCATATGGTCTCACAAGGGGTCTGAGGATCTCATCTCGGTACCTAATGGCAGTCAGGCTACCTCTGGCGAGCACATGGAGGGCTGTGCGGCCCCACAAAGAAATGCCACCCCACACCATGACTGACCCACCGCCAAACCGGTCATGCTGGAGGATGTTGCAGGCAGCAGAACGTCTCCACGGCGTCTCCAGACTCTGTCACGTCTGTCACATGTGCTCATGTGCTCAGTGTGAACCTGCTTTCATCTGTGAAGAGCACAGGGCGCCAGTGGCGAATTTGCCAATCTTGGTGTTCTCTGGCAAATGCCAAACGTCCTGCACGGTGTCGCGGCTGTAAGCACAACCCCCACCTGTGACGTCGGGCCCTATACCACCCTCATGGAGTCTGTTTCTGACCGTTTGAGCAGACACATGCACATTGTGGCCTGCTGGAGGTCATTTTGCAGGGCTCTGGCAGTGCACCTCCTTGCACAAAGGCGGAGGTAGCGGTCCTGCTGCTGGGTTGTTGCCCTCCTACGGCCTCCTCCACGTCTCCTGATTTACTGGCCTGTCTCCTGGTAGCGCCTCCATGCTCTGGACACTACGCTGACAGACACAGCAAACCTTTTTGCCACAGCTCGCATTGATATGCCATCCTGGATGAACTGCACTACCTGAGCCACTTGTGTGGGTTGTAGACTCCGTCTCATGCTACCACTAGAGTGAGAGCACCGCCAGCATTCAAAAGTGACCAAAACATCAGCCAGGAAGCATAGGAACTGAGAAGTGGTCTGTGGTCACCACCTGCAGAATCACTCTTTTTTGGGGGTGTCTTGCTAATTGCCTATAATTTCCACTTTTGTCTATTCCATTTGCACAACAGCATGTGAAATTTATTGTCAATCAGTGTTGCTTCCTCAGTGGACAGTTTGATTTCACAGAAGTGTGATTGACTTGGAGTTACATTGTGTTGTTTAAGTGTTCCCTTTATTTTTTTGAGCAGTGTATATACAGTGCATTCGGAAAGTATTCAGACCCCTTGACATTTCCCACATTTTGTTACGTTACAGCCTTATTCTAAAATTGACTAAATTGTTTTTTTCCCTCCTCAATCTACACATAATACCCCATAACGACAAAGCAAAACAGGGTTTTGGATTTTTTTTGCAAATGCATTACAAAGAAAAAACATTTACACAAGAATATATATTTATATATTTTTATTTCACCTTTATTTAACTAGGTAAGTCAGTAAAGAACAAATTCTTATTTACAATGACGGCCTACCAGAAGGCAAAAGGCCTCCTGTGGGGACTGGGGCTGGGATTAAAAATGTGAAGAAAAAAAWAWATATATARGACAAAACACACATCATGACAAGAGAGACACCATAACGCTACATAAAGAGACCTAAGACAACAACATAGCATGGCAGCAACACATGAAAATACAGCATGGTAGCAACACAACATTTTTTATGCATTTGCAAAACAATTCTAACAATCTGTTTTCAATTCATCATTATGGGGTATTGTTTGTAAAAAAAAATATTTTATCAATTTTAGAATAAGGCTGTAACATTACAAAATGTGGAAAAAGTCAAGGGGTCTGAACATTTTCTGAATGCACTGTGTGTTTACCTATTACCTTACAGTGCTATGATGTGGCTCATAGCCCTTTCCTGCAGACAAATTACCAAATTGCCCTTTAGTGGCCTCATGGGTGGAATGTTATGAATACTTTTCATAATTAATATGAAATATGATTTATGCAGAAATCAGGTGTTTCTATGTTAAACAGTTTTGTTATATTTCAGTCTTCTGTGATGTATATTGTGTAAACGACCTTCCTGCATCTCACATGGATGAAGATACATGTCATTCTATACATGTCATTCTATACATGTCATTCTAAGCTCTCTATCTCTCCTCTTTCTCTGACGCAGATGGAGAATACAAGAGATCCGTTTGTTGTCTGGGCTGAGTCTTCACTGCTGTATGTGGATCTGGTGGATCCTGTCGCTGTCCTTGTCGGGAGAGGGATCTCTCCTCAGGCCGTCCCGTTACTCTGCCCCTCTGACAGGCTCCATCAGCACTCACATAGAGATCAAAGTTTTAACAAAACAGGGTTCTCCTCCACTATGTAAAAATGTCCATCTAACCAAATCTATCCTATAAAACCCCTTCAAACTCTATGATGTCGAAGTTCTGTAACAGATTTCCATTTGCTCCTTACCCACCCCAACTGCCTTCTTTGGTATTGGGTATCAGATGTCGCCAACCATTTCACCCCTTTCCTCATCCTTCCCCTAGCAACCTCCCTCTGTCACGATCGTCGTCAGGGTGGAAATGACCGGACCAAGGTGCAGCGTGATGAGCGTACATTTCTTTGTATTTATGAATGTCGCCAACAAAAACAAGAAACAACAAAACGAACGTGAAGCTGACTAGGGCTATACAGGCCACTAACACAGACAACATACTTAGGCAGCCTGGAAAAACAGCCTGCCTAAGTATGATTCCCAATTAGAGACAACGATAGACAGCTGTCCCTGATTGAGAAACATACCCGGCCAAAACATAGAAACAGAAAACATAGAAATAAAGAAACTAGAATGCCCACCCTAGTCACACCCTGGCCTAACCAAAATAGAGAATAAAAGCCTCTCTATGGCCAGGGCGTGACACCCTCTTCTTATCGCTTTCTCTCATGTCGTGCGTACGGCMCAGAACATCACTGGGGCCGAGCTCCCTGCCATCCAGGACCGCGGTGTCAGAGGATGGCCCTAAAAGGATGGCCCCACCAAATGTTCTCTGTTGTCTGGCTGTATGTCTATGGACATACAGTACCAGTCAAAAGTTTGGACACGCCGACTCATTCAAGGGTTTTTCTTAATTTTGACTATTTTCTACATTGTATAGTAATAGTGAAGACATCAAAACTATGAAATAACACATATGGAATCGTGTAGTAACCAAAATTAATCCAAATATATTTTAGATTTTAGATTCTTCAAAGTTGCCACCCTTTGCCTTGATGACAGCTTTGCACACTCTTGGCATTTGTACATGTGATGTAGGCTACATGTGTATGTGTTTGATACACTGAAAGTAAGTGAGAATGGGAATATTTGATTCAGTATGTGTGAGCGTATGTAGGGGAGAGTGGGGTAAGCTGAGCCATGTTTTACATTCAGCATCACTCCGTCAAGGGAAATATAGTTTTCTTTMTAGCAAAGATACCTACATRTATTTCGGGATGTTGTGCATCCCTGGAAATAATCAGAATTCATGAAACTTTACAGTTTGGAAAAAACACTGTAGCTTGCCCCAAAAAAGTGTTCTCTTGRCACAACTTATCCCAGGTATGGGGGTAATTTGAGCCACGGGACAGAGTAAGTTAAGCCGTATACAAATTTCTGTATTGAATGAARTTACCACAACATTTTTAAATCCACATCTATCTTTTTTTCCAAGAGATAATTCAACACACACACAATTTATTTTTGTATTTTAATAATATTAAGCATCTTTTAACACAGGCTTAACACCTAACAAAGACGTTGTACTTTTAAAAACACTTACAACATAGGCCAGGCCCTGTTATTACCTTATATCCCAATGATAATGCCTTGCATTAGCCTGGGAAGAAAACACTTGAGTTTGCTTAACTTGCCATTGGCTCAAACATTGGCTCAACTTAGCCCACAGCTCATATTGAAGCTTATAGAGTCTCTAACTGATGTATAGAACAATCTTAAAATGATCTACTTTGGTTTAGATACAAGCATCCTGTAACCTCTAACACAATACATGAATTTGACTTGGTGAAAATCTATTTGGACCTAAGTTGCTTACCACTTATTCCATGTGGTTTCTTCCTTCACAGACTCCATGAAATGATGACCTCTTCCTAAATATTTGGTGAAATGATTAATTTTGTGTTTGGTTTCTGAGAAACAAGGTGGCTCAACTTACCCCTTTTGCTCAATTTACCCTACTCTCCCCAACAGTATGTTTTATATGTGTTTATGACTGAGTTACTGAGTGAATGAAAAATATACAATTATTAGGAATAACCAGCAGGGAATATGTCTATTTAAACCCTGTTTCAAAGCCAAAACCATTGGAGATTCATCATTGATCAACTGCCAAGAATCCAATATTAGCCAGACCCATGACTTTGGTTAAAACAGCTTTTGGTTTTAGACATAGCCCCAGTTCCTTTCCATGAAAGATATTGTAGCTTCTTTCCAATGTCCCATATCAGGAGATAGGACGAATGAGTGTGTCCATGAACAAACGTATGAGGTAAAACCCAAGTACTGAATCAGAAACAGCAGCTAAATCTCTCTGTCTAGTTCTGTACTGTAAAAGGACAGGAGTGTTGTTTTGTTTTTAGCTCAGCAGTAGCGCCACTCTGTGGTAAATCTAAGTTGTTCCACTAGTCTGCGAAATCAAACCAACAGATCTGAAGATCTTGGTGGGAATTAAATGACCTTGAGAAAAGTGTTGGGTTGCATGTGGATCAGAATTATATACATTTAAATATTTGACACGTGTGTTATAAAGGCCACCGTCCTCTGAAGGTTCTCTGTACGTTAACATGCACACTACCCCCTGTAGGTACATTTGATGAGATTTGATAGATTTGAAGTCCTAGAAAACATTTAGACTCCGCTGGCATAAGCTGCTTTCATTAAAGCACCAGATCCTTGCTCTCTGTCTGGCTCTGGTATGTTGAACAACAAACAACACTATTTAAAAGATGAGAAGAAGTTGGCTGTTTTTAGTGTGTTATCGAATCATAATCTAAATAGAAAGAGCAAGAGCGAGAGAAAGAGGTGGTGGGAGTGAACTGGAAGGTTTTGTTTTTAAGAGGGTCACCTCTCGTTTTGTATCCATGTCATGTGTCGTTATACGAGTACTTATACTACTTAATTCAAGCCTTATCCCAGTCTAGGCCATCCCATTGGTGGGGCTTGACAAGCATCAGTGTGTTTGGTATCAAAGCTGTGTCCCACAGTAAACTCTGATCAGGCAGGACTATGTGTATTTGGATGGAATGAGAAGCTGGAGGGAGTCACCCTGCCAGACAGGTGGAATGTCAGAGAAAATAAAGAACAGACAAAATAAGATTATGACAGAGGCATCATGGGAAAGGTCTGTTGGGCAGACTTTGCTGAGTCATCTCTTTGCCTCCTTCTTCCTTGTTTCCCCTACAGTTCTGTCTTCAACACCACTGGACTGTTTACTCTGTTCTGACTGCAACTCTCACAGAGACCTTTGTAATGGGTCATAAACACATACAGTATGTGTTGTTTTTAAGCCACAAATCACATAATTTGTAAGAATACGAGACCGGTCTTCACAAACCATGAATGATACATTAGAACAGTGTTCAAACTGGGGAGCCACAAGATGGTGAGGTAAGTATGACTGTAAGAGAAATATMTCTCATTGGTCAGGAGGAAAACACAAGGGGGAAGTTTGTTGGCTTGAGGGGGACTTTGGCACAACAGTCATACCTGACTGCTTCAAAAAGATGTCCGATAAGGGAATGGATTAACTGAATGAAATGGGGGGAAAACCTTGCAAGACACTCGTGATTACACTACATAATTTCCTAACACTGTGTTACAGTGGCCCAGAGAGGACAATATAAGAGGGAAAGGGACAGTCGGTTTGTTTCAGACTTAAGGTGGCATAGGTCTCAATGCATTTGTGGTTTGTAGAGAGAGATGGAAATGGCCACAGTCAATAATCCCCTCTTGAAATCCTCAGTAATTGGGATGAGGTGAGAGAGCATGCTGGCTGACTTGAGACACATGGTGTCTACGTTAAGACTCCTCCTCTGATCCTCATGTCATCAGGCAGACTATGGGATGGAGAAGGGAAATGCACCGGCATAGATGGGCCTGTGTGGGAAACCTGCATTCACCTGTCACTCACTGGAAGTACACAGGAGAAGAGGTGGATTAGGAAGTGACTTCTGTAACTTTACACGGTTGTTTGGTGGTGCACCATATCTACAGAGAATACTTTTTTTTTAGCAGTTTGAACAATATCTTCTCAAGAGGCAGAGTGAGTAGAAACCAGTTAGATTTTTGAGGTAAGTGCATTCTTCAGAGATGGGTTTTAAAAGATGTTCTGCTGGAGACTTTCTACTAGAGACAGTTTTGAAGTTTTAATTATAGATTGTGTTCTTTATAATGATCTTCTAGAAATGTGCATGCTCAGGTGAACGATAATTGAACAGAGCACAACAAGTTGTTGACTGTTTGCTGCCGTTAAGAGGCAATGGTTCAGTACGCTCAACTGCATTTCAGTCTGTGCTCCGGACATCAAAGACGATGTAGAACAAATCCTCAAGCTGATATTATTGATGTTTCCATGTTTTGCAAATAGAGTGCCTTTAATCTTGCATAAGAGGCTTTGTAACCCCAGGGACTCTGTTGATGTGTTTTACATCAGCATCTCTGAAACACCTGTCTCCCTGGGTGACACTCTATCCTCAGTGGTCCTCTGTCTATCTATTGGTTTCTCAACCCTCCATTTGTTCTTTAACAGTGTGGCACCCTGATGTGGTTGAAACACTTGTGAGAAATTGGCACAACTGTACAATTAGTGTGAGGATACATGTATCTGTGATGCATCAGTAATACGTATATCCAACAACTCAACATCTCTGAGGCTTATCCTCGTAAGCGAAAAACAACAAGAGACGTTTCAATGGTCAAGATGCGAGGATGGCCTCGTACTGGTGTGGCTGGATTTAAAGCCCAAACACGAGCCGCTGAAGTCCCACATGTGACTCTATTTCTTCTTAGTGTGAATTTAGCGTTGTGTTCAGAAGGGCTTTCAGATGCTAATCCAGTTATTCAACACTGAAGGCACGTTGAGTTCGCTCAGCCACAACCGTTCTGTTGCCATACACAGAGATTAAACAGGCAATCTAGGACAACAACAAACCGGTCATCCCCCCACTAATTTGGTAGACAGCTGAGGGATAGGGCTGGAGAAGTGTAACCACTCTCAAAGAGATAAACCATCATTATCCCTGATGGAGAATGATGTTGCGTTACCTCCAGTCAAACTGTCAATCATATCAGAGAAATGTGTTGTTGATCTATAGATCATTCTAATGACCCATTGAATGGCTCTGTGGTTTTGCCTCAACTTCAATGCTAACACAATCAACAGACTGGTCTGACCACTGGTTTATTTCCCTAGAGATCTCTAGGTGTGTGCCCATGCCAGACTGCATTTTAGTCTCTGATGTTTGACCCCTCTTGTTCTGTTTCTCAAAGCTCCAGTTGTGATGTAGGCTGAGGGTCCAGTTCCATCTCTTCCAAGATGGCTGCTGTGAAGAACTCTGTGTCTGAGGACCCCCTTCTGGGCAAAGGCCCTGACAAGGACGCCTCAGAGGTGTCTTTGTCAGGGAGTGTGTTAGACTCCGGGAGTGTTCTCTCAGATGACTCAGTGCTTCCAGACTACGAGCAGGAAGGTGATTCACAGGGTACTGCCAACACGCTGTATGATGCGTGCACTCGGAATGACCCCCTGGCGCTCCAAAAGGTTCTGGAGAGAGGGGTTACAAAAGAGGAGGTCATGGCGGTAGACCACAACGGCTGGGTATGGGTCTCTCTTGCTATTTCAGATTTGGGATAGCTTTTGGGGGTGTATGATCCAGCGAGTCCTGAGGGTTACTAGTTCAAATACCAGGAGCATCATGCCCCCTGTATGAAGACACAGAATGCTTCAATCAAGTMATGTAAAATTGTTGTTGGACTTAATTGCAGCCTTGACTCTGACGCAGTCAGATTTTTTCTTCATCAGTCTAATCCACATTTTGTACCCAACAGACTGGACTGATGGTGGCGTGCTATAAGGGGTTTTTGGACATTGTGCAATCTCTTTACCACTGTCCCTACCTGGACATAAATCACCAGGACAACGATGGCAACACAGCACTGATGATCGCTGCACAAGCAGGTGAGCCACTCTCACCAGACCTATTACTAAATACTACACAGTGAAACCTCATTAACACATCTCTAGGTTGCATCCCAAATGGCACCTATTACCTTTATAGAGTACAACCAAAGATTTTTATAACTAATCCATGATATACCAGAGCCTGTCGTTTCCAACGGGAGAAAATTAATCATAGTGGGCAGAACAAGCAAGGTGGTGGGCCGAGCCAAGCACAAGCTAGTGAGATCCTATTGGCACGTTGTAGTATTTATTTGAATATTTCCGTTGGGGAACGTATACCCTGTGAAGTATGCGTGTGCAATAACACATTTTGCCCTTGCACTCCTTTTAAACAACTACATTTAAAAAAAACTTTGACAAAGGCTAAAGTCTACAAAACACAGTCCACTCTGTTTGTTACAGATTATAGTTTTGGAAAGAGAAAATTGTATAGAGATCAAATGTTTAATCGATGAGAAAATTAGCAGAATGTCGGCCAAAACCCATATCACTCCATCTTCTCCCACTGCCGGCCACTGGGCTTCCTCTCCTCACCATATTTGGTAGTGGGAACGCCAACCAGATTTTTCACATTCAAACATCCAGTGAAATATCTGGCTCATTGTTCTATCTGTGCTACTTACTACTTCAAAAGTAGTGCACTATATAGGAAATAATGGTGACATTTGTGACAGGCCTTTAGTATTTTTGATGGCACCTCATGATACCCTGAACCCATTCTCACCCTGTATCCTTCTCCAGGTCACACCATTACAGTGACCTACATCCTAAACTACTACCCCGGGGCAGACACAGAGATCCGGGATTKCCGTGGCTTCACCGCACTCATTAAAGCTGCCATGCAGGGCCGAGATGATGTGGTGTGTTCCCTCGTCATGGCCGGTGAGTGAGAGGCCACCTCCACTTCAACGCTACTATACACCCTACTGTAGTTGTCAGAGCTGCTAGGAGAACTGGGTGGATGAAGTCAAGCGCAGAGAGCAGGTTTCAAGAACGTGGATTTATTTTTCCAATACACAGGGAAAATGATCATGCCCTAAAACACACGGGCGCATGAAAAGATGAGTCCAAAAACACCGGACTAAACTGTTCCGAGAAAATAACAAAATCCACATACAAATCCAACACCAACATAACAGAATACAAGCCCGCACAACAGCCAGCGGGCTACCTGCCCTTAAATAGCCTACCCACCAAACTAAACTCAAAACAGGTGCACCCAATCAGTCCAAACTAACAGAAACAAAAAGAAAAGAATCGATGGCAGCTAGTAGGCCGGCGACGACCGCCGAGCGCCGCCCGAACAGGAAGAGGCACCATCCTCGGCGGGATTCGTGACAGTAGTCATAAGAAAATATCTTAGAAATGTTTAGATAACCTGAGAAATTGATGTTACAAGTATAAAAACATAATTCTGACCCCAATTTACCTGCGTATACTTCATTGTAATTTTGTGCAGTTCACAGTGGCACATAGCTCACATGTATTATCAGACACACAACAGTGTGACCGCTGACATTAAATGAATTAAATTACTTTAGAGATTCCAAAGGTTATACTTCTAAACAGAAGTAAGGCCCAGAGAGGGGGAGAGGAGGAAGAGATAGTTATACACACAGAATTCTGGGATTAGCCTATGCTTTTCTCCCAGGCAGCAATGTTGCTGACTCAGTCAATTGGCAATTATAAAATCTCTGTTCTATTTGGGGTTGAGCATGAACCCAMTAATTGAAGAGCTAAGGGTATAGGAAGTGTGTAGTAATGTGGTTGGGATGGATGTACCTGTGGTGTGTCTGCCAATGTTTGCAGTCAACTTTCTCTGGTTGAGAGCATGTGTTAGTGACGGCTGCCAGGTTTAAGGGATCAATTTGGGGGCACACTCTGGTGTAATCTTTGTCTTGGCTGCCAGGAGATTAGCCAAGTTTATTTACTCCAGATATTTTGTCCTCTTTTCACAAGATCAGTAGTATCCACTGGTGTCACAGTCACTCATTTGTCAATATACTAAAAGAGTTGAGGAAAACATGCTCAGCTAACTGAAGCCTTTCCCCCATCACATTAAAGATAATTAATTCTCCCCTCTATCCATCATAAACCAAGAAGCATCTATGTTTTCTTATTCATGTAGCACATGATTATCATTATGGTGCTATAATATAGATCAATATGCAATGGAATGTGAATGAAAGTGTTTCAATGGAGAAATATTATGACCTGAAAGCTATTTAATTTTTTTCCCTTCACTGCTATTTCTCTTCCAGGTGCAGACCTAAATGCAATAGACACCAGGAAGCAGAAGTGTGTGCGGGACTGGGCACTAAAGACGGGCCGCTACGAGACCTTGAGCCGCCTCCGCCGCCTCAACCTGCGGCCTAGAGCCGAGCAGTTTACTGAGAGTTACGTCCCCGAGTGGCCAGAACTGAAAGTGCTGGTGGCCAAAGCCACAGCCAACAAGAGCGCCGGCCAGATGATCACCCAGCGCATCAGGTCCACCTTCAGCTTCAACTTTCCCCAAGACCCCCAGAACAACGGGGTCTTGGACAATATGGTGCGTATCACCACCAGCATCCACAGCCCTTTGGTGGCCACCGCCTGCCGGCCGCTATGCCCCACCAGCCCCCCTGAGGTGGGGAAGAGGCGCTTGGCCGTGCCTGAGCTGATGAAGAAGCACTCAGAGAAGAAGCTGGAGGAGAGCTCTGTGTGCCACAGCAACGGCTCCGTCTCCTCCATCATTCCACACATCCACTCGGCCGAGACCATCGCCACGTCCTGCTGTGTGGACACAGTGCGCAGGGGCAGCATTGTCTCTATAGCCTCCACCGGGGTGCGCGCCTTCATGCCCAGGAACATGGCCCACAGGAACAGTGTGTTCCCTTCCGGCTGCATCCCCAAGATCCAGATAGTGAAATCTGGAGAGCCCACGCCTAAGAAGGAAAAAAAGAAGAAGGGGCACAAGGGTCACCTGGAGCTGCCCATATGGAAGTACAAAGCAGAGAAGCAAGAGAAGAAGGAGAAGAAGAAGGCAGAGAAAGAAAAAGAGAAGGCCAAGAAGGAAAAGGAAAGGAAAAAGAAGAGAGAGAAGTAGTGAGATGTCTAAAGCTGCCAATTTATTTCGATGCCACACATTTCCAATAACTTCCAATATATTTTTCCTGGAGTTATATTMCAAACATCTGAATTATGAAGTACTGCTCAAATTACTCAAAGGTCTGGACTCGGTTTTATGGCCAATGCAGTAAAATGGATTCTTTAAAGGCCATCATATTCATAATGCTTTGTAAATATTTTTTTTTTTTTAAACATTTTACAGGACTAGTAAAGGCCCAGTGCACTACGTTTGTGAAATTTTTATAACTAAATGTATTCAAGTGTTTACCAGCATTTGCAACTTGAGTCTGATAATTATCTGTATAAAACAGTTAATCTGATAATACTTCTGGAATATACAGGAAAGTATTCAGAATAATACTTCTGGAATATACAGGAAAGCATTCAGACCTCTTGACTTTTTGACATTTTTGTTATGTTACAGCCTTATTCTAAAATGTTTTTTTATTTTATTATCCTCAGCAATCTACACACAATACCCCATAATGACAAAGCGAAAACAGGCTTTTAGAAATGTTTGCACATTCATTAAATATAAAAAACAGAAATACCTTATTTACATAAGTATTCAGACCCTTTGCTATGAGACTCCAAATTGAGCTCAGGTGCATCCTGTTTCCATTGATCATCCTTGATATGTTTCTTCAACTTGATTTGAGTCCACTTGTGGTAAATTCAATTGATTGGAAAGGCACACAACTGTCTTTATAAGGTCCCACCAATTGCTTTGGCATTATGGGGTACTGTATGTAGATCGATGAGGATTTATAAAAATACGTAACAAAATGTGGAAAAAGTCAAGGGGTCTGAATACTTTCCGAATGCACTCTATATATATACTGTATATATGTGTGTGTTGGTGACTTTATTGTGTAAATAAACCATTGTGAAAGATGCCTGTTTATGATGTMATTTGATTCTGTGCTGTTTACCGTGGTCCTAAAATGGAGGGCTGAGGCTATTTTAAGATTTAGGAGTCAGGACTGAGTTGTGTAAATCAAGTCTGCAAACGGATTACCATTTTAAAGGTAGACTCAGCGAAATTATGTTGAGATGAGAGAGATGCAAGACTTCGCTCTCACACAGTCACATACAGTAGTATCATTGCATGTGCATGGGTTCGCTTCACGCTGTTCACAGCGTGGTAGCCAGGGGACCAAAACAGATGAGAACTTGAGCCTCACACTTCAACGCTCTTAGTTGATGCGGAAATTGACCCACTATGCTGTTTACTTTCTCAATCTATGCCATATCGCTGAGTCTACCTTTAAAATAGTAATCCTCTGACATGAAGTCAAGGGTATAATGGGAAGTTAGTTATGGCCATGCCATCACTAGGTAGATTTTTTTTWAACCATTTGAATGATGTATGAGCCAGATACAAGCATGCAATGGTGCAAAGTTGGCACCTGCTATTTTCAGAAGTAAAAAGAACTTGACAGACTTCACTTGGGCTAYACTTTACCCCCAAATCTGCCACCAGAGGGCGACCTTGTTTCTCTYTTTTCATTCCTCACGGCTTTACTAAAGACTGTCGACGCAGTCTTGACTGGAAATATTACAATCAAGGTAAAATGATCAAAGTACAGTAAGTGAATGCAACTACAAGACGGCATCGATTTAAAAATGCTACTTTTAAGATCATAGTGTAATACGCAAAACGAATGAGCTCTAGCTAAGCTAATCAAAATGGAAATGTATTTGACATGACTTATTGGTCACACTTACAAAAATTATACAACAAAAGAATACTAATGCAAAAAAAAGACATTGGTTCTTAGGATTGTACTTCACCTTAATCCACATTTTGACCCCCCAAAAATAATGCATTTGTGTCCCACACTCCTATCCATCAGATAATGTGTCTTACAGTTTGTCAGTATATGGTTGAAGGCAGTGTTTCCTCTCCTCACTTCTCTCTATGTAAGCTATGTGTAGGCCTGTCGGGGTATGGTTGTAAATATCTGTATGTGTGGGAGTCAGTGAACTTCAGAGAGATAATACCCCTTCAAAGCCTCTGCCTGTCTGGTCAGTCTGGCAACCTAGGGCGTGGTGGGGGTTGACGGGGGGCCAGAGTATTTTTTAGATTTAGGGGGATTAGGCGTTGCCATAATGTACAGACCAATCCCCCTATAAAGGTAGAGGACACTAGATTATGGTCTGGAGCTAATTCAAAGGAGTTCAACCTTTATGCAAATACTTACAAATGGAAATAGGCTATAGTTCGTATAATATTCATGACTTTAATTTATGTAACCAAAGATATTACAAAGTTTATTTCGGGTAAATGTCTGCTCTTTTAGTTCTTTGAATGCTGGACAAATGGAGAGTTACAGAGGAAAAGAGAGCTTCTATTTATTTATTTTTACGAAAGAGAGAGAGATCATGAGTGCTTCACTGGATTCGGTATCTAGATGGTAATCATGAGTAATTAAATCAACTCGTGTTGTATGCACACATCTCGTATTATCGGTTCCAKGAGGAATGTTGGGAGTATACATGTACTGTAGCAAGACAGAGTTGCATTGCTTTGAACACTACACTCCCACTGGTACACACTGTGTGAATCAATGTTGTTTTAACGTAATTTCAATTACATTACGTTGAACCAACATGGAATAGATGTTGAATTGACGTCTGTGCCCAGTGGGCTGTTCCTTATGACTGCACTAAATAATACTGGATGCTTACTATGATGTGCAAAACTATTCTTGAATGTGTTCAGCACAATATGTGCAATTGTGCGTGACGTGTGTGTATTGTGTGTTGGGTGTGTGTCGTGAATGTGATGGTGTGTGAATGTAAGGTGTGTGTGTGGTGTGTGTGTGTGTGTGTGTGTGTGTGTGGTGTGTGTGTGTGTTGTGGTGTTGTGTGGTGTGTGTGTGTGTGTGTGTGTGTGTGTGGTGTGTGTGTGTGGTGTGTGTGTGTGTGTGTCTGTCTGTGAAAGAGAGCAACAGAGAGAGAGAGAGAGATACAATAAACTGGATCAAACTAGCTCCCTCCATATGTGACATACATGAGCAGGACCACACCCTCTTCTACTGTGAACACATAAATCAATCCAAGGTGGAGCTGAGTGGAAAGACAGTATTAGGTAACTCTGATGCCTCTACAATGKAACACAACACAATGACAATGGAGGGATTACTGTACTGTGTCCAGCCTAAAGGCACATTTCGGTGTCTAGGAGGGAGGGACACGGCTCTCTCAAAAAGATGGAGTTGATTTCTGTGTCCTCCTTTTTAGATGTATGGTGTCAATTTCAATGCATACACACTGTTCATTTTTCAGAAGTTCAGTAGCATAGTCTGATAAAGTGGGGCGGTGGTATGGGTATTCTTATTGGGGCAGCTTTACTGGGGTGGCAGGTAGCCTAGTGGTTAGAGCATTGGGCCAGTAACTGAAAGGTTGCTGGATTGAATCCCTGAGCTGACAAGGTAAAAATTCATTTTTGTAAATAAGAATTTGTTCTTAGCTGACTTGCCTAGTTAAATTAAAAAAATATTATAGAGATCATGTTCTATGTGGGTGGTACATACGATGTTAAAGGCCTGTTCAATATTTAAACCACCTGGGTATATAATCACATTATCATATTACATTATTTGAAATTAAAGTTTATATTTTAAGCCTTGACCAGACGTTACATTGTGCTTTCTAATCTTATCTAGTTTATTTTATCGCCCTACTTAAAAATAACAGCTAGTTAGCCATTCCTCTCCTTTAAATTCTCCACACCCCTTTAAGGCGTCTGTCTGCTGGCTGGCTGGAGCTATGTGTCCAATGATGTATATTTAAATCGTTGGTTGTGTCTCGCACTGCTGTCAATACCACACCACCCAACATATTAATGCAATGCAATGGGAATATAACGATCATGGCTAAGAAACAAATGTTGTTAACGCTTCTCGTCCTGGGCTTATTCAGAAGTTATGATGGTGAGTATAATGTTTTATTCCGCCTGTGTGTATTTATTTACTTGGTTTGTGCGACTGGGGCTGACATCGCTTGGCACAACAACATGGCGCACGTAATGTTATTTGGTATCAAGCAAGCCGAGTTAGCAAATTGGACCTGATTCTTTTAAAATATTTTTTTTACAGGTAGTTAATTGTTTAAATAGAGCAGAAATAAATTAAGAGAAGCAGCTACCTACCCTTCTTGACTGCGTTGTTTAAAGATGCTTCATAACTAGCTATCTACTTGAGAATATCACAACGCCAGCTAGGTMTCTGGCCAGCTAGTAGCTAATTGTCTGCTACGATCACGTTAGTAAGTTAACATCTCAGAGAGCACATTTTTAGGATTTGGTAAGAACAGTCAAGGTTAGCTATCTACCAAGGATCTTCCACCATTCCTTGACACCCATCACAATAATCAAATAGCAGCAGTTTGAGTCATCTGATCAAAGTTAAATTWATGCATTTGCTGTATTCTCAAAAGCTAATATGGAAATATTTGTTTTCTTTATAGTAAACGACCACATAATATTACATATCATATTATCAGCTTCATGCTCAGATTCATACAGGTATGATATCCTTATTCCTAAATGTGAGTTTGTTTTTGTCATAATTTTCAGTGAGAAAATATTTGCTTATCTGCTTTTTAACAGTTTCTGATAGTGTGTAGACTATGCTCTGCACACACGGTAACGAGTGCTTTTTAAAGTGAAGCTCTCAATAAGCTTTTGCTGAAACTACAACACAATGAAGGACTGAGACTGACCTATTTAGCTTTCAAGAGCTGCTGTACATTGCAAAATGAGTCATTGTGTGGTGTTCTACCCATCAGYCTGAATAGGCTTACACTGTAGCTATCATTATTGGATACAATATTTAATTTATAAAGGAGGAAATTGGATGTTAAACAGAGAGGTTGAGGGACGTACCTTACAGTAGTCAGGGCAGTGTGTGTGTGGCAGAGATAGAGAGCGATGTTATGTAAATCTGACGGTCAAACCTTAGAGGTTGTCAGGGCCAGTGGCAGAACGTGAGAGAATGGGTTCATGCACCTCGTTCAGTTGAAGTCTGGGTCGCTTTGGTGTCAGAAATGAGGGCAGTGATGGAGTTAGGCAGAAAGAGGCGACCTCCATCTTGTAGGCTACCCAGGGGCAGGTCCACTGCTGCTACACCCCCACCCTCTGCATGAACATGAACCTCATCTGATGGAGCAGATCAATGGAGGACTGGACTGATATAACTGTAATGCAGCAAGAAGCTGCTTTTTTCACTCACTCAACGAACTGTTCAACAATGAGCAAACAGAACAACCCCCCTCAGCCTCAGTTCCTCCTCTCCCTGGCCTTTAGTGCTTTTCAAGGTCTATAAACAGTCTGTCCCTCCTGATAAAGCCCCTAATTGTGCACTCATGTTTGAATAACATGGATGATATGGTTTGGCTCTACTGTCGTTGGGTGCTTTTCTTCAGCATTGTCTTATCAAAACAGTGTAAACACAGATTGCATGTATACAGGCCTTTTACATTTAATCTGGGCACGGCAGGGGGCTCTGTTGTATCCATGTTTTGAGATTTTTTTTTAAAGCCCAAAAAGTTGGATAATGGTGATTTTTCCAGCTTGTTATCTAATCTGCCAGACTGAAGGGTGTTAAAAGCCTGAACAAAAAAATCACAGCTTTTCTTTGCAACTGACTCATTGTGAAAGTTTGAGCCTGTTTCAACCTTTAAGTCCTGTTTCTGTAGGYCTATTTGATTGCTGTTCTCCAGTTTTGTGACTTTAGGCAACTTTGAAGGGGGTGGGGGCCACAAAAAACTGAACTACCGGGTCTGCACTACCCACATCCGCCTTCTATCTGTTGAGTTTAGGAAGATTTGCGTTGACGAAAAAGGTGTGTTGAATTTGAACTTAACTCATTATGACATTATACTGAAAAAACTTGAACAATAAATAGTTTGCGTAACTGTGACATGAGAATCTGGTAATTAACATGATTATGACATATTGAGTCATAAAGTGACCTGAATGGCACAACACTACATTTGGTAGTTTTAATTATGACAGACAATTGGAATACCACAACATCATAACCCAGTGATATCATAAACATCACAGCGTGCCTGTCAGGCTACATCACTGTACAATGTACAAAACAATGTTCAGTTTGCCTCTTTTCTCCTTCTCTCTACCCTTCCTCTTTCCCCTCCCCCACTCCCTTCACACAGCCCTGTCACCAAACAATACCTGTACTGTGCTTGACTTCAGTAACACACCAAACACCTGCTTTAAACACCACTATGGCCCAAGGGTTGTTCCACTTCAAAGCACAAAAAATAGGACTTCGAAACCCACCATCTCAGATTGTTCTGACATATTTTCTGTAGTTAGAAGCAGATGAGATTAGTATTCCTGCAGCATTATTTTGTTGAAATTTTATTTGATCTCTGAGAAATTAACTTCACTAGGGTAGGGGGCAGCATTGGGAATTTTGGATGAAAAGCGTGACCAAATTAAACTGCCTGCTACTCAGCCATAAAAGCTAGAATATGCATATAATTAGTATATTTGGATAGAAAACACTCAAGTTTCTAAAACTGTTTGAATGATGTCTGTGAGTAAAATATGGCAGGCAAAAACCTGAGAAAAAATCCAACCAGGAAGTGGGAAATCTGAGGTTTGTAGATTTTCAACTCTTTGCCTATCGAATACACAGTGTCTATGGGGTCATATTGCACTTCCTAAGGCTTCCACTAGATGTCAACAGTCTTTATAACCTTGTTTGAGGCTTCTACTGTGAAGTGGGGGTGAATGAGAGGGGATTGAGTCAGAGGTCTGCCAGAGAGCCACGAGCTGGCCAAGCGCGTTCACGTGATAGTTAGCTTGCGTTCCATTGCATTTCTACAGACAAAGGATTTCTCCGGATGGAACATTATTGAAGATTTATGTTAAAAGCATCCTAAAGATTGATTCTATACATCGTTTGACATGTTTCTACGGACTGTAACGGAACTTTTTGACTTTTCGTCTGCACCTAGTGATCGCGCCTCATGAATTTTGATTACTGGGCTAAACGTGCGAACAAAAAGGAGGTATTTGGACATAAATGATGGACATTATCAAACAAAACAAACATTTATTGTGGAACTGGGATTCCTGGGAGTGCATTCTGATGAACATCATCAAAGGTAAGTGAATATTTATAATGCTATTTCTGACTTCTGTTGACTACACAACATGGCGGATATCTGTTTGGGTTGTGTTGGTCTCTGAGCGCTGTACTCAGATTATTGCAGGTGTGCTTTTTCCGTAAAGTTTTTTTGGAATCTGACACAGCGGTTGCATTAAGGAGAAGTGGATCTAAAATTCCATGCATAACAGTTGTATCTTTTAGCAATGTTTATGAGTATTTCTGTAAATTGATGTGGCTCTCTGCAAAATCAACGGATGTTTTGGAACTACTGAACATAACGCGCCAATGTAAACTCAGATTTTTGGATATAAATATGAACTTTACCGAACAAAACATACATGTATTGTGTAACATGAAGTCCTATGAGTGTCATCTGATGAAGATCATCAAAGGTTAGTGATTTAATTTGATCTCTATTTCTGCTTTTTGTGACTCCTCTCTTTGGCTGGAAAAATGGCTGTGTTTTTCTGTGACTTGGCTCTGACCTAACATAATCATTTGGTGTGCTTTCGTCGTAAAGCCTTTTTGAAATCGGACACTGTGGCTGGATTTACAACAAGTGTATCTTTAAAATGGTGTAAAATACTTGTATGTTTGAGGAATTTTAATTATGGGATTTCTGTTTTGAATTTGGCGCCCTGCAGTTTCACTGGCTGTTGACGAGGTGGGACGCTACCGTCCCACATACCCTAGTGATATTCAATAAATACAGTACAAAACCTCTGATTTGGACCCCCCCCCAAAAAAAATATAAAAATATATTAGTGACAGATTTTCATGCAAATATAAAAATCGGAAAGATATGTTTCCATCAACTTGACTTGTTGTGGATTAAATGCTGTGTGTGATGACGTAGTGCACATAAATTCCCGCAACAATTAAAATAAAAAATTCAAGTTAAATGGGTTTCCATCGCATTTTCAACTCTACAGATGGTTTTGTTACAAACTGGTTAGTAAGTAAGACATAAGGATTCCCCGCACACACCATTTCAATCCCAAACCAGCAACGAGTATACAGTATCAAATAAAGTTTAAAAATCTAATCAATCACAAGGTAACACAAGAAATGTACATAACAATAACGAGGCTATATACAGGGGGTACCGGTGCCTAGTCAATGTGCGGGGGTACAGGTTAATCGAGGGAATTTGTAAAATGACTATGCATAGATAATAAACAGCGAGTAGCAGCAGTGTAAAAAAACAAAAGTAAAAAACAATGTAAATAATCCGGTGGCCATTTGATTAGTTGTTCAGCAGTCTTATGACTTGGGAGTAGAAGCTGTTAAGGAGGCTTTTGGTCCTAGACTTGGTGCTCTGGTACCGCTTGCCGTGCAGTCTATGWCTTTGGTGACTGGAGTCGTTGATAATTCTTTTGAGTCCTTCCTCTGACACCGCCTAGTATATGGTCATGGATGTCAGGAAGCTTGGCCCCAGTGATGTACTGGCTGTACGCACTACCCTCTTTTTGAGGATCTGAGGACCCGTGCCAAATCTTTTCAGTCTCCTGAGGGGGAAAATGTTTTGTCGTGCCCTCTTCGCGATTTTATTGGTGTGTTTGGACCATGATATTTTGTTGATATGGACCACCAAGGAACTTAACTCTCGACCCGCTCCACTACAGCCCTGTCGATGTTAATGGGGGCCTGTTCGGCTCTCCTTTTCCTATAGTCCACAATCAGGTCCTTTGTCTTGTCACGTTGAGATAGTTTGTTGTCCTGGCACCACACTGCCAGGTCTCTAACGACCTCCCTATAGGCTGTTTCATCGTTGTCGGTGATCAGGCCTACCACTGTTCTGTTGTCAGCAAACTTAATGATGGTGTTGGAGTCATGCTTGGCCACTAATCATGCACCCCTGAGGGGCCTCAGTGTTGAGGATCAGCGTGGCAGATGTGTTGTTGCCTACTCTTACCACCATGCCAAATCTTTTCAGTCTCCTGAGGGGGAAAAGGTTTTGTCGTGCCCTCTTCACGACTGTCTTGGTATGTTTGGACCATGATAGTTTGGTGATGTGGACTAGAGGTCGACCGATTTAATCGGAATGGCCGATTTAATCAGGGCCGATTTCAAGTTTTTATAACAATCGGAAATCTTTTTTTTTATTTTTTACACCTTTTATTTAACTAGGCAAGTCAGTTAAGAACACATTCTTATTTTCAATGACGGCCTAGGAACGGTGGGTTAACTGCCTCGTTCAGGGCAGAACGACAGATTTTTACCTTGTCAGCTCGGGGATTCAATCTTGCAACCTTACGGTTAACTAGTCCAACGCTCTAACCACCTGCCTTACATTGCACTCCACGAGGAGCCTGCCGGTTACGAGAATGCAGTAAGAAGCCAAGGTAAGTTGCTAGCTAGCATTAAACTTATCTTATAAAAAACAATCAATCAATCATAATCACTAGTTAACTACACATGGTTGATGATATTACTAGTTTATCTAGCGTGTCCTGCGTTGCATATAATCGATGCGGTGCGCATTTGCGAAAAATGACTTTCGTTGTTCCAACGTGTACATCAATGCCTTTCTTAAAATCAATACACAAGTATATATTTTTAAACCTGCATATTTAGTTAATATTGCCTGCAAACATGAATTTCTTTTAACTAGGGAAATTGTGTTACTTCTCTTGCGTTCATTGCACGCAGAGTCAGGGTATATGCAACAGTTTGGTCCGCCTGGCTCGTTGCGAACTAATTTGCCAGAATTTTACGTAATTATGACATAACATTGAAGGTTGTGCAATGTAACAGGAATATTCAGACTTTAGATAAAATACGGAACTGTTCCGTATTTCACTGAAAGAATAAACATTTTGTTTTCAAAATTATAGTTTCCGGATTCGACCATAGTAATGACCAAAGGCTCATTTCTGTGTGTTATTATGTTATAATTAGGTCTATGATTTGATATTTGATAGAGCAGTCTGAGCGATGGTAGGCAGCAGCAGGCTCATACGCATTCATTCAAACAGCACTTTCGTGTGTTTTGCCAGCAGCTCTTCGCAATGCTTCAAGCATTGCGCTGTTTATGACTTCAAGCCTATCAACTCCCGAGATTAGGCTGGTGTAACCGATATGAAATGGCTAGCTAGTTAGCGGGGTGCTCGCTAATAGCGTTTCAATCGGTGACGTCACTCGCTCTGAGACTTGGAGTAGTTGTTCCCCTTGCTCTGCAAGGGCCGCGGCTTTTGTGGAACGATGGGTAACGATTTGTCGAGGGCGGCTGTGCCGACTGTGGTTCCTGTTCGAGCGGATAGGGGCGAGGAGAGGAACGGAAGCTATACTGTTACACTGCAATACTAAGTGCCTATAAGAACATCCAATAGGTCAAAGGTAATGAAATACAAATGGTATAGAGAAAGAGAGTCCTATTTATGACATACATTGAGTTGTGCAACAACCTAAAACTTCTTACCTGGGAATATTGAAGACCCACTGTTAAAAGGAACCACCAGCTTTCATATGTTCTCATGTTCTGAGCAAGGAACTCAAACGTTAGCTTTTTAACATGGCACATATTTCACTTTTACTTCTCCAACACTTTGTTTTTGCATTATTTAAACCAAATTGAAACATGTTTCATTATTTATTTGAGGCTAAATTGATTTTATTGATGAATTATATTAAGTTAAAATAAGTGTTCATTCAGTATTGTTGTAATTGTCATTATTAAAATAACAAAAAATAATTGGCCGATTTATTTTTTTATTAAATTTTTTTATTTTATTGATTTTATTTTTTTATTGATTTTTTAATAATATATATTTTTTTTTTAAATCGGAATCGGCTTTTTGGTCCTCCAATAATCGGTATCGGCTTTTTTTGGTCCTCCAATAATCGGTATCGGCGTTGAAAAATCATAATCGGTCGACCTCTAATGTGGACACCAAAGAACTTGAACTCGACCCACTCCACTACAGCCATGTCAATGTTAATGGGGCCTGTTCCGCCTGCGTTTTCCTGTAGTCCACGGTCGTCTCCTTTCTGTGACTCACATTGAGGGAGAGGTTGTTGTCCGCGACCACACTGCCAGTTCTCTGACTCCTCCCTATAGGCCGTCTCATCGTTGTCGGTGATCAGGCCTACCACTGTTGTGTCGTCAGAACTTAATGATGGTGTTGGAATCGTGTTTGGCAACGCAGTCCCCTGTATTCCCTGTTCACCCCACGACTAAGTACACACCCCTGTGTTAAGGATCAGTGTGGCAGACCTGTTGTTGCCTACTCTTACCACTTCGGGCGGCCCATCAGGAAGTCCAGGATCATTTGCAGAGGGAGGTGTTTAGTCCCAGAGTCCTTAGCTTAGTGATGAGCTTTCGTGGCACTATGGTGTTGAACGCTGAGCTGAGTCAATGAACGCATTATCTCACAGGTGTTCCTTTTGTCCAGGTGAGAAAGGGCAGTGTGGAGTGCGATTGAGATTGTGTCATTTGTGGATCTGTTGGGGCGGTATGCGAATTGGAGTGGGTCTAGGGTGTCCAGGAGGATGCTGTTGATGTGAGCCATGACCAGCCTTTCAAAGCACTTCATGGCTACCGATGTGAGTGCCACAGGGCGGTAATCATTTAGGCAGGTTACCTTCACTTCCTTGGGCACAGGGACTATTGTGGTCTGTTTGAAACATGTAGGTGTTACAGACTCGGTCAGGGAGAGGTTGAAAATGTCAAGTGAAGACACTTGCCAGTTGGTCCGCGCATGCTTTGGGTACACATCCTGCTAATCCGTCTGGTCCAGCGGCTTTGTGAATGTTGACCTGTTTAAAGCTTTTGTTCACATCGACTACCGAGAGCGTTATCACAGTCATCCAGAACAGCTGGTGCTCTCGTGCATGCTTCAGTGTTGCTTGCCTCGACGCGAGCACAAAAGGCATTTAGCTTGTCTGGTAGGCTCCCATCAATGGCATCTTGCATTTGGATTTCCCTTTGTAATCCGTAGTAGTTTTCAGGCCCTGCCACATCCGGCTCTGACGCTCGTCTGTGTAGTAGGATTCAGTCTTAATCCTGTATTGACGCTTTGCTTGTTTGATGGTTCGTCTGAGGGCATAGCGGGATTTCCTATAAGCATCTGGATGAGTGTCCTGCTCCTTGAAAGCGGCAGCTCTAGCCTAGCTCGATGTGGATGTTGCCTGTAATCCATGGCTTCTGGTTGGGATATGTACGTACAGTCACTGTGGGGACGACGTCGTCGACGCATTTACTGATGAAGCCGATGACTGAGRTGGTGTACTCCTCAATGCCATTGGATGAAACCTGGAACATATTCCAGTCTGTGCTAGCAAAACAGTCCTGTAGTGTAGCATCTGACCACTTCCGTATTGAGTGAGTCACTGGTACTTCCTGCTTTAGTTTTTGCTTGTAAGCAGGATAGAAGAAGGATAGAATTATGGTCAGATTTGCCAAATGGAGGGCGGGGGAGAGCTCTGTGTGGAGTAAATCCACCGTGTGGATATTTTTTTTCTCTGGTTGCACATGTGACATGCTGGTAAAACTGATTTTTAAGTTTGCCTGCATTAAAGTCCCCGGCCACTAGGAGCACTGCTTCTGGGCGAGCATTTTCTTGTTTGCTTATGACCTTAAAGAGTTCGTTGAGAGCGGTCTTAGTGCCAGCTTAGTTCTGTGGTGGTAAATAGACGGCTACGAATAATAGAGATGAGAACTCTCTTGTTAGATGGTCTACAGCTTATCATAAGGTACTCTACCTCAGGTGATCAATACCTTGAGACTTCTTTAATATTAAACATCGCGCACCAGCTGTTATTGACAAATAGACACACACCCCACCCCTCTTCTTACCAGAGGTAGCGTCTCGGTTTCTGCCGGAGCATGGAAAATCCCRCCAGTTCTATATTGTCGTTCAGCCACGTCTCAGTGAAACATAATATGTTACAGTTTTTGATGTCCCGTTGGTAGGATAAGCTTAATCGTAGGTCATGAATTTTATTTTCCAATGATTGCACGTTAGCAAGAAGAACTAATGGCAATGGGAGTTTACTCGCTCGCCTATGGATTCTCAGAAGGCTGCCCGATCTGCGGCCCCTTTTCCTGCGTCTTTTCTTCACGCAAAAGGCGTGGATCTGGGCCTGTTAGAGTGAAAGCAGGATATCCTTCTCGTCGGACTCGTTAAAGGAAAACGTTTCTTCCAGTCCGCGGTGAGTAATCGCTGTTCTCATGTCCAGAAGTTATTTTCGGTCATAAGAGTCGATAGCAGCAACATTATGTACATAATAAGTTGCACAAAAAAACTAACAAAATAGCACAATTGGTTGGGAGAAAGTAAAACGTAAGCCATGTTCTTCGGCGCCATCAACCGTTCTCTGTTGTGGATGATGTTGGCTTTCGCCGACTGTTTGAGCACCGGTACACACTACCGAGTCRGTGCTGTTTTTCAGATGTTGCCCTACTGGAGTTACACAGTATTGTTGAATCACATCCATGAGCTACTTGCTATGGGTGTCGCTGCTATTAGCTTCACGACTGACATTTGGGCCAGCGACGTCAGCCCCATGAGCATGCTGAGTGTGACAGCACAGTGGGTCGACAAGGATTTTGTACTGAGGAAAGCTGTATTGCATGCTCAAGAATGTGCTGGTTCTCATACCACTGCTGCCATTTTCAATTGCATTTGAGAACATGTTTGAAACTTGGAAATACGAACACACTCCTAGCGCCATTCGAACAACTGACTCGAGAAATAAGATAATCAACTGCGTCTGCAGCAGACGTGATACCCTCTGCCATTGTGTTGAAACGTGTGCTCAACAAAACTGCTGACACAAACCGTGGGGTTAACTTACAAAAGTACTCGAGGCTGTGAACAAGCAATTTGGTGGCATTCTCTCTGACCCTCTACTGTGTCGCTACCATGCTCAATGCTAGGTACAAGGGCCGCTACTTCGATGCAGACAAGAAACTGGGTTTACGTGAAATGTTACATACGCAGCTGGACAAGATAGAAACGGACACGGTGACAGTGCCCACCGAGGAAGAGGGGCCACGGACAGACGGAGCTGAAACTTCACTGCTTGACRTGTATGATGAAATCCTTGTTGAGAATGAAACGACTGAACAAATTAATAATGAAACAGCAAGTAAGTGAAATAAATGGATTTTGGTTTTACTGGTAATGGGGACATGCATAAATGCCAACATAATAACTTTTTTGTGTGTGTAACCTTTATTTAATTAGGAAAGTCAGGTAAGAACAAATTCTTATTTATAATGACGGCCTACTCCGGCCAAACCCGGACGATGCTGGGCCAATTGTGCACCACCCTATGGGACTCTCAATCACGGCCGGAAGTGATACAACCTGGATTCAAGCCAGGGACTGTAGTGACGCTTCTTGCACTGAGATGCAGTGCCTTAGACCGCTGCGTGTGTGTGTGTGTGTGTGTGTGTGATAACTATTGTATCGACCAAAAATGTCATATCGGTGCATCCATAGTTTAAAGGTCTTGCTTACATTGGCTACGGAGAGCATGATCACATAGTCGTCTGGAACAGCTGGTGCTCTCATGCAGTGTTTCTTGCCTCAAAGCGAGCATAAAAGGCATTTMGCTTGTCTGGTAGGCTCCCGTCACTGGGTAGCTCATGGCTGGGTTTCCCTTTGTAGTCCATAATAGTTTTCAAGCCTGCCACATCCGATGAGTGTCAGTCCGCCGGTGTAGTAGGATTCAATCTTAGTCGTGTTTTGACGCTCTGTCTGTTTGAAAGTTCGTCTGAGGGCAACGCGGGATTTCTTATAAGCGTCCGGATTAGTGTCCCGCTCCTTGAAAGCGGAAGCTCTAGCCTTTAGATTCGGTGCGGATGTTCACTGTAATCCATGGCTTCTGGTTGGGAAATGGGAGGACGTCGTTGATGCACTTATTGATGAAGCCGGTGACTGAGGTGGTATACTCCTCAATGCCATTGGATGAATCCAGGAACATATTCCGGTCTGTGCTAGCAAAACAGTCCTGTAGTATAGAATCCGCATCATCTGACCACTTCTGTATTGAGCGAGTCAATGGTACTTCATGCTTTAGTTTTTGCTTGTAAGCAGGAATCAGGAAAATAGAATTATGGTCAGATTTACCAAATGGAGGGAGAGCTTTGTATGTGTCTCTGTGTGTGGCGTAAAGGTGGTCTAGAGTGTCGTGTCTTTGGCATCATTAGAACTGAAGACTTATTTATCAAATAACTATGTAATTATTACCACGCGATTAAACTGATTAATCATGTAACTGTAATTAACTAGGAAGTCGGGCACCAAGGAAAATATTCAGATTATAAAGTTATAATTTTCCTAATAACTTTCAGATATTTTGATATCTGATCACTTAGTCTTCTGATTTAATGAATTATTATTTACCTCACGTTAGTCTCATTCCAAACGTCGTAAATTGTTGGTTATCTGCACGAACCCAGTCTTCACTATGAGTCATCCATACATCAATTGTCTTAAAATCATTTATTTACTAAGTAATTCACAGAAATGCATCACACAAACAAACAAAATAGATATGTTTACAAAGAAATGATAGGGGGATGGCATCGCGGGGGGATGGCAAATGATAGGGGGATGGCAAACCGGCATCGCGGCTTGGTGTACAAAAGGGAAGTGGGGGTCGACTGAGAAGACAACACACAGTTGATAATTATAACAATTGAAATGCTAATCCTTTGCACATGAACCTTCACTCATTCGGGAATAATTGCAATCAATATATATATTTACGCTCAGTGTGTCGTCGGGATCTCTGTTGAAAAGTTTGTTTCTGTTGGAGTGTTTGTCCGCTCTCTTTCTGTCGTGGTTAGAATGGATAGTTCAGAGTGACATTCATTCATTCATGTCGTTATAGAATGGATGTTTCGGCGGTTGTCGGTCTTCGCGTTCAATAATATCGAATTCCTAGCTGCAGACTAGTAATTAATATCAAAGACTTGTTCTTATTCTGTCGGTATCGATAGTCTAAGAGTTTAACCACGTGGTATGGTTAAAAGATTCAGCCATCTACTCAAACCTTAGGTTTATGGTCTCTACTCAAACCTTGGCCCTCTCGTGGTAAGCTGGTCTGTAACCTTTAGCCATCTCGTAATTGAGGTAAGCTCGGTCTCCTCTCAAACCTTGGCCCTCTCGTTATCGAGGTAAGCTGGTCTGCTGATAGAAAACCCGGGTGGGGGTTTTAATCAGAAGAGCAGAAAAGGGCCTGTCCCATGATGCCCGACCATAACTGTGCTCATGGGCGGTCCTCTGATTTAGTTAAACTCCAAAGGGAATTGGAGTTTCCTTCATTAAACAGTCCAAAGTCACATTACACATTTTCACAAACAGTATCATCCTCACTCATTCATCTTATACAACAATTAGATGTAAGCCTCATAACTGAGGCTATTCTATAAACAGCGTTATGGTAATGTGGCCGTATTGTCTCATGAGTTTCACAAAATTGTACCAAACGGACCAGTTCGTCGCTGGATTCTTCTCCGATCTTTTATACCTCCTCCAGAACATAAATGTTGTTCGGACCTCAAGTGAGGTGGAAGAAATTCCTTTGTTCTCTCTATGAAAACTCACTATCTCCTCATGGCCACAGTATAGAGAGAGAATCTCCTCCAGGAATGTACGACCTCTCTCTGACCACAGCAGCCTGGTTGTAGGAGACAGAGAGAGGGGGATTGTGCTCGCTGTACCCAAAGAGGGTAACGTCATGACAAGGTTTTTTCCTCTGGTTGCACATGCGACATGCTGGTAGAAATGAGGTGAAACGGATTTAAGTTTGCCTGCATTAAAATCCCCGCCCAAATGCTTCTGGAYGAGCATTTTCTTGTTTGCTTATGGCCTTATGCAACTCATTGAGTGCGGCCTTAGTGCCAGCATCGGTTTGTGGTGGTAAATAGATAGTGTGGTCTACAGCTCTGAGCAATACTCTGAGACGAKCAATACTTCGAGATTTCTTTAATAGTAGACATCGCACACCAGCAGGTATTGACAAATAGAGACACCCCCGCCCCACGTCTTACCAGACGTAGCTGCTCTGTCCTGCCGAAAACCAGCCAGCTCTATATAATCCGTGTCGTCGTTCAGCCAAGTCTTGGTGGAACATAAGATATTACAGTTTTTAATGTCCCGTTGGTAGGATATTCTTAATTGTAGATCGTCCAGTTTGTTTTCCAATGATTGCACGTTGGCCAATAATACAGAGTGTAGTGGTGGTTTACTCACTCCCAACAAATTCTCGCAAGGCACCCAGACCTCCGCCCTCTGTATTTATTTTCTTCATTCGAATGACTGGGATGAGGGCCTGGTCTCCGGGAAGCAGTATATCCTTCGCGTTGGACTCATTTAAAGAAAAAATCTTAATCCAGTTCGAGGTGAGTAATCTCTGTTCTGATGTCCAGAAGCGCTTTTCGGTCATAAGAGACGGTAGCAGCAACATTGTGTACAAAATGAGCTACAGCTTCTTCTTTTTTTTAACTAACAAAACAGCAAAGTTGGTTAGGAGCCAGTAAAATGGCAGCCATCCCCTCCGGTGCTAGTTCTCTATGTTTAACAATTAGTATGGAGTGGAGTCTCAGAATATCGTTTCTTCATCCTATGTAATGCATTCCCAGTGAATCGTGTGTGTTTTTTGGGGGGAAATTAGTGATTGAAGTTGTTAGGTTTATGTCCCATTCTACATCTTGATATTACCAGGTTCTGACCGAAAATTGGTTCACCCAAATTACAAAATTATATATTGGTTTCCTTACCCTGTAAGAAGTCTATGGACAAGGTATGACAGCAACCCATGCTTTGGTTTTGTTTACCTGACCAGTGTTTCAAACGCTAACTTATTTTTGGCACAAGTACAATGCACCTAAACAGTTGAAGTTGAAAGTTTACATACACTTAGGTTGGAGTCATTTAAAGGCTAATTGACATAATTTGAGTCAATTGGAGGTGTACCTGTGGATGTATTTCAAGGCCTACCTTCACTCAGTGCCTCTTTGCTTGACATCATGGGAAAATCAAAAGAAATCAGCCATGACCCCAGATTTCTTTTGTTGACCTCAACAAGTCTGGTTCTTCCTTGGGAGCAATTTCCAAATGCCTGAAGGTACCACG
Source organism: Salvelinus sp. IW2-2015 (assembly GCF_002910315.2). Taxonomy (NCBI): domain Eukaryota; kingdom Metazoa; phylum Chordata; class Actinopteri; order Salmoniformes; family Salmonidae; genus Salvelinus; species Salvelinus sp. IW2-2015. The sequence goes on from NC_036851.1 coordinate 26,948,336, forward strand.
TTCATCTGTACAAACAATAGTATGCAAGTATAAACACCATGGGACCACACAGGCGTCATACCGCTCAGGAAGGAAACGCGTTCTGTCTCCTAGAGATGAATGTACTTTGGTGCGAAAAGTGCAAATCAATCCCAGAACAACAGCTAAGGACCTTGTGAAGATGCTGGAGGAAACGGGTACAAAGGTATCTATATCCACAGTAAAACAAGTCCTATATCGACATAACCTGGAAGGCCGCTCAGCAAGGAAGAAGCCACTGCTCCAAAACCACCATAAAAAAGCCAGACTACGGTTTGCATCTGCACCTGGGGRCAAAGATCGTACTTTTTGGAGAAATGTCCTCTGGTCTGATGAAACAAAAATAGAACTGTTTGTCCATAATGACCATCGTTATGTTTGGGGAGGCCTGCAAGCCGAAGAACACCATCCCAACCGTGAAGCACGGGGGTGGCAGCATCATGTTGTGGGGGTGCTTTGCTGCAGGAGGGATTGGTGCACTTCACAAAATAGATGGCATCATGAGGCAGGAAAATAATGTGGATATATTGAAACAACATGTCAGGAAGTTAAAGCTTGGTTGCAAATGGGTCTTCCAAATGGACAATGACCCCAAGCATACTTCCAAAGTTGTGGCAAAATGTGCTTAAGGAAACAAAGTCAAGGTATTGGAGTGGCCATCACAAAGCCCTGACCTCAATCCTATAGAACATTTGTGGGCAGAACTGAAATAGCGTGTGCGAGTAAGGAGGCCTACAAACCTGAATCAGTTACGCCAGCTCTGTCAGGAGGGACGGGCACAAATTCACCCAACTTATTTGTGGGAAGCTTGTGGAAGGCTACCAAAACATTTGAACCAAGTTAAACAATTTAAAGGCATGCTACCATAACTAATTGAGTGTATGTAAACTTCTGACCCATTGGGGATGTGATGAAAAGAAGAAATAAAGGCTGAATAAATCATTCTCTCTACTATTATTCTGACATTTCACATTCTTAAATAAAGTGGTGATCCTAAGACAGTGAATTGTTACTAGGATTAAATGTCAGGAATTGTGAACCTGAGTTGAAATGTATTTGCCTAAGGTGTATGTAAACTTCCGACTTCAACTGTATATTTTCACGCTTCATGTTCAAATCATCTGGAAGTATTATAAACATTTTGTGGAACTCAAGAGATTTGGATCACCCCCCCCCCCCCCGAAGTAGATGAAGAATAGTCCCTATACTCTCACAGCCTAGTAGCTGTAACTGACAGACCCAAACAGGCATATTTGTGTGTTAATATCTATACCACACCAAATAAAAGCCTCCAAATTACTTTGATTAACCACTCAAGCCCAGGAGAAACTCTAAACCACAGCTGTACCTTGTTTCAAGGTTGGGGGGTGAGAAGGTTCCTTCACTTCAGGGCTCTTTTGAAAATATGAAAAATCCCTGGCCTTTACAACTCGGCATGTACATCCTTGTTGATAAAGAGCATCAGAGTAAACAAGCTTAAAGACAAACAGGGAATTGTTTGTGAAACGGTATGATTGAGATGTTTAAAGAAGAGGTTACACTRAGAGTGACCAACTCTCGTTCCCTGGGTTTGTGATACGTGGAAAGGGAAGTATTTTAGACTGAGGATGAGCTGGACTGTGTAGTAAGATTAAGCACAGTTCATGGGATCTACAAAACAGGCACGTAATTATATTGAGAGAGAGGCTAATGCTATAAGCATTTTACAAATGCATATCTTTTACCAAATGAGTCATTCAGTAAGTTGAGGGGAAAACAGACCTCTTTATCTAATTTCTATCAACTGCATTATCTACTCTTCTTCTGTAGTCGCTCATTGATTTTTCAATGTTTTTTTTCAATGTTTTTTTTCTCTGTCTCAAATTGACACGCTGCATCCTGTCTCCAAGGACTCCCGTGTCAAGGCTCTGAGTATCTGAGGCCAGTCTCCCATGGGCACTATAACCAGGGGGGGAAATCAAATCAAGTACTCACAAGTTTGGGCTGCCTGCCTGTTATGTATCTGGTTTTACTGTCTGTATTAAAAAAATGGGAACTATTTTGAACAGACCTCGCTCTGGCCTTGATTGATCAAAGTATGTTGACATGGAAACATATATTTTGTTCCAGCATAACCTACATGTTCTTCTCACCGATCAAATTAGCATGTTTTCTGATGCTGCAGTTTCTCAGGCTTGCAGTTTTCTCTCTTGCTTCCCAATCATTCTTCAACCAAACACTGACCCAACATGGCAAATGGCCATTCCATCACATGAATGTTAACATGCCTCCCCACATTCTCACGGACTAAGTACCATGCGAGGAACACACTGCGTGCTTATCTGAGATCACTGCACCTATGTTTAGAAAGCCAACTAGAATCAGAAGACTGAGCACAGATACAATAACAGGAGCAGGTGCACACACACACATCCTCTGTATCGATCCGAGTGGGATAGTCGGGGAGGATAGGGTGAGTAGAGTGTGTTTTCTGTGTGGTGGCGTCTGGGTGTCTTAATCAGTTGTTCCCTGTCTGGGTGCTGCCTGCCTCGCCTGGTGCTCTTTCCTCCCTCCTCGTCTAGAGTATCAGCACTTAACTACACTACCTACAGCAAGTAATAATCCCCTTTCATTTCTCACTACTTTAGCTATTCATGTTTTTGAAGCCTTATATTTTCAGGGTTCTAGTTACACTTTCAATTAGGCTTCTATCAACATTAAGCTTATTCAGTTTTTTGGGTTCTCAACTTATTGTTGCAAGTTAGAATAGTAGAATACACAAGGTGCAATTTTTTAAATGGGGTCGTGCATCAGCAGATTTTCTCAATTAGCCCATGTCAAAAATGTTGGGAGTTAGTTTAGCAGCCAGCTATCTAAACTTGTTATCATTTGTCGAATTACTGGCCGGGGGGGGGGACTTTTCTCTCCACCCTATGGCAAAATGTGTAGAATTGCAATAAACTTTCTTTTAAACTGTGACATTTTCTCTACAGCCATTGCAAAAAATTTACTCTAAAACAAGGGGGGGGGGCACAAATGTTTTGCTCACTGTGTGGATGTGGGTCTGCAGACCCGGGAGCAACTGCGGCCCCTCTATGCACAAGGACTACCTTTTTAACTATTTTGTTGTGACAAAACGGCACCGAGTGGCCTTTTATTGTCCCCAGCACAAGGTGCACCTGTGTAATGATCATACTGTTTAATCAGCTTCTTGATATGCCACGTCAGGTGGATGGATTATATTCCCCCGGTAGATATATTTTAAAACTTTTCCATTTGTTTGACCAGAAATTAAAGCCTTTGCTTATGCCCMAAAAAATATATACAGTGCCTTCGGAAAGTATTCAGACCCCTTGACTTTTTCCACATTTTGTTACGTTACTGCCTTATTCTGAAATTKATTAAATAAAACAATTTCCTCAGCAATCTACACACAATACCCCATAACGACAAAGCAAAAACAGGTTTTTAGAATTTTTTGCAAATGTATTAAAAAAAAAAAAAACATGCCTTATTTACATGAGTATTCATACCCTTTGCTATGTGAAATTGAGCTCAGGTGCATCCTGTTTCCATTGATCATCCTTGATGTTTCTAAAACTTGATTGGAGTCCACCTGTGGTGATTGGACATGATTTCAAAAGGCACACACTTGCCTATATAAGGTCCCTTAGTTGACAGTGCATGTCAGAGCAAAAACCAAGCAATGAGGTCGAAGGAATTGTCCATAGAGCTCCAAGACAGATTGTATTGTGGCACAGATCTGGGGAAGGGTACCAAAACATTTCTGCAGCATTGAAGGTCCCCAAGAATACAGTGGCCTCCATCAGTCTTAAATGGAAGAAGTTTGGAACCACCAATACTCTTCCTAGAGCTGGCGGCCCAGCCAAACTGAGCAATTGTGGGGAAAAGGGTCTTGGTCAGGGAGGTGACCAAGAACCCCATGGTCCCCATGACGGAGTTCTCAAGTTCCTCTGTGGAGATGAGAGAACCTTCCAGAAAGACAACCATCTCTACAGCGCTCCACCAATCAGGCCTTTTATGGTGTAGTGGCCAGACAGAAGCCACTCTTCAGTAAAAGGCACATGACCGCCCGCTTGGAGTTTGCCAAAAGGCACCTAAAGGACTCTCAGACCATGAGAAACAAGATTGAACTCTTTGGCCTGAATGCCAAGTGAACGGTGAAGCATGGGGGTGGCGGCATCATGTTGTGGGGATGTTTTTCAGTGGCAGGGACTGAACGGAGCAAAGCACAGGGAGATCCTTGATGAAAACCTGCTCAGGACCTCAGACTGGGGCGAAGGTTCACCTTCCAACAGGACTGCGACCCTAAGCACACAGCCAAGACAACGCAGGAGTAGCTTCGGGACAAGTCCCGGACTTGAACCCGATCTAACATCTCTGGAGAGACTTAAAAATAGCTGTGCAGCAACACTCCCCATCCAACCTGACAGATAAGAATGGGAGAAACTCTCCAAATACAGGTGTGCCAAGCTTGTAGCGTCATACCCAAAAAGACTCAAAGGCTGTAATCGCCACCAAGGGTGCTTCAACAAAGTACTGAGTAAAGGGTCTGAATACTTGAGATTTAGGGGGGGAAACAATTTAATATATTTTCGAATAGGGCTGTAACATAAAGTCAAGGTATCTGAAGACTTTCCGAAATATGCCTTTTTATTTTGAGAAATTATAGGATCTTAGCTTTCGTTTGACATTCAATTTGACATGTTCCTATGAACTTCACTTGGTCATGCAAATGGATCCTTTCACACCGTGTTAGCCTCGGTGCCCCAATAAATTTCAATTATTCCAAATTTTACTTTGGCAGTCACCGTCTAGACTGAGTAATGACGGCCACAGCTGCTCACGAGTCAACCCCGTCCTCTGTACAAACCACTACTACAACCCCATCCCCTTCCCAAAAACCCACCAAAGCCTACCTCCCAAAAAAACGTAATTGCTGCTGGGGATTAAAAAACCTTGAATGCTACTGTGGCACCCCTCAAACCCCTCCCCCCTTCTCTGCCCTTAATTCCCCCCTACCATCTCCTCTAGGTTGGGGCTAATCCCAAACCTCCACAACCGACAGCAATCTCCCCGAAATGTAGGAGTTCCCCCTTTTAGTACTGCCCCACCCCCACCACTACATCCTGGGTTCACTCCCCTACCCCCAATGATCTSWGTCTGGGTTGGTCAAATTCCCTGTAATTGCCAGACAAAGGACCAGTATGATGTCACAAGATGAAGGATTATGAAATTGTATGGGCAAAGTCCATTTTTGACTACAGTAACACTGTCAGTAGAGCACCACTATTTAAAAGCAAGCTGTCAGCATTAAACACATCGACCTTTTGTCTTTTGAACTTCACTTCCCCCATGTGTTTACATTTTTATAGAGCCTGTATGTTCAGAGTATCAAATGACCAAGGTGTCTTTGAGCTTTCTGTTGATGTCTGCATGTGCAAGAATTTGTAAAATTGCTTGTCATTCAAAATAGAGCCCGACAATAACTAATGAAATTACAGTTAATGAAAATGTATGCTTAATCCAGTATAAACTCATATAATTTATTACTCGAGACTAATTCTACAGCACAACGGCAGAGTCATGTCTTAAGTGTAAAATTAACAATGACCCTGTAATCCTTGCCTTCTGGGAATGCTATAAAGTCCAAAAGTCATGGGCGGAGTTAGAAAGTTGTCTGGTGCTTTATCTAAAAGTTGCTTTATTGTCTAAATGTTGAACATGCGTGGGCAACGGAGAGAAACAAAATGGTGCAGTTTGAGGCCATGTGGCTGAGAGTGATGCGGAGACTGGAGATGTGAGCAGGTGGGTCTGGGCAAGGGTGATGTTGTGGATGTATGTTTGTATGCATCTGTTTGTTGTTTTGTATGTTTTTTATTGTACAAMATATAATCTTATCAAATAAAATAGATCCCAACCGATTTATTATCTGCTGATATTATCCTTTTAGGATATACTTTATCCGCGTTTAGGTTAATCCACCGAAAAGGACCGATGTAAAATGTGAAGAAAACGCTCAAAAAAGCTGTTCTTTATAGAATTTGACTTTTTTATTGTTCAATTTCATTATTATGTCTTGAAGAGGGCGCTGGCACTCTTTACATGGCTATTCGCCTATCTTGCCTTGGCGCGCTACAGCAAGACTGGACACCCAACGTAACTACACCAGTCGGAGAGGAGAGTGACGAACTATGGTGAGTGTTCAGTAAATATAAGCTTGCCAGCTCAATAAAGTGCCAAAAATGTGCACTGACCATATACTGTTCCGTGAAGTGTCATAGTAGGGTGTAAAGCAATTGCCGTGCTAAGAAACCTCAACCTGCCAAATCTGGTTTGTTATATGTGCTCATTGCGAAAAATGTTTTCAGAGACACTGAAAAAACACAGAAGTTTACAAAGTAGCGCTTCATTGCTACATTTTGATGTATGGGTTGTCATTTCTCAGGCCAGGGACTGGCCCAAATTCATGTTTTGGCACCCCATTTCCATGACGAGCACTAGCCAGCTAGCTAGTTGTGTGGAGGTACTTGACGCCGTTCACTCAGGCAATGCTTGAAGGCGAGAGGCAGCGTTGTGCCAGCAGCAAATTTTGTGATTTTGATTATTATTATTATTTTCAAGTGACAACTACCAGAAATCAGTGGCTACAACCCTACAATTGATGAAAACATAGCTAAGTACATGTATGTTGATGTCCAGCTGGCTAGCATGAGGCAGCTTATTCTTCAGAGCCTAGGTAAATGTTTTGCTGGAATCTCCTAACCTTTTTAGGGCACAAATGCAAATCTTGCCTAATCAATTAGAAGTATTATATCTAGCAATCTATCTGTATTTTGCCTACTGTATTTAATTATCCATTTCCATAAATCATGTTTCATTAATAATGTGTACACATGTAGTATTTATCAAATTTTGGAATACACTGAATGACAATAAGCAAACAGCAATGCTCTCATTTTGTAAAAACTACAAGTTAATAATAATGCAAAATAGTTGTACTTTACTTTTTCTCCCCAATTTCATGATATCCAATTGGTAGTTACGGTCTTGTCCCATCGCTGCAGCTCCCGTACGGACTCGTGAGATGCGAAGGTCTAGAGCCATGCATCCTCCGAAACACGACCCCCCCCCCCAAGAACACAAGCAATTTGTAGGCTCACCTGAAACTGAGACGCAACAATGCCTACGGAGAGACACAGGGACAAATGCACAGAGAATAAGTTCTTCCCCAGCAACACTGCAGCTCACCCTGCTACAAATATTTGACAAAACACAGAAATGGAGGGGCCTTCAGATCCTAARGCAAAAAAACATGAACAAAAGGTGAAGGAGATGATAGCCATAGACGTCCAACCATTCAACGTGGTTGAAGGTGTTTGATTTCGGGGGCTGCTGACTGAAGCAGAACCCAGATGCACTCTAAAGTCAAATATATTTTATCACACAGAAAAGCTGATTCAAGTACATAGCAAGGTAGTGGAGAAGATTAAAACTAGTTCTGTCCATTTGAAAATGATGGCGACAGTATAGCATTCACAACAGATTTCTGGTTGGAGTCCACAGAAGCTCTGAGTTTAACTGTTCACTTCAAGGACTGAGAAACAGTCCAGGTAGTCTTTAATGTCAAAGCCATGACCAGATCCCACACAGGAGAATACATCGGCAACCTCTTCCTTTAGATGTTACAGGTGTGGGCTATTGACGTTGAGACTGATACTGGTGCTACACGACAGTGGCGCAAACATGGTAAAGGGATGCGGCTAGTGGAGATGCCAGACCTCAGTTGAAGTGCACACACACTGCAACTTGTTGTACATGATGGCCTGGAGTCAGAGGGTTGTAGGTTGTCACCCACTTCGGACACTCCATCCCAGCCATGCAGAGACTCGAAGGCATTCAGGAGGAGTATGGTCTACCAGACCACACAATTCTGCAGGTGTGACCTACTAGAAGGAACTCCCCTTTGCACATGCTCCAATGCATGCAGGAGCAAAAGAACCATAGCAGTCTACTCTGAGGACTACAGTAATTTTGCATTCTGCAGCGATACGCCATCCCATCTTGTTTGCGCTTAGTGGGACTATAATTTGTTTTTCAACAGGACACTGACCCAACACACCTCCAGGCTGTGTAAGGGCTATTTGACCAAGAAGGCGAGTGACAGTGCTGCATCAGATGACCTGGCCTCCACAATCACCTGACCTCAACCCTATTGAGATGGTTTGGGATGAGTTGGACTGCAGAGTGAAGGAAAAGCAGCCAACAAGTGCTCAGCATATGTGGGAACTCCTTCAAGACTGTTGGAAAAGCATTCCAGATGAAGCTGGTTGACAGAATGCTAAGTGTGCAAAGCTGTCATCATATCCAAGATGGTGTAGCAGTGGGGATGTCTGTTTTGATTGTCTTGTCCCGTCCCTTGTATATATCGTTTTTCTTCATTACTATATATCTATATAATATATATATATATATATAATATATATATATATATATATATATATACATACATACATACATACATACATACATACATACATACATACATACATACATACATACATACATACATACATACATACATAACATACATACATACATACATACAGTGGGGAGAACAAGTATTTGAAACACTGACGATTTTGCAGGTTTTTACCTTACACAAGCATGTAGAGGTCTGTAATTTTTTCATAGGTACACTTCAAAAATCCAGATAATCACATTGTATGATTTTAAGTAATTAATTTGCATTTTATTGCATGACATAAGTATTTGATACATCAGAAAAGCAGAACTTAATATTTGGTACAGAAACCTTCGTTTGCAATTACAGAGATCATACGTTTCCTGTAGTTCTTGACCAGGTTTGCACACACTGCAGCAGGGATTTTGGCCCACTCCTCCCATACAGACCTTCTCCAGATCCTTCAGTTTCGGGGCTGTCACTGGGCAATACGGACTTTCAGCTCCCTCCAAAGATTTTCTATTGGGTTCAGGTCTGGAGACTGGCTAGGCCACTCCAGGACCTTGAGATGCTTCCTACGGAGCCATCCTTAGTTGCCCTGGCTGTGTGTTTCGGGTCGTTGTCATTTTGGAAGACCCAGCCACGACCCATCTTCAATGCTCTTACTGAGGGAAGGAGTTGTTGGCCAAGATCTCGCGATACATGGCCCCATCCATCCTCCCCTCAATACGGTGCAGTCGTCCTGTCCCCTTTGCAGAAAAGCATCCCCAAAGAATGATGTTTCCACCTCCATGCTTCACGGTTGGGATGGTGTTTTGGGGTTGTTACTCATCCTTCTTCTTCTCCCAAACACGGGCGAGTGGAGTTTAGACCAAAAAGCTCTATTTTTGTCTCATCAGACCACATGACTTCTCCCATTCCTCCTCTGGATCATCCAGATGGTCATTGGCAAACTTCAGACGGGCCTGGACATGTGCTGGCTTGAGCAGGGGGACCTTGCGTGCGCTGCAGGATTTTAATCCATGACGGCGTAGTGTTTACTAATGGTTTACTTTGAGACTGGTCTGTGAGAGCCGGAATTCTTACTGGTTGGTAGGTTATCAAATATTTATGTCATGCAATAAAATGCAAATTAATTACTTAAAAATCGTACAATGTGATTTTCTGGATTTTGTTTTTAGATTCCGTCTCTCACAGTTGAATTGTACCTATGATAAAATTACAGACCTCTACATGCTTGTAAGTAGGAAACACTGCCGATTTTGCAGGTTATCAAATACTTGTTCTCCCGTGTGTGTGTGTGTGTGTGTGTGTGTGTTGTGTGTGTTATATACTTGCTCAAATAATAAAGGGAACACTTAAACAACACAATGTAATCCAAGTCAATCACACTTCTGTGAAATCAAACGTTCCACTTAGGAAGCAACACTGATTGACAATAAATTTCACATGCTGTTGTGCAAATGGAATAGACAAACAGGTGGAAATTATAGGCAATTAGCAAGACACCCCCAATAAAGGAGTGGTTCTGCAGGTGGTGACCACAGACCACTTCTCAGTTCCTATGCTTCCTGGTGCTGATGTTTGGTCACTTTTGAATGCTGGCGTGTTGCTTCACTCTAGTGGTAGCATGAGACGGAGTCTACAACCCACACAAGTGGCTCAGTAGTGCAGCTCATCCAGGATGGCACATCAATGCGAGCTGTGGCAAGAAGGTTGCTGTGTCTGTCAGCGTAGTGTCCAGAGATGGAGGCGCTACAGGAGACAGGCCAGTACATCAGGAGACGTGAGGGCCGTAGGAGGGCAACAACAGCAGCAGGACCGCTACCTCCGCCTTTGTGCCAAGGAGGAGCAGGAGGAGGCACTGCCATGAGCCCTGCAAAATGACCTCCAGCAGTTCACAAATGTGCATGTGTTGTTCAAACGGTCAGAAACAGACTCACATGAGGGGGTATGAGGCCCGACGTCCACAGGTTGTGGTTGTGCTTACAGCCCAACACCGTGCAGGACGTTTGGCATTTGCCAGAAGAACCCAATGGCAAATTCGCCCACTGGCGCCCTGTTCTCTTCCAGATGAAAAGCTGGTTCACACTGAGCACATGTGACAGTGACAGTCTGGAGACGCCGTGGAGAACGTTCTGCTGCCTGCAACACTCCAGGCTGACCGGTTGGCGGGTGGTCAGTCTTAGTGTGGGTGGTGCATTTTCTTTGGGGGCACACAGCCCTCCATGTGCTCGCCAGAGGTAGACCCTGACTGCCTATAGGTACCGAGATGAGTCCTCAGACCCCTTGTGAGACCATATGCTGGTGCGGTTGGCCCTGGGTTCCTCCTAATGCAAGAACAATGCTAGACCTTCATGTGGCCTGGAGTGGTCAGCAGTTCCTGCAAGCAGAGAAGGCATGATGCTATGGATGGGCCCCCGCCGTCCCCAGACCTGAATCCAATTGAGCACATATCTGGAGACTATCATGTCTCGCTCCATCCACCAACGCCACGTTGCACCACAGACTGTCCAGGAGTTGGCGGATGCTTTAGTCCAGGTCTGGGAGGAGATCCCTCAGGAGACCATCCGCCACCTCATCAGGAGCATGCCCAGGCRTTGTAGGGAGGTCATACAGGCACGTGGAGGCCACACACACTACTGATCCTCATTTTGACTTGTTCTAAGGACATTACATCAAAGTTGGTTCAGCCTGTAGTGTGGTTTTCCACTTTAATTTTGAGTGTGACTCCAAATCCAGACCTCCATGGGTTGATAAACTTGATTTACATTGATAATTTGTGTGATTTTGTTGTCAGCACATTCAACTATGTAAAGAAAAAAGTATTTAATAATATTTCATTCATTCAGATCTAGGATGTGTTATTTTAGTGTTCCCTTTATTTTTTTGAGCAGTGTATGTGTGTGTATATATATATATATATATATCTCATTTTCCAGCTACGGACGGAACATACTCTCCTGCAACCCGCCTCACCCAATGTGGTATGGATCTGCTATTTACACACATTTGAACCAGAACCCCCTTCTTCAGAAGCTAGCCAGCTAACTAGCTACTAACTAGTAGTCCGTTAGCCACTGCTAGCGGTCATCACCGTTAACGCGGATTGGCAGCCTCTGCCCGGGCAAGTCCTGCCAGCCTGCACAGCGCGATATCTATCCAGACCATATCGGACTGCTTTTCTCTACCATTTCTCTGGATTCCTACCGCAAGCTCTGCACCTTTACTCCGGATCATCGCAGCTAGCTAGCTGCTATCCGAGTGGCTACTCCTGTCTAACGTCTCTGTCCCGAAGCAAGCAGCAGTTAGCCTGGAGCTAGCCCCGAACTAGGCCCATCTCCCGGCTAGCAGAAGAGATTCCATCAAGCATTCCCTGGGCTTCAATTACCTCTTTTGCCAATTGGCCTGAACCCTTTGCTACCAACACGGAGCCCCGACGATCCATCACGACTGGTATGCAGACCTAACCGTCCAAGGGGGTTTCAGACTCTGCGACGTCCCCCTGAGGCCCATCTGCTAGCCCCGGCATGCTAGCTGTCTGAATTGCCGTGCCTCCAGCTCGCCTAGCTATTCACTGGACCCTATGATCACTCGGCTACATATGCCTCTCCCTAATGTCAATATGCCTCGTCTATTGCTGTTTTGGTGAGTCATTTTGGTCTTATTTCACTGTAGAGCCTACAGCACTGCTCAATATGCCTTAGCTAGCCCTTCTGTTCCACCCCCCACACATGCGGTGACCGCACCTGGCTTGAATGATGCCTCTAGAGACAAAACCTCTCATCGTCACTCATTGCCTAGGCCTACCTCCACTGTACTCACATCCTACCATACCCTTGTCTGTACATTATGCCTTGAATCTATTCTTCCGCACCCAGAAACCTGCTCCTTTTACTCTCCGTTCCAAACGCACTAGACGACCAGTTCTTTTAGCCTTTAGCCGTACTCTTATCCTACTCCTCCTTTGTTTTTCTGGTGTTAGAGGTTAACCTGGATGTCCTAGCCGTGTCTGAATCCTGGCTTAGGAAGGCCACCAAAAATCCAGAAATTTCCATCCCAAACTATAAAATTTTCCGACAAGATAGAACTGTCAAACGGGGAGGAGTTAGCCTGCAGAGTTCTGTCATACTATCCAGGTCTGTGCCCAAACAATTCGAGCTTCTACTTTAAAAATCCACCTTTCTAGAACAAGTTGCTCACTTTTGCCACTTATTATAGACCCCCCTCGGCCCCCAGTTGTGCCCTGGACACCATATGTGAATTGATTGCCCCCCATCTATCTTCAGAGTTCGTACTGTTAGGTGACCTAAACTGGGACATGCTTAACACCCAGGCCGTCCTACAATCTAAGCTAGATGCCCTCAATCTAACACAATCATTAAGGAACCTACCAGGTACAACCCTAAATCTGTAACCATGGGCACCCTCTTAGATATCATCCTGACCAACCTGCCCTCTAAATACACCTCTGCTGTCTTCAACCAGGATCACAGTGATCACTGCCTCATTGCATGCGTGCATACTGGGTCCGCAGTCAAACGACCACCCCTCATCACTGTAAAACACTTCAGCAAGCAGGCCTTTCTAATCGACCTGGCCCGGGTATCCTGGAAGGATATTGACCTCATCCCGTCAGTAGATGCCTGGTTTCTCTTCAATAGCTCTTTCCTCTCCATCTTAAATAAGCATGCCCCATTCAAAAAATGTAGAACTAAGAACAGATATAGCCCTTGTTTCACCCCAGACTTGACTGCCCTTGACCAGCACAAAAACATTCTCCTTCATCCAAATCCAGACAGCTGATGTTCTGAAAGAACTGCAAAATCTGGATCCCTACAAATCAGCTAGGCTAGACAATCTGGACCCTCTCTCTTCCTAAAATGATCTGCCGCAATTGTTGCAACCCCTATTACTAGCCTATTCAACCTCTCTTTTGTATCGTCTGAGATCCCCAAAGATTGTAAAGCTGCCGTGGTCATCCCCCTCTTCAAAGGGGGAGACACTCTAGACCCAAACTGCTACAGACCTATATCTATCCTACCCTGCCTTTCTAGATCTTCGAAAGCCAAGTTAACAAACAGATCACCGACCATTTCGAATCCCACCGTACCTTCTCCGCTATGCAATCTGGTTTCCGAGCTGGTCATGGGTGCACCTCAGCCACGCTCAAGGTCCTAAACGATATCATAACCTCCATCGATAAGAGACATTACTGTGCAGCCGTATTCATCGACCTGGCTAAGGCTTTCGACTGTCAATCACAACATTCTTATTGGCAGACTCAACAGCCTTGGTTTCTCAAATGACTGCCTCGCCTGGTTCACCAACTACTTCTCTGACAGAGTTCAGTGTGTCAAATCGGATGGCCTGCTGTCCGGACCTCTGGCAGTCTCTATGTGGGTGCCACAAGGTTCAATTCTCGGGCTGATTCTTTTCTCTGTATATATCAATGATGTCACTCATGCTGCAGGTGATTCTCAGATCCACCTCTACACAGACGACACCATTCTGTATACATCTGGCCCTTCTTTGGACACTGCTAACAAACCTCCAAACGAGCTTCAACGCCATACAGCACACCTTCCGTGGCCTCCAACTGCTTTTAAATGCTAGTAAAACTTAAGTGCATGCTCTTCAACATATTGCTGCCTGCCCGACTAGCATCACTACTCTGGATGGTTCTGACTTAGAATATGTGGACAACTACAAATTCCTAGGTTTCTGGTTAGACTGTAAACTCTCCCTCGACTCACTTTAAGCAATCCAAAATTAAATCTAGAATTGGCTTCCTATTTTGCAACAAAGCCTCCTTCACTCATGCCGCCAAACATACCCTCATAAAACTGACTATCCTACCGATCCTTGACTTCGGCGATGTCATTTACAAAATAGCATCCAGTTTGCTGAGTAAAGTATCACAGTGCCATCCATTTTAGCGGATATATATATTTTGATTTGGTTAACACTTTGGTTACAACATGGTTTCATATGTGTTGTTTCATAGTTTTGATGTCTTCTCTATTATTCTACCATATAGTAAGACATTAAGAAAAACCCTTGAATGAGTGTCAACTTGACTGGTACTGTACATACATATACATACATACATACATACATACATACATACATACATACATACATACATACATACATACATACATACATACATACATACAGTACCAGTCAAGTTGACACACCTGGACTTTTTCCACATTTTGTTGTTACACCCTGAATTTAAATTGGATTGAGATGTTGTGATCTACACACTATCCCATAATGTCAAAGGGGAATTTTGTTTTTAGAATTTTTTACAAAACTGAAATGTCTTGAGTCAAGTATTCAACACCTTTGTAATGGCAAGCCTAAATAAGTATGGGAGTAAAAAATTTAGTCTGTGGCCAATAATGGTTGTTCAACAACAAAGACCAGGGAGTTTGCCCAATACCTCACAAAGAAGGGCACCTATTGATAGACGAGTAAAAAAAATATACTGGCACTGAATATCCCTTTGAGCATGGTGAAATTATTCCAAAACATGCATCCTGTTTGCAATAAGACACTAAAGTAATACTGCAAAAAAAAATGTGGCAAAGGAATAAACTTTTTGTCCTAAACACAACACGTCACTTAGTACCACTCTTCATACAGTATTTTCAAGCGTGGTGGCTGCATCATGTTATGGGTATGCTCGTCATCGACAAGGACTGGGGAGGTATTTAGGATTAAAAGAAATGTAGCCTGATAGAGCTAAGCACAGACAAAGTCCTAGAGGAAAACCTGGTTCTGTCTACTGTCCAACAGACAATGGGAGACAAATTCACCTTTCAGCAGAACAAAAGCCTAAAACACAAGACCAAATATACACTGGAGTTGCTTACCAAGACTACATTGAATGTTCCTAAGGGTCCTAGTTACAGTTTTGACTTAAATCGGCATGAAAATCTACGGCAAGACTTGAAAATGGCTGTCTAGCAATGATCAACAACCAACTTGACAGAGCTTGAAGAATTAATAAAAATAATMATGTGCAAATCATGTACTATCCAGGTATGCAAACCTCTTAGACTTATCCAAAAACACATATTGACTCAGTGGGTTGAATACTTATCTAATCAAGATGCACTGAGTGTACAAAACATTACGAACACCTGCCCTATCCATAACCTAAACTGACCAAGTGAAAGCTATGACCCCTTATTGATGTCACTTGTTAAATCCACTTTAAATCAGTATAGATGAAGGGGAGGAGACGGGTTAAAGAACGATTTTTAAAGCCTTGAGACAATTAGGACATGGATTGTGTATGTGTGTCATTGAGGGTTAAAAGGGCAAGACAAAGGATTTGAGTGCCTTTGAACGGGGTATGGTAGTAGCTTTGAGTGTGTCAAGAACTGCACTGCTGTTGGGTTTTTCACACTCGAGTTCCCTGTGTGTATCAAGAATGGTCCACCACCCAAATGACATCCAGCCAACTTGACAACTGTGGGAAGCATTGGAGTCAACATGGGTCAGCATCCCTGTGGAACGCTTTCAACACCTTGTAGAGTCCATGGCTCGACGAATTGAGGCTGTTCTGAGGGCAAAAGGGGGTGCAGCTCAATATTATTTTTACGCTATTAGAGGACCCCAAAAAAAGAACTCTTACACGGCCTGCCCAAATGGGCTCGGGAGAGGCACAGTTTGAGTCATGCGTCCTCCGAAACATGACCCGCCAAGCCATGCTCCTTAACACCCGCACCAATGTGTCGGAGGAAACACTGTTCAACTGATGACCGAAGTCAGTCTGCAGGCACCCGGTCTGCCGCAATAGCGCTATGAGCCAGGTAAAGCCCCCTCCCGTAACCCGAACGACGCTGGGCCAACTGTGCACTGCCCTATGGGACACCCGGTCACAGCCTGTTGTGACAGAACCTGGGATCGAACACGGGTCTGTAGTGACGCCTCAAGCACTGAAATGCAGTGCCTTAGACCGCTACACCACTCGGGAGGCCCCTCCATCCAAGAATATAAATGGCAGAGACATATAAAATGGCCACAATTGTTTCGTGGCCCGCCACCGAACGTGTCTTGAAGATGTCGTGCATTTTGATTTACAGTTGATACACTGTTTCTGGGATGAACCACCTCTAGGGTAGGGGTGTTACGCTGTCGTGGTGTTTTTTCATTTGGAGGAAAAATGTMATGAACACACCGTTAATCTGTTTGTCTGTAGTCCTATGCTTGGTGGCACTGCTACTGTCTTTGAGAGCCCTCTGCTGGATATGAACTTGCATCTCATACAGTGGAGGAGTGAAAAAATGTCACTTATGTGTCAATGCCGGACACAACTTCATAAGCAATTACAAAATATTGAAATACTCTCTGTCTCTCTCTGTTTGCAGCTTTGTGGTGTAACTGTACTACGGCCCAGTGTCAGAAGACTGGCTCCCAGTGTGAGACGGATGGGGCCTGCATGGCCTCCACGTCCTTCATCGACGGCCAAGAGCAGCACATTCGTATCTGCATCACCCGGGATAAGCTGGTACCCCCGGGCCAGCCCTTCTACTGCCTGAGTGCTGAGGGCCTCCTCAACACACACTGCTGCTACACTAACTACTGCAACAGCCTCAACCTCAAAGTTCCCTCTGGTGAGCTCCACACATTCCACAGGGATAGGCTATCTGCTGCCATAGAAGACATGGGTCTGAAACATAGTTCACAGAGTTGCGTTTGGGTTATGTTTACTCATTAAATATATACAAAAATATAAATGCAACATGTAAAGTGTTGGTCCCATATTTCATGAGCTGAAATAAAAGATCCCAAAAATGTTCCACATGCACAAACAGCTTATTTCTCTAAAATGTTGTGCACAAATTTGTTTACATCCCCGTTAGTGAGCATTTCTCCTTTGCCAATATAATCCATCCACCTGACAAGTGTGGTATATCAAGAAGCTGACTAAACAGCATGATCATTACACAGGTGCAACTTGTGCTGGGGACAATAACATTTCCCTAGTACAATGTGCAGTTTTGTTGCAGAACACAATGCCACAGATGTCCCAAGTTTTGAGGGAGCATGCAATTGGCATGCTGACTGCAGGAATGTCCACCAGAGCTGTTGCCAGAGAATAAGCCGCCTACAATGTAGTTTTAGAGAATTTGGCAGTACATCCAACCAGCCTCACAACCGCAGACCACGTGTAACCACACCTGCACAGGACCTCCACATCTGGCTTCTTCACCTGCGGGATGGTCTGAGACAGCCACCCGGATAATTTGGGAAACTGAGTTTGCACAACCAAATAATTTCTACACAGACTGTCAGAAACCGTCTCAGGGAAGCTCATCTGCGTGCTCGTTGTCCTCAACACGGTCTTGTATGGCGACAACTAACACAATTGCATTTTATTGATGACAATTTGAATGCACAGATGCCGTGACGAGATCATGAGGGCCATTGTCCTGCCATTCATCTGCCGCCATCACCTCATGTTTCAGCATGATAATGCACAGCCATCACCCATGTCACAAGGATCTGCACACAATTCCTGGAAGCTGAAAATGTCCCAGTTCTTCCATGGCCTGCATAATCACCAGACATGTCATCCATTGTTTGGGATGCTCTGTATCGATGTGTACGACGTCGTGTTCCAGCAACTTCGCACTGCCATTGAAGCGGAGTGTGACAACATTTCACAGGCCACAATCAACAGCCTGATAAACTCCATACGAAGGAGATGTATCGTGCTGCATGAGGTAAATGGTGGTCACAACAAATACTGACTGGTTTTCTGATCCACACTGCTAGCTTTTTTTATGCATCTGTTGGTCACAGATACTTATCTGTATTCCCAGTCATATGAAATCCATAGATTAGGGCCTAATGAATTTATTTAAATTGACTGATTTCCTTATATGAACTGTAACTCAGTAAAATCTTTGAAATTGTAATGTGTTGCGTTTTTATATTTTTGTTCAGTGTAAATTAAATGTGAAATATGTATTTATTCTCATTGTCTCTCTTCCCTCTTTCTCAGTGACGTTGCGGCCGGGCCTGGTGGGCGGCTTTGGCCCTGATGGTACATGGGGTCCAGTGGAGCTGGTGGCAGTGGTCGCAGGGCCCGTCTGCCTGCTGTGTGTGCTGCTAATCATGGCTGTGTTCCTGTTCCAGTACCACCAGAGGGCCTACAGCCACAGGCAGAGGTTGGAGGTGGAGGACCCCTCCTGTGACCACCTCTACATGGCCAAGGACAAGACCCTGCAGGACCTCATCTATGACATGTCCACCTCTGGATCAGGATCCGGTCAGTACAGCACAGCTGAGGCTSTCTAGGGGTCAGATCTATCTCAATAAATGTGTGACTGTAGCTGTAATGATGTCTTCCATAGATAAAGAAGACCCATAGGGGGAAATGTGGTTGATATTAGGCAATGTGATTCATTGTCTGACCGTATATTCCTCTCTCTTTTTGCCTTGTCTCTGTGTCCCGTATGTCTCGGTCCTCTCCCTCCTCTGTCTCTGTGCAGGCCTCCCTCTGTTTGTCCAGCGGACGGTAGCCAGGACCATCGTGCTGCAGGAGATCATAGGGAAGGGGCGTTTCGGAGAGGTATGGCGGGGCCGCTGGCGAGGAGGAGACGTGGCAGTGAAGATCTTCTCGTCCAGAGAGGAGCGCTCCTGGTTCCGGGAGGCTGAGATCTACCAGACTGTCATGCTGCGCCACGAGAACATCCTGGGATTCATCGCCGCGGACAACAAAGGTAAACACTGGCTGTCGTCGTGTGACATCACATAAAAAATATTCCMCTTCGAAGAGCACTTCTTGTAGCTTTCTGGTGTTCGGGTCAGTTTTTTCGTATTAGCTGGTGTAGGGTCTAACAATTGGTCTCTAAACTTAGTCTCTCTGTTTCTCATAGATAATGGCACATGGACCCAGCTATGGCTGGTGTCAGACTACCACGAGTACGGCTCTCTGTTTGACTACCTGAACCGCTACTCTGTGACCATCGAGGGCATGATCAAACTGGCACTGTCGGCTGCCAGCGGCCTGGCACACCTGCACATGGAGATCCTGGGCACGCAGGGTGAGTGTGTGAGTGTGTTGTACTTGTGCCCATGTGCAAACTGGATTSCATGTTGCTGTATGTGTCAATTCTTCTGGGCTCTTCAATTTGTTCCCTACTCAACCTTTTCCTGGCCTGTGCAAACAGTGAATGTAGGCCATGCTTCCTAGCTGATAGGAAACTCCCGTTCAGGGTTATTGATCTGCCTAGTTTTTGATTTGCATAGCAGCCCCTCTAAAGTAAAGCATCTATTGATAGTTCAGTTATTAACATCATTCAACATTTTTGAAATGTTGTTGACTGTCATTGGAAGCCAGTGGTATACTGCAGATAACCATGATCAATGTTTGATTTAAATGAATTGGAAATCATAAAACACCTGTTTCACACGAACATGTTACATAAGTTCCATTGATTGCCAGGAATGCAGTAATTGTCAGGTAGTCTAACTCTCTCTGCCTTCCTCTAGGTAAGCCTGGTATTGCCCACCGGGACCTCAAGTCTAAGAACATCCTGGTGAAGAAGAACAGTACATGTGCCATCGCTGACCTTGGGCTGGCAGTGCGCCACGAGTCCACCACCGACACCATAGACATCGCTCCCAACCAGAGAGTGGGCACCAAGAGGTACAAACACACACACACAATCAACCTTAAGAAGTACTTGATTTCTCAACTTCACCTACTGACCCCCCCCCCCCCCTCTCCCACATCCCACAACACATACCACCACCTATCCGGGATATAGACCAGCTTACAAAGACCTATTTTCTCTGTGTCAGGTACATGGCCCCTGAGGTTCTGGATGAGAGCATCAACATGAGGCACTTTGATTCGTTTAAGTGTGCAGACATCTACGCTCTGGGCCTGGTGTACTGGGAGATCACACGCCGCTGCAACGCTGGAGGTCAGACAGGCTCCTCCTCAGCACACTCTGGCTGGGTTCCAACTGGCACCCTATTGGCTATATCAGGGATCATCAACTAGATTCAGCCTCGGGACAATTTCTTTTCTTGAGCGGATGGTCAGAGGGCCGGAACATAATTACAAATAATTTGTAGACTGCAAATTGACCCAAGAAGCCCAAAGAGATAATATTTGATTAAAACATCATATTTGCAAACCTTCCTTATATTTGTATACAATCACATACACTGAATGTACAAAACATGACATAGACTRACCAGGTGAATCCACGTGAAAGCTATGATCCCTTATTGATTTAACTTGTTAAATCCACATCAATCAGTGTAGATGACGGGGAGGAGACCGGTTAAATATATATATWTTTTTTAACTTAAGACAATTGAGACATGGGTTGTGTATGTGTGCCATTCAGAGGGTGAATGTGCAAGACAAAAGATTTGAGTGCCTTTGAACAGGGTATGGTAGTAGGTGACAGATGCACCGGTTTGTGTAAAGAACTGCAACACTGATGGGTTTTTCACACTCAACAGTTTCCTGTGTGTATCAAGAATGGTCCACCACCCGAAGGACATCCAGACAACTTGACACAGGTGTGGGGTCAACATGGGGGGCTGTTCTTAATGTTTTGTACACTCTGTGTTTATCTCTATGCGTGGGAATACTTTGGAACCAATTTCCAAAATTAAAATAACTTGAAGCTGATTTGCTGGTGTTTTCAGTCTTTTATGTCCAACAATAAAAAAAATACAAAAACTTGGGACCAGATAAAATCACCTGTGCGCCGAATTCGGCACGCCAGTTGGGAACCCTGCCCTATTTATTGCCCATCGGACTCCCTATAGTAGTGCACGATATAGGGAAAAGGGTGTCATTTGCGATGCATACAGTATCTCTATCTCAATGTAGTTAAACGTTTAATTCATCATCAATTAGAAACTGGGCCTTACCTGACCTTTGACCTCTGTCCCTAGGTATCCATGAGGAGTACCAGCTGCCCTACTATGATCTGGTGCCCTCTGACCCCTCCATAGAGGAGATGAGGAAGGTGGTGTGTGACCAGAAACTACGGCCCAACGTGCCCAACTGGTGGCAGAGCTACGAGGTAGGGGCGGACACATGTAGATAGATATGCATGCTCTTTTAAGGTCAATCAAACAATCCTATTATGATAGCACAGCAGTCGCTCACTAATATGAAAGTGTCACTGGTTTCTTATAAGTATTACATTGTATACTTGTGTATTTTAAATGAAGTATGTTCATTAGCCGGGCTTGTTCTCTGGGGATGCATTGGTGGTTTTGATAAGCTTGTTTAGCCCTGTGCATATCTGCACCATATTTGCATGTATGACTTTATCTAATCTAATTTTCTTCACGTTCGCTCAAKCCTACTTTATCCCAGAGCTCTAGATAACACACTACATTACCCCAGAACTTTAGATAACACTTTACATTATCCCTGAGCTTTAAGATAACACTATACGTTATCTCCGAGTCTTAGTTGACACTCTACATTATCACAGAGCTTTAGATAACGGTCTACATTATCCCAGAGCTTTAAGATAACTCTACTTTATCTCTCCTTTTCCTCCCTCCCCCTCCCCCMAGGCCCTGCGTGTAATGGGGAAGATCATGAGGGAGTGTTGGTACGCCAATGGAGCCGCCCGCCTCACCGCCCTGCGCATCAAGAAGACCCTGTCCCAGCTGAGTGTCCAGGAGGACATCAAAGTCTGAGATGGTTCTGTCCCAAAAACCTGAGGAGAGCGCTAGGGACCCTGTCCCGCACTAAAGTATACTGAGAGAGAAAGAGCGGGGGACAGTGTCTTTTCCAATGAACGCACAAGCTAACAAAAGAAAAGAATGCAATGACAAAAGCAAAATGTAAAAAGAACACTATATAAAAACTTTCCTGCCAGTCTTTTTAAAGCCACCACTGTTTGAGTTGTGACAAGCCCTACCTCGCCTATTCAGCCAAAACTACTGACAACCCCTGTCCTTCCCTGTCCCCAACCTACCCCACCCTTCTGTCCCTGCAGCCCCCTTCCCCGTTCTGTTCCTACTAAAATGGCTGCCAACGCAATTACTGCTACTACTACTACTACTACTACTACTGACAATGCCCATGTTAATCTCAATGGCAGGATATATACAACTGTGTATTTATTAACAGAATGTGTAATTTAATTCTAAACCTTTTTTTTTTTTTACTTTCCCCAAAGACTTATCAAAGGACACTAATGGTTTTACCCTATACATTAATTTATTTTTGTTCTGTTTGTCTTTATACTGTATTCATGCCATGTTGACTCGATATTGGGAGAGGTCTAGCTGTTTTCTTTGTCAGGGAGTATATAAGGGGAAGGTAAAGTCTTTCTATGAATGCTGTGTAGGGGTCATTCCACCAATTCAGTGCCTTTTGAGATATCTAACTTGGTGGGGGAAAAAACTTTTGATTTCACCTCATTTTTACATTCTGTCATAAAGAGCACATGTTCAACTTAATAAAAAAACATGTTTTCCCATCTCGAGGTTAAATCAAATTTAAAAAAAAAAAGACTAGTATGTGCCTAATTAAGTAAAGTATATAGGTTGACTAACAGTGTAGACGATTTCTTCTTAAATCAGCCATGAATCCACTTGTGACAGGGGAAATGGAAGCTTATTGTGTGCAACAGGGAGGGGCAATTGAATGCAAGCTTCACAACAACTAAAATATTTTTAAAGATTTTAKYCTGTCTATCTATGAGTAACATGGTTGATGGGTTATACTTGACCCACTCAGTTTTCCACCACAAAACACCAGAAATGGCCAGAAAGAGTAGAACCTGCTCACTTGCTTTTACACTAGGATTTGACTATTAGATGTTCGGAGTTCCACCATATTAAAACGAGAGTTCAGTTCACGTAACAGGGTTTTTTCTCCTTAAAATGAATCATCACATTTTAAAATATATAATAATCTTCAGAAATGACTTTGTCAAAGCAAAAAATTAAATAGGGCTTTGCAATTATGGTGAAAACTTGGAACAATATTGRGGTTAAAAACCTCTACRGGATCGGTGTCCCTATACCGGGACGGTTGAGCTAACATGCGCTAATGTGATTAGCATAACGTTGTAAGTAACAGTAAACTTTCCAGGACATAGACATGTCTTATATAGGCAGAACGTTTAAATTCTTGTTAATCTAACTGCACTGTCCAATTTACAGTAGCTATTAGAGTAAAAAAATACCATGCTATTGTTTGAGGAGAGTGCACAACAAAAAACTTATCACAGCAACTGTTTTGATACATTCACCTCCGAAGATAAATAAGGTACTTACATTCAGTAATCTTGCTCTGATTTGTCATCCTGAGGGTCCCAGAGATMAAATGTAGGAGCTGGGTTCTACAGTTTGAACCCCTACTGTCTCTGCTCCACACCCACCCCGCYCGGCCATCTAGATCTAAAATTATCTAAAATTAGTGTATAACCTAATGATCCATCATGTATTACATTCCTGGGAGTGTGTAAACTTAAATGTTGTATTACCATATAATTTTTGTATGTTCTCTATAGTTATCTACTTGAAAATGTATCAATTGACCAGTTTGGCACATTTGGGCAAACTTGATACAAAATATTGTCCAGTATTGCTATGCTTCACTGGATCAATCTGAAACGTTGCACACACACTGCTAAATTGCACCTAAACTGCCATATTATATTATGGCCTTTCTCTTGCATTTCAAAGATGGAGAAAAACATTTTTGAAATCGCATGTTCTTTTGTTTGTATTATCTTATACCATATCTAATGTTTTATTCTCCTACACTAATTTCACATTTCCACAAACTTCAAAGTGTTTCCTTTCAAAAGGTATCAAGTATATGCATATCATTGCTTCAGGTCCTGAGCTATAGGCAGTTAGATTTGGGTATGTCATTTTAGGTGAAAATTGGAAGGGGAAAAGGGTACGATCCTTAAGTGGGTAAAAATTTTCCTGGAAGTCAGAGGGTGCATGGAGGGACAATTCAAAATGCTGGCACTTTAAGAGAAAATCTGATTGATTGAATTCTCCCTGTGGTCTATATTAAAGGGTACTTCATTGAATATAACAGTCTTTTAAAATTCAATATTGGTGCACAATTTCTATTTAAAATATCAAAGSGAAGCAAAAGGCACTCATTTGTGGAAATGATCAAGTTGTAGACGGATCTCTCTGTTGTACATATAAACTAAGAAATTGTTTTTAAAATCGATCAGGACCAAGTCTTCCTCATTTATCGGGTCATGTTATCTATCATTTATGGTAGCAGTGGACTGTGAGTCACTGAGAGATCAGCTTACATAGGTTCTTTAAGTCTATGTTTCCCATTACTACATCCATTGTTGTAATGGAACTCCTATTGCCCACTTAGAGGCAGGAATGGTCCATACAAACACCTGGCTCTATGGTATTTCATGACGATGGACTGTATTGTAGCCATTTTGTAAACACTCACATCAATTGCTGTTATGATTATTTAATTTTTTTATCACAATACCTCCATGTATGTTTCCCCTCATGTTATATTCTCCCTGACTGAGTATTATCACTGTACATACAATAACTTTTTTAGGTGTGACTATATATGACCCTTTTTTTATTTGAGTTTCCATTGATATTTTAATAATGTTTTGGAATGTTTGCCAACAGTTACACTGGTTACTGGTCTTGGATGGGAGACAATTGGAGAGGCTTATATGTGCTGTCAATCATCCACTGATAAACCAATGGAATATCTACAAAGCAACACTACTGTACACTGAGTCATTGAAAGCACATACTGAGTCCCTCCTATTTGATGCCTCCCATTACTATAGAACAGTATTTGATTTTTAGTCTATTCCACTCCATATTCATAAATTATACCCCACCTACATTACCTCTTTGATATGCAAATTGTAAATAGTTTGTATGATGGATGATGATTGATCTGTCAATTCTTGTTTTCACCATGTATTCTGTTTTCAGGAAAATAATATGTACTGTTAAATTTGTCGCTTTATTTTTKGTTGAGTACAAACTCAAAAGGTACTGCTGACGTGAAGTCTCCTTCCTTGTGTTCTTAATCCTGCCAGTTTATTGTTAGTTCCTAGAAAARGCTCTGCAGGGCCAATGTGTGCACTACTCACTCTACGGCACCTCAACCAAACTGTTCTCAACACCCCTCACTGTTTTACTGCAGATCACACCAGTGACAACAGAGGGTGTTTATAATATATTAAGCATTTTAATCACAGTTCTTCAGATTTGGTGATTGGTAAATACCTCTCACAGATTTCTTCAATAAGCTAAGTAACAGTGAGGAGTCCCAAGACCCTCTGTAAAGAGTGCTTATTCAGTGTGGCTGTAGCACAAGAAGATTGTCGTTAAACTTTTTGGTGGTAAAATTAATACTACTGATACTTCACAGGAAATATGTATGGCCTGGATGCATTTATTTGATTTAATTTGTGTTAGTTTATGACCATGTCACGCTCGCCTGTACTGTATATTATTTGTTTATAGTTCTTGGGTGATGTCCAAGAGGACTTGGCGTGTGTACATGTGCATATTTTTCCTGAAGATGTGGTTGCTTATGTTTTTGGCTGTGAGTGGTAGATGGAACCTGGGTGTTGTCTGYGTACTGTTAGGTGAGTTGAGATTTTCTGTCCTTGGTTGGGGATTGATCCTATGTAAACGTCATATGGATGGGATGTCTCTATGGCCTTGTTTTGAGCACATACTGTTAAGGGGAATTATGACAAGATGAAATGTTGTATTGCACTATGGAGTGTTTAAGCAATAAGGCACGAGGTGTGGTATATGGCCAATAAGCTAAGGGCTGTTCTTATGCACGACGCAACGCATAGTGCCTGGATACAGCCCTTAGCCCTGGTATATTGGCAATATACCACAAACCTCCGAGGTGCCTTATTGCTATTATAAACTGGTTACCAACATAATTAGAGCAGTAAAAATAAATGTTTTGTCATACGGTCTGATATTCCACGGCTGTCAGCCAATCGGCATTCAGTGCTCGAACCACCCAGTTAATGAAGTGAGGAATGATGAGAATGCCCAGGTAAGAAATCAAAATAAGCTTTTAAAACCAAGTGAAAACCTTTTCAGGACTAGTATCCAATCATGTATATAGGTAATATTATATAGCCTATAGTAATAAATACAACTCTTTTCCTACATTGTTTGTCTTTATTTTCTCACACCAGTATGTACATCTAATGCAAAAACGGTTTATAATACTGCATTTGTGTATGCATCTTCCAATGTTTTTCAGATGCAACCTTAATGTCTTCCTACCCCTCATTCAAATCAAAAGGAAAGTTCTAGTTTAATGTCTCTATTTCCTGTAATGCTTCATCCACCGTTGCTGATTCGTGTGGTCAGCAGTCTCATTACCCTGACTTAGGGCTAGATTGTACCAGATCTGCACTAGCCTACACCCGCATAGCAGTAGTTTGAGGTCGGCGGTGCAACTGCTTTAGAGCCGTCAAATCCACAAGCGACTCCCGGCATTATACCTAAAGCAGACATTTCTATATAGCCTACACTTTCTCATTTGGAAATTAACATGAGTGAGACGGGTGTGGCTTTTTGACAAGCAACTGCTCACCGATTCGAAAATTTGAACGCGCCAACGCAGTTACACCTCCAACACATCTAACGCCGGTTAATTCTTGATCTGATTAAATCTAGGCCATAGTGTTACATCACATCCTGCTCTACCCACAACCTCAGACTGACCTACACCCACTCAGTTACACATCAACCCTACTGCTTCACCAAGACAAAACACATTCAAAAGTGCATACATGTCAAAAACAACCCCATGTAAGAGAAATCATATTTATTGCTCATGCATTAAATTAGAACTTCACATGAGTAGTAGAAAAAAGATGGCATTTACATACTTGTACGCGTCTTATTCATACCAAAAGTCAATTTTGAAAAGTAAAATGTTAAATGTACTGACTCAATGGCCCA
This sequence comes from Salvelinus sp. IW2-2015, assembly GCF_002910315.2. Lineage (NCBI taxonomy): Eukaryota > Metazoa > Chordata > Actinopteri > Salmoniformes > Salmonidae > Salvelinus > Salvelinus sp. IW2-2015. The sequence goes on from NC_036851.1 coordinate 26,975,802, forward strand.
AGGAAGTCATTTTCATACATCGAGATTGGTTTGCCCTCGGAATGTAAAAAGGAGAAAGAAAATGGTGGCAGTAATGAAAGGCTAAAATTGAATCGTATAACAAGGATGAAAGAAAATGGAATAGACACAGCAAAAAGATAATGTCTAATGCTTCACTGATATACCCCCAATACAATCATGATGGATAGCTCAGAAGCACTTAACATCCAATCAGGAGGACTAGAAAAGGCTCACAAGCAAAAGTGAACGAATCCATCATGATCAATCCACACTCACGCTACATGTTGTTGAAAACTGTCTAAAGAAATGTTGGGATTGGGAAATGAGTAAAACTTAAGGCAAAATAATTTCTCATGTAGCTCTAGAATGACTTTCAGGAACAAGGCTAAGCAAGCCCTAACAGCAGCCTTATGTTATGGTTCACGGTGTAGCACTTTCTCCAGTCTTCGGAGTCAAACTGAATGCATGTCAAGACAAACAAGGACACACTTGACTAAAACCCCCCCAAAAATAATTAAGAGCACTTTAGCAACAGAAATAACCAAAATAAAAACATTGTTATATTTACATAAATAGTAATTGGTTGTGCATCAATATATAAAGGAGTAAAACTCAAAAATGACATCTTCTACAGCAGTTCCATTTCCGACAATCCAGACTTCACCTACTGTAACCAAGGCAGCGGAGTTTCCGTTGTAGATTTGTATATCTTCAAGTTCCACTGTGACATTCTTTAACCTGCGATCCATGATTGGCTGGCTAGTTGTGCTTTAGAGATACCAGACCTATAAGGATGATGGGTAAAGGAATGCTGCTCAGTTTAGGGCCAGGGTGGGAAGTTACTGACTCCTCTCTCCAGTGTATCTACAGACCAAATGGGAGAGAATAGGTGGGGAATGGATTTGTCTGAGAAGTGGCAAATTGATCCCCTTCATATAACTACACATCATTCCTGTACTGTATAGGTCCACCACCTGCATTTACAGAGGAGAGACACTAGGTTGTGTTGGGCTGCCCAGAATGGACATACAGTTCCACTCCATTGGCTACTTCTGGTCCTGCTTCTTGTTTGGGTCTTTTTGGTTGCTTGGGTTTTGGCTTGGTTTACAGTGTTCCTGTATGTCCCTTGTTACTGTACGTGTCTATATTGCTGGATTGAGAAAATCAATGGAACTTCACATTTGTATGCAGAGAGAAAGAGATGTCCTCCTGTGTTGTAGACGTACATTTGTACATGAGGGGATGTAGAAGATTCTTATCTTTCCCTCTCTTGTGTCACTCCTCTTTCTCCTTCTTCCAGGATCCTCATTTTCTCTATCCTTCCTCATCTTTTTGGAGGAATATTTCCTTTATCACTCCCTCAAGCAGTTCCTGAAATATAAAACACCAGATTAATCTTTAGTTCAACTTGACAATTATTTAAATCCTTTAAAAATCACAAAACAATTTACAGGTAAGACATTGCCTCTCAGGAACTGAGTTGAAGCTGAATTACATTCACATTCTTTTCATTTAAATTATCAAGGTCAGTGAATAGAGAAGGTTTGTGTTTACCTTAGTCTGCTTCTTCATTAGTGAGAACCAGTGCCTGGAGGATGTCTGAGAGAGAGACTATGCCCTTCACCACCTCCTGCTCATCAACCACCACCAGCCTGTGCACCTGAGAGAGAAGATAGAGACAGAAAAACAAAACCATAAGTTACAAACTAAAAGCCAAGGCTAGATCTCAGCACCTGTGTGTATTACATTATGATTGTATGTACTACTTCTATTGACCTTGACAAACACCCAGGAAACGGTTTAAATTGTTAACCCAAACAATAATAGTGTATACACAGGTGTCTCCAGCTCTCTCACCTCTGCCTCCACCAGTCTGTTGATGATGGACTCCAGTGTGTCATGTGTGCTGCAGGTGAGCACTCCCTCAAAATACTGTGAGCGGTGCTGTAAAGCTTTGGTCACAGTCACATCCAGGTTGTTGTACATCTTCTCTGCTGCTAGGTTCTGTGTGGGGGACATTATTACTTCTCAATGCTGCTTGTGTTCGGTACTGTACTTGGATAGTAGAGATGAAAACACAGACAGACACATACTGTCATCTAGGGGTTAGTGGAGTCCAGTGCAGAATGAGCCCACCTGCTCTTGTTTCCCCAGGCTAAAGGCTAATAAACCCCAGCCAGTCTGCTGGTTGATAACAGCCCACAGGTTCTATATACTGCCTGCCCACTGGGTATGAGACCCATTGATCTAGTACAGGAGAGACTTACTTTGGTCTGCACTGAATTCTTTGCCTTACAGCACAAGGATACAGACAATTTTGGTTACGGTCTTTCTGTTTCGTCTCATTGTCGGTCTCTCATAAACAATATTTTCTACTAACCAGTGACTATTCTGTTTAAAAACCGCCCATTGGTAGCACAGCTGTCCAGTACTTACAATGACATCAAATTTGGAGTAAATGTCCACCACTCGTCCTGTGTGTGAGAGAGAGAAACATGGGTACATGAGAACTACCTACCATTTACAACAGGAGAGTGTCTGGGTCAGACATGTTTAACCAACTGTCCCCTCGTCTCCCTCACTTACCGTTGTCATCGACGACAGGCAAGGCAGACACTCTCTGGTCCACAAAGATTCCCAGTGCTGTGTAGAGGGGTGTGTCAGAACGCACCACTGCAATCTTATGGAATGTTCCGATGCCAAGCTCCTCTAGAGTCTGGCCTAAGAAGGCAGGTTTTGCCATCTCCGATATCTGGGAAGAAAATAACACACAATGTTCCACTAATGCAAGTGGCTTGAAAAACATAGAAATGAAACACGGTATATTACCTCAAAAGAATGAATAAACACTTTGGTGTGGACTTCATTAACAGGCCTACAGTTGTAACAGTGCTCTTGTCCTACCTTATCTACTGCCGAGAATGAGACATTGAGATGTCAAGGAACAGCAGATGATAAAATGTGGTAAAAGAGATGAACGGGGAGAGTGTAAGAAAGAGAGGATCACAAGAAAGACTCACAAAGAGCTTGAGGAACTTCAGGATCCTCTTGTGAGTGAGGATGTATAGGGTGTTCCCTGTCAGAGGGTCGACCACAGGCAGTCTGTGGATCTTATTCTTCAGCAGAGACGATACAGCATCATACAGACTGAAACAGGGAGGAAGCGGAAATTGATACACATTTGTGTCAGTATCAAACAGTGCCAGTAAATAACCGAATTGATCTCAAGCTGCTTGAACCAACTGTCCAGTGACAACCCTCAACATCTCGCCATGGCAGTAGACCTACCTTGCGTTAGGGGATATGCTAACGAGGGGCTTGAAGGAGTCTTGAAGGTAGACTTCTATGGTGACGGAGAACAGAATAGGCACTAGTTAATTCACTGGCGCTCCAGAAGGCTATCAGCCACTTATTATTACACAGTTAATGAATGCCCTTACCTCTCCATGTCTCTATCTTGTGCTCCTCCAGCTCATATATCTGCACCTGAAACATTAGAACAGGAGAAAGTGCTGACTAACATAACAAGGGGGGTGAGAGGCATGAAGGTCAACTGTTYAATGGACAGAAGGATGTGTGCTGCAAATCACGTGTCGTGCCTTTTCACCCTCTACCACCACTATGATTCAAAATGTGAAATTGAGATAGGGTATGCTATAAACAAGCAAACACAGAAACAGTGGACGTCGAGGGCAGGCTGAAAGCTAGGACAGGCCTTACCAAAGGAGACTTGTAGTAGCGATGGAGGATGTTGATGAAGTCTGTGATGGTCAGCATACCTGCAGTGAGAGATCAGCAGGAGAACAGGGTCACCAGAGTCCAACGGGACTCTACTCATTGTGCATCTCGAAATCTACCAAAAGCCCAGCCAGCAAAAGGTGATTCTTACTCTATTCTTACCTACAAAACACTGCTTCTTACTGTCCCAGAGTGGCGCTGCTCTCACCCCATTGGACACCAGAGCGAAAAACGCCTTCTTTACCTATGGAGATATGAACACAGTTATACACACACAAACACAAAGCAGCATCTTTGGTCCAGATTTAATTGACAGGAAGGAGTTAAAAGCAGGACATGGTCTTGCCTGCAGTGAAGTATCGAACACCACCAACTTGGAGCTGGTAGGGACCAAGTCATAGCACCGATGAGACTTCATAAACCGGGTGTAGACATTATAATCTGGGTCTGAGGAGAATGAGGAGGAATGGGAAAGGGTTCAATTTACTGCCCATTCCTTATATGCATTTACAATTGTAATATTTTTGTATGTAAAAAGAGCTGCCTCAATAGATTCCAGAATTTATCACAATGTCACACTTTCAGGATTCCTTCCAACACAAACAAAAGAATGCTTTTTAAAAACTCATGTAAAAAAGCACATTAACAATTTCTCACCATGCATAGGATTAAGATTACCTCATCATGCATAGCTATTTATCCTTTCATTGCTGTTTATTACACTATGCATTAACAGTAAAAGGTGGCTCTTTACCTCCTAGAAGTGGCTCCTTTTTACAATCCACATCATCAACAGCAAGTGGAATCTGAAAGAGAGTATAGGTTCATTGACTCATTTCCCCCAGGCAAGGCAGAATTCCAATGAAATTAAATAGCTTATGTTCTCTACAAGAACCCAAGGCTTTTTATATTCATTACCACCAATGTGTTAGTTATGGCTAATCATCGCATAGTTATATCAGGAATATAAAGTAGCCAACATACTACTGTTTGAAAATGGTTCAATGTTTGATCACTCCTCCTAAGCAGCAACAAACACTCTGCAGGGCACAGGTGCACTGCACCAACACAAATGGCATTATTTAGCCACTACTGAGGAATGGGAGTCATTGTCTGACTGTCCTTGTCACATTTAGATATAAGAACCTTTGGACAGAAAAGGTAGCCAACAAGCTTAGCTGGATCATAGCTCAGACATTAGACAGTTCATGCAGTCAATGTAACGTTAAAGGAAAAATCTGCACAAAAAAACAACTAGTATTTAGGTCATTTTCAATTAGTCCACTGTTAATACAGTCCGACAATATTTTGTTTGACAGCAGTCAACTTTTCAAGATATTGGACATTCAAGAAGCAATGTGCCACTTGCCACATCATCATATGATGCATTTTCGATCATCATGATGTAGCAAGTGTCACTTTGCTTCCTGAAAGTCTAATATCTTGAAAACTTGACTGCTGCCATGCAAAACATTGTGGGACTGTATCAACAGTGGACTAATTAAAAATATATAGTTCGAGTGGATTTTCCCTTTAACACGACAGGTAATGTTATCTCACCTAGTTTGCCACGTAGAAGACAAAGCATCTTAACCTCTCTGAAATGATAACTAGGGCTTGACAATGTCAACAACTAATGATGGCCTCCAATTTGGTATTGTAAGAGGTCATGATGTAAACTAGTACTGTGACGTTAACTAGCTAAGGTTACTGGCTGGAATGTGAACACAACAGATGCAGCAAACTAACGAGGTTAGCGAACTAGTTACGCAGGCTACCAGTAGTTATGACGCACAACCACAGATAACCAAGTTGATCTTGCTAGCTATCTGGCTTAGCCTGGGTAGCTACTTATGTATCATCTTGAATGTACCTAGCAAACATCAAGTACTGTGATTGGCTAGCTAGGGTAGGCGAACGTTACTAGATAGCTAGTTTAGCCTTGCTGGCGGTGTAGCTAAGCTACTTACACACTCCATATTCCATGCACTGGCTCGCCCTTGCTTGATCCTGTAAGGTAGCGACGTAACCACTGTTTCTCACGACGGACTTCTTTCCGAGGTATCTACGTTAGTTGTTAAACTGGAGCTAAACGACGAGAGACAAGCATTGAAACTCCCCGGAAGCGCAAGAGATTGCCCTCTCAATTTGACTTCCGATTACGCATGACCGCGAAAAAAGTGTGAGTCGGGGTGCTTGAGAGATCCCGGCCTCAGAGTCAAAATGGGCTATTATCGTAAAAAATCATGAAAACAAAAATGAGCTTTTTGGTCTTCTTTTAAGGTTAGGGGTAGACATATGGTTAGCAGTGTGGTTAAGGTTAGGTTTCAAATCTGACTTTAAGAAGATACATTGTAGAAATGGGCGATGTTTATGAATTTGTAGGTGTGACGACCGGGTGCTGTGGTATCAAACCTGGTCTAAAAACATTATAATATCTGAACCTATGGTCTAATTTGGAGTAGGCAATTTGTTGATAGTTAGTAGAAATACACAATTGGTGCAATTTCTTAATTTGTTTGTGCATCAGCAGTATTTCTCTTTTTATGTCAGTCACTGACAATAACCACATTTCCATCCACAGTTTTTATGGTAGTAAAGTCATACAGTATATATATATAAAAAAAAAATTAAAGCACGACAGCTGTGATGGAAACAGTACTTTCGGGACAATTTTTTAAATGCCAAGAGATCATTTGTTCGCTGGACATGGTGGGATCTTTTTGTGTAAATGTGGAGTGGCAATGACATGGTGTGTAGTCCTCCCACTATGCCTTGGGAAATCATGCAGTTAATAGAGCCCCACAGTGAAGGTGTCATAATAGCCATAGAAACTAGCGGTCAAACATGGAAATGGTTCCAATCATTTTTTCACAATTCATTCACAATTTCCCATAGGGAGTTTTAGAAACACTTAAAATTAACGGCTGTGTTTTGTGTAGGCTTACCCTGGCGTGACTTTTTGATAACCATGTAAATGTCTCTCAGACAAGGTGATTTTTATCAATAATTCAGCTCTATTTACTCTCAGATTCGAAAACGCTAATTAGTATCAAAGTAGACATCATGCAAGACTACTAATCCTTGCAAGCTCCTGCACATCATCTCTAGCTGACACCTTTGCTAACAGGTATTGTGTCAATTTAAAACTTGCACAACACAGTTCACATAATTGTCCATTTAAAGAAATATAGCCAATTTATTCATTTATTTCTACATTTAGCTAACATTAGATCATTAATCCAGAGAGTTTGACCTTTATTCGGCAGTCTCCTCCAGATCATCATGGCATTTGTAGTTCTTTATGAAAGCCTAATTAGCATTTCATTTTGGGGGAATATATTGATTAAAAACATCACCTCCTAGAGAGATTTGCAGTTATCAAAACAACAGGCTAGGATAAGCCTACACAAAACACAGCCTTTATTTTAAGTGTTTCTAAAATCCCCTATGAAAAGTTAATGGTAAGAAAATGAGTGGAACCATTTCTTTGTTTGACCGCTAGGTTGTATGGGTATTATGACTCATACTGTTGTACTCTATTAGGCTACAGTTTAAATACGTAATGATGAACTTCACAGGCTGGTGAAAGTGCCTAGTGATCTTGATGCTCCTTTCCAATAAATAATCAAGGGTCTTATTCTGGTGACATGATGATCGATGCTTGACTGCCATTTGACAAATAAAAATATTCTCTATAAAAATTCTTATCCATAATAATCTCATCATGTACACTAGCCTACCCACACAGCCTACCCGCACTGTATCTGGGAGCTGTTGGCTAGAGCTTGTGCCAAGTCCAGTGTAGGTACATTTACTATTTAACACAACAGTTTATGTGACAAAACAATCAGTAGAGTTGAAAATGCGATGGAAAAACATTGATCTTCAGATTTTTATTTGGTACATGGGAAATTTTATTGAAAAAGTACATTTTGTGTGCGCTACATCATCACACACTGATTTTTATCTGCAACAAATCGTTTGTTGGAAACACCACTGGTGGGGAAATGCGCATATTTTCTTAATGCAGATTTGAGAATATTCGCATGAAAATCTGTCGCCAATTGGATGGAAGCCTAGCTACTCACTCAATTAGCCATGTCAGCTAATCATTTTTTGATTGGTAAGTTAGTCTAGCCAGCTATCTAAACTTGTACTAATCATTGCCCGAATACTGACCGGGCACGCAAGGCACGTGCCCAGGGGCCATGACCTCCAGGGGGCCCCATTGATTTTGTTAGTCACTCTCACTCAGATACCAAATTAAAATGGCATAAGTCATGGCAAAATGTGTAGAAATGCTGGAAATTCATTTTAAAACTCAGTGGCATGTATTCATGGATGCCAAGGGAAGCCAGCCCCCCCCCTCCCCCAAACAAGAAAATAACATACAATATATTTGATCTTTCTGTTTCATAATTTTCCTTCAATTCACAAGAGACTGAATGTATCTCACCAGAATCAGCACCCCTCTGTATGTGTAGCCCATCTATCTGATGCTGTCTGGTCAAAAATAGTATGACATCGTTGCCGCCCATAGCATTAGATGCAAGGGAAGCCATCGAGCATTTGGCCTCCCTTGATAAAAAAAGTATAAAATAGCCAATCAGCATTGGGCTAAACCTAAACTGAGTGAGCCCAACTATGAATGGTCCTGGCTCACCCMAAAAAAAGTGTTAAGGGAAGCCAGTTTGGATTTGGCTTCACAGCAATCACATCACAACAAAAACCAAACGCCATTTACAGAAAAAAATTGAATTGTTGCATCTCGTTGTGTTGTTGTCCTCCGGTGGCTAGCTAGCTAACTAAAATGGTCCCTTTCTTAAATTAGCCATGGATGGAGATAGGGATTTGGACTTGTGGTTTGACTTAATTCTCCGTACTGGCCAATGATTATAACGGCACTTCTGATCTAACCATTCATACATTGTGCACCCCTTGCCTGAGAGGATGGATGTTCAATATGTAGCTAGATGTAGTAGGCTAATGTTAACTAGTGGTCTCATCACAGCCCATGAAAGGAAGTTTGGCTAGTGTGCAAGTATTTTAGCCAGGTAGCCTAGGACAACAAAAACTAAAAACATGTACTGTGTAACAGTCATACACAGTTTCGGTAACATGAAAAAGAGGAGGATGGCATTGGCGTTTCTCTATAAGTAGGGTGAATCAACATGTTTTTTCTACTTGTATGCACACACGCGCACACACAAACACACACACACAGAAATCAGTGCCATGGACAGCCACATAACAGCCACATAATGTTTAGCTTACATTGATTGAACTAAATCATTTTGGGTATATTTTAGTGGTACTGTATTAGACTAAGCAGAGGTGATTTGATGATGTTGAAATGTTACAGTTGAAATGGTGTTGTAATAGTGGAGGCAGCTTGTTTTCTTTGACTTGCGGTAGCCTAACTCTCCGTGGTTCTAAATGAATAGTTATTTAGTAGTCCGAAAATGTTGGAAACATTAACTTGCTTGATAATTCTGTAGGTCATGTAACTTTTTTTACACACAATATACTTTGTGGACTTCACTGGACAGATGTTGCTCTCCGGTTCTGTGATGAAACACAGGTGTGGTTGAATTTATTCTGCCACTGTGTCTTCTTATTGTCTCGGCTTTAGGCTTATATACACTATATATGCAAAAGTATGTGGACACCCCTTCAAATTAGTGGATTCGGCTATTTCAGCCACAGCCGTTGCTGACAGGTGTATAAAATCGAGCACATAACCATGCAATCTCCATAGACAAACATTGAAAGTAGAACGGCCTTGCTGGCCTCCCGAGTGGTGCAGCAGTTTAAGGCACTGCATCGCAATGCTTGAGGCGTCACTACAGACCAATCCCAGGCTGTTTCACAGCTGGCCGTGACCGGGAGACCCATGAGGCGTCGTCCAGGCTAGGAGAGGATTTGGCCGGGATTTCCTTGTCCCATCGCGCTCTAGCGACTCCTTGTGGCAGGCCGGGCGCCTGCAAGCTGACTTCGGTCGCCAGCTGGGCGGTGTTTCCTCCGACACATTGGTGGGGTTGGCTTCCGGGGTCAGCGAGCAATGTGTCAAGAAGCAGTGCTACTTGAAAGGGTCGTGTTTCGGGGGACACGTGGCTCTCGACCTTCACCTCTCCCGAGTCCATAGGGGAGACAAGACTGGATATCACTAAATTGGGGAGAAAAGGGGTTAAACAAAATCAAATTTAATCAAGAATGGCCTTACTGAAGCGCTCAGTGACTTTCAACGTGGCTGCATCATAGGATGCCACGTTTCCAACAAGTCAGTTTGTAACATTTCTGCTCTGCTAGAGCTGCCCCGGTCAACTGTAGGTGCTGTTATTGGGAAGAGGAAACGTCTAGGAGCAACAACGGCTCCAACAACGGCTCCTAGAAGTGGTAGGCCACACAAGCGCACAGAACGGTACCTCCAAATGCTGTAGCACGTTGGGCGTAAAAATCGTCTGTCCTCGGTTTTAACACTCACTACCGAGTTCACAGGCCTAAGATCACCATGCGAAATGCCAAGCGTCGGCTGGAGTGTAAGATCACCATGCGAAATGCCAAGCGTCGGCTGGAGTGGTGTAAAGCTCACCGCCATTCGACTCTGGAGCAGTGGAAATGCGCTTTCTGGAGTGATGAATCACGCTTCATCGTCTGACAGTCCGACAGGACGAATCTGGGTATGGCGGATGCCAGGAGAATGCTACCTGCCCGAATGCGTGGTACCAACTGTAAAGATTGGTGGAGGAGGAGTAATGTTCTGGGGCTATTTTTCATGGTTCGGGCTAGGCTCCTTAGTTCCAGTGAAGGGAAATCTTAACGCTACAGCATACAATGACATTCTAGACGATTCTGTGTCCAACTTTGTGGCAACAGTTTGGGGAAGGCCCTTTCCTGTTTCAGCATGACAATGCCCCCGTGCACAAAGTGAGGTCCATACAGAAATGGTCTGTCGAGAGCCCTGACCTCAACAACATCAAACACCTTTGGGATGAATTGGAACGCCGACTGTCCTACTATTGGAACGAGTCAGTCCTACTCGCCCAACATCATTGCCGACCTCACTAATGCTCTTGTGGCTGAGTGAAAGAAAGTCCCCACAGCAATGTTCCAACATCTAGTGGAAAGCCTTCCCAGAAGAGTGGAGGCTGTTATAGCAGCAAAGGGGGACCAACTCCATTTTCTTTAAATTATATATTTTTAACCTTTATTTAATTACGCAAGTCAGTTAAGAACAAATTATTATTTACAATGACAGCCTACCCTGGCCAAACCCTATGGATAGAATTGCAGGAAATTAGCTGTTAAATTGCATTTTTTTCCTTCTCTCATATTAACTTATTTTATTTTTTATTTTATTTAACCTTTACAATGACGGCCAAACCCTAACCCGGACGATGCTGGGACAATTGTGCGCTGCCCTATGGGACTCCCAATCACAGCCGGTTGTGATATAGCCTGGAATCGAACTAGGGACGCCTTAGACCGCTGCGCCACTCGGGAGCCCAACAACTAACAGGTTATAGAGCAAAAAACGCAATTATCACAACACATAAGGGACCTCACCGGACCGATGTAACATGGCATTTTTTTCCTGGCTTGGCTTCCCCACTGATTTTACCCACACACCACTAGTGTTAAAACTGCAAAAGTGTCTCTACACCCAATGGCAAAATTGATAGAATTGCAGAAAATGTGCTGTTAAACTGCACATTTTTTTCCTCTGCCCCATAGCAAAATGTTTAGAATTGCAGGAAATGTACTTTCAAACCTACATTTTCTCTCCGCTGTCAAGACGGGGCCAGTAAAATGCTTTGCCCCCGAGGTGGGGGGAACCCCAACAGGTTAGGGCCAGCCCTGGCTACTGGTAATGCAATTAAGAGTTAGTTTAACTGCACAAATGGATTGATTCCATAAATCAGTTGACTGCATGTGTGGGTATGGATGTGGGTACGCAGACCCACAAGCCACTGCGGCCCCTCATGATCAGTTCATATTGTTTTGTGAAAAGTCAGTAAAGACCATCAATGACGGCTTAGGCTTAGTACAGGGACAATTAAAAAATACATATGCATAATTGTAAGCATCATAATTCGGTTTTGTCAAATAAATAATTACTCATTTACTAACAGATGTCTCCAAGTGGTGTGGTATTATAGTGGCTGCATGTCTCTGTTTCAGAGGTTGAATTCAAATTCTTAGCTGCAGACAGTTATTGAGCAGCCATGACACAAATCAAATAAAAATAAAAAAAATAAAAAAGACTTTTAAAGGAGTAAAAGATTTATATATACAAAACAGTTTACAGCAATATTTCTGAGTTAACACTAACCAATGTGGGGGTATTGGTGTTCAGGTGTGTGTTGTGCCCCTTGTTTTCCCCATTGGGTCAAGTCAACAGAGAAGGGAAAAAAACCTAGAGGACCTTGAGTCAGGTAGGGAAACAGGTGGGGGGGTGGGGGTAAAGCGGGGGATTGAAGGGTAAGGCACAAGACACAGCATCATCAGCTTCTCTTAGGCTGAGTTTACACAGGCAGCCCAATTCTGATCTTTTGACCAATCACATCAGATCTTTTTCAACACAAATCTGATTGGTCAGAGGACCAAGTAGTGAAAAAAAGTTTAGAATTGGGCTGCCTGTGTAAACTCAGCCTTAGACGGCATCATCAATCACCTATCAATCAATCAATCTACTACTTATTCAAAGAGAAGCACTCTATAAAAAAATCTAAACAACAAATAATAGACACTAGGAGGTGGACCGTCTGGATAAATGTAAGTAATGTCAGTAAAAACCATTGGGCATCGAATTGATCTTTTGTGGACATGCAAATCAGGTTATGGTGAGCACTGTGTCCGCTGGGAGTCCCCGACTCAACATAAATTCATAAGTGATAATGTGTCATAAGGCGTCCTTGCTTGGCTTGATGGAGCCCTACATCACTTCTGGAATCAAAACCCCAAAACTAAAACTAAACCAGCAGATCCTGTGGTCCCCATGAACTGGTTTACAGTCCACAGTGGTAAGGAATTATCAGTGAATGCCAACACTGAAACTCCATCTTCTTAATTATAGTATAATTATATGCAGACATTTCATTCAATATGCTGCTGAATGAACACACTTGTATTATCTCAGAATATAACTAACAACACTATCAAACCTGTGTCTAGGATCCTAGTTCTCTGGGATCAAAAGGCCACAAGTTTTTTTATACAACAGATCCATTCCATTATTTTCTAAACATCATTCAAGGGTGCCTCATCCACTGGATAATTACAGCTTAATTATTAAAGTCAGATGGTAGATCATAGCGGAAAGGAGCGAGAACCAATCTGCCAACCAGAAGAACATAAAACTGTATTCTAGAAAATACAAATTGGCATGTTTCCTAAAAGACATGATTTACAGTTCAAGGATGAAGTGTAACCTGAAGTTGACTTGCTGAAAGTTTTACAGTGAAAAAATGTTAGCCAAGACCAATGCTACAGGAAATATATTTCTGCAATACACATCTTGTGTGAAAGAGAACTCATTCCAAGATACTGTAACCAATACATTAATCAGTTGTGAATTATAGTGACTTTCCAAACAATGACCTGAGAATAAAAAGTCAGGCATGTTTTTTAGGCATCAAGGTCAGCCCTTATTATGTACAAGGTGAAGCTAGCCAGTGAGAGTTTGGGACACTAGCAAGTCACCGCTCCATTTGTTGATACATGGCTAGCTATTTGATTGCAATTATCAGGGAGCTGTTTTTTGTTGTGAAGTTTGGGCTTGTGGCTCTTACATTGCATTCTGTATTTTCATGAGGTTTGGTTTATGCCAACCAAACTTGATAGACTTCAGTAAAACTGACAGTGAAACCCTTGTGTGACACCTGTCATAGTTCTTTTTAGTCAGCCTTGAGTGTGATTGGGTGCCTTTGTGTAAAACACTTGAATTATAAAGTGGTGCTAGGGAAGTCATGATTGGCAGGCTGGTGACGTTGTGTCTCCTGGCTTCATCCAATGAGCTTACTGCTGTCCTGGTGAGACCCTCTTACATCACGGCACACTTTTTATCCTCTGAGGGAACGTTCCCATCCGCCCTCTCCATCTCCAGAATGATCCGCTTGAATACCTCTACAGCGGTCTGCAATGCATAGAGTTGAAAGTAGAAAAACAATCAATAAATAAGTTAATGCTTTTGAATAGACACATTTTTTATGAGTAGCTCTGTCTGCAGAGAAGATATCTTTGTCTACTTCGTTTTCCTTGGCAGAAGACTCCATGAATGCTGCTCCCCATGAGTGGGCCAGCTTCTTCCCTTCCTCTGGCTTGATCACCCTGAGGGGAGGAGGGACACACTGAGCATGATGTAATGAAATCACACCTTTTTATAGGTCAGGTAGCATGAATGTACCTATATGACCACAAGGTCCAAGACCTCAAATGGAAAACCAAGGTGAAACCATATACCAGTTTTTAAAATGGGATGGTAGTGGCACGGTTCTATACATAATGTACCAGCCATGCATGTGAGTGGGAGCACCAATGCTCTCCTCCTTCATTCAGCTCAAGTAGGTTTACCTTTCCATGTGGAGATCTTTTTTATTTCCAACAAGAACAGTTGGCACCCTAAAAGAACACACATACATTTTAAAAAATGTACTTGGAAAACCGATTTTTTAAAGATACAAACAGATCATCAAAAGCATCATCACCAACCTTTTATAACTTAGGTTAACTTACTGTATTTTCCCAACCATATCTAGCAGCTTGTCATGAAGAACCTGAACAACTTCAAAACTGCAAAAAGTGAAAGACAAAAAGAGACAGGTTACCAGTGTGTATTGATGGACAGACAACTATCTATACACACAGTAGAGTCACAAGATCAGAGGGCCAGGACAAAGGATGAACTGCAAATGAAATGTACCCGTAACTACTCACCTTTTCATGGAGGTTACTGCGTAGACCAAGACATAACCATGGATGTCCATTGAATGAGACTGAGGGAAAATAGAGTACTCGTCCTGTAGAGATAAGGCGAGAAATCGGTTAAAGAGAAAACACACAAGGACGGACAAGTGCTTCTGAAAAGAATATTGTCTGTTGTTTTCCTTCATATCCCAACCATTTTAAATGTTGCATCGGCACAAATGGTCACTGATCACCAGAACCCAGAACATTTAATGTGTTATTTCAGAGAGCTGAGAAACAGAGGTAAAGAAAGAAGATGAGTAATGTAAAGCATACATACCTGACCAGCAGTATCGACCAACTGAAGATTGAAATCTTGACCGTTGACAGACACCATTTTGTTGAAGGCTGGAAAGAGTTGAAGAGGAAGTTGTCAAGCCCAGGCTATGCCACATAAGGTGAGCACGTGGTAATTTCTGGATATAGCATGATCATAAAAAGGAGCATATGTTCTGCTTTTCACCCATGCATATTATTTGACCCTCAATGACACCTTAATAGTGGCTGCAATAACTTAGAATAACAAAACTGATCCAACGAAAAAACGAAATAAAAAGACTTACTGTTTTCAATGGTAGGGTCATATGAATCTACAAACTGTCCTTCCACGAACTGTATTGTGAGAGAAGACTTTCCTGTAGAGGTAGAGAAAAAGTACGTTGTTGTGGCCGATGAGCAGCAATTTCCAAAATCATAGGAAAACAAAATGACCATTTGTTACCCGACTCTGAGCAACAGTTATACATTGTGATTGGCTGTGTTAGCTATGACTGCAGCGGTTTCACGATGAAAATATCTAGCTAACTAGGTCTATGAGCTAACGTTAGTAACGTTTGTTGGCCGCGTTAACACATCGTGGAACTTGGCTTAAGTTGTTAGTACACAACGTTGGCATGGTGATTAGAGTAAGTAGAAGGTTATCAACTACAACGTTTATACATTAACACACTACACAATTACAGAGCTATGACATTATCTTATGTGCTTGATTCTGTTTTGGTACTAGAAGCTAGCTAGCCTTTGTTTTTATCATAGCTACGCTATTGCTAGCTAACCATCTAGCAGCAACGTTAACTATGAAAACAAAAACAAAGGCTAGCTAAGTAACTTAGCTTCTTATTTCACTCACCAACAGATCTGTACCCAATCACAGCAATCTTCCTGTATTTTGGTTGAGGCATTGTTTTAAAATAATAACGTAATATAGAATGTTGTTTTTGTATCTATGGTCGTTTTAATAAACAAACAAAAACTTTACCACCGCGTTCGTATCACGTCACGTGACAACAACAAACTTTTCAAAGCCGCTGGGCTTCGAGTTGCAACTTCAGAACTGAACTGAAGCTGATAGAACACGTATTTCGACTGATACTTGCACTATATCGGTTATCGATATAATTATGTATGGCGATAATTCGTTTGAAATATCTAAATATTAGTTTTCAGAACTTAAAACAGGAAACCAAAACGGATTATTCACAAGAGTTGCGCTTCCCGAGTAACACTGTCGGAAACTGGTAAAGCACACCGTCGTAAAACTACATACGACAGAGCTTGTTCTTCTTCTTCGATGAGGTTTAACGGCGGTTGGGATCCAGTAAATGTTGCATTACCTCCACCTACTAGACTGGAGTACAACTCCCTAATACTTTGTTTGAAGAAATAAATAAATACCCTACCATCTAACACAAAAAATATATAAATTACACTACCCTACTCCACTATTTACATCTATTTAGTTCTACCTCAGGCCAACAACTTGAAAAGAAGGGACGCCACCACTTAAGACACCCTGTTACTCTTCTGATGTGTAGTCTCGTACACCCAAATTCACACAACCTCAATTTTCTGCAACATACGTTCCATCCCTGCAGTACAGTTGATAACCATTGCTATAAATGCAAAAAATCCCATCTTACTGAAACATATCACTTGTTGGCATTTCCCTCTTTACTGGTACAGATCTACTACTCACACCACTCCTCCCAGGATCCCTCCCCCTTGACTCCTCTTCAAATCAAATCAAACTTTATTTATCACATGCGCTGAATACAATAAGTGTAGACCTTATCGTGAAATGCTTACAACAGTGCAGTCCAAGAAGAGTTAAGAAAATATTTACCAAATCATCTAAAGTCAAAAATACTAAAAAGTAACACAATAAAAAACAATAAAGAGGCTATATACAGGGGGTACCGGTACTGAGTCAGTGTGCGGGGGTACAGGTTAGTTGAGGTAATTTGTACATGTAGGTAGGGGTGAAGTGACTATGCATAGATAATAAACAGTGAGTAGCAGCAGTGTACAAAACAAATGGGGGGGTCAATGTAAATAGTCCGGTGGTCATTTTATTAATTGTTCAGCAGTCTTATGGCTTGGGGGTAGAAGCTGTTAAGTACAGCTCCGGTACAGCTTGCCGTGCGGTAGCAGAGAAAACAGTGGCTGACTTGGGTGGCTGGAGTCTCTGACAATTTATGGGCTTTCCTCTGACACCGCCTATTATATAGGTCCTCCTGGATGGCAGGAAGCTTGGCCCCAGTCATGCACTGGGCCGTATGCACTACCCTCTGTAGCACTACCCTCTGTAGCACTACCCTCCTTTTTGAGGATCTGGGGACCCATGCCAAATATTTTCAGTCTCCTGAGGGGGAAAAAGTTTTGTCGTGCCCTCTTCACGACTGTCTTGGTGTGTCCTCGACTTTCTTCACTGCCTCAGCATATGACAACTTCTGAACTACTCTAACTCTGAAAACCTCAATCTGCCTCTCTCGCACGGGACATTTCTGATTGCCAGCCCCATGGGCACCACTACAACTAACACATACCACTACTTTCCCCAATGATACACATTCCTTTGTCTCATGCCCTTCTGCACACTTCTCACACCTAGGAACCTCCCTCCTACACACTGCTGCCACATGCCCATAAGCTTGACACCTGAAACAACGTAATGTATTCGGCACAAAAGCTCATACAGGATAACTTATATATCCTAATATCACTTTGTAGGAAAAACACTCAACATTAAAACTCAAAAGAACAGACATTGACTCTGTTTCACCACTCACGCCACCCTGTCTGCGTCGCACCAAACAACGAGCATCACAAACACCGGGAATCTTCCCCTTCAGTTGGTCAACTTTTACGTTTACTGCTACCCCAGTAAGCACACCTTTCAATGCCACCCTTTTCTTGAGAACAAAACAATTCACGTTTCTTGCCCCCATTCATTTAACGCGGAACGCCTTCTCCCTCTGACCAGCAGTAACACATACAATTATCACAAGACCACTTCTGGTTACCCTCACCAATTCCACAGCTCCCAACTCTGTGTTCACCCACCCTGAAACCACAAATGAATCAGCCAAAAGGCAAGGGTCCACTTTTTCCAAAAACTTCACTCCTATTGTCACAGACTCATCTTTATCCTGACCCTCGGTGCAAGCCTCAGGCTTCGAGAACTTCACCACATCTACCACCTCAGATACTTCGCCCTCATTCACTTCCATTTCTCCTCCTAATTCAGCTCACTCTGCTTACACTTTCTACCATTCTTCTTTAACAAACCATCTCCCTTTTTCTGCAATTTTTAAGACTCAAGCTCACCCTCTTCCTCCCTCTCTCTCTTCGACATAATCTGCCTCTCTTTTTTCCTCCATATTCCAAGTGTACGTCTCCTTATGATAATACTGCACTTCTCCTGACATACATCTTGTTCTTGCCTTCTCAAGGGACGCCATTTAACTGGCTGTCACAATCTCCGTACAATCAGCACAAACCCCTCGGGATGTAGCGCTCAACAGTGCATCCCACTTATAAAGCAGCTGCTTCGTCTTGATGTTCTTTATAAAAAGCTACCGCAAAGCTTTTCCATTTCAAACAAGCGCGCTCTTCCAACCACCATCCACCGTCTCGCTTCATGCGCTTGATACCCTCACGTCAGAGCTTGACATGAGGGTGCCCTATTTTGTACAACAGAGGTCACTCTCACCCTGATTTAGTTATATGCAAACGCGTGTGAGAGCAATACACATTCATATAGCAAAACACGTTCAGCAGTTTTTATTATTAAATGCTCAATGACCGTACAATATTAACATATACATAATTTTTCAGAATTAAAAAAAWAWATATATATAATAATATATGCCATTTAGCAGACGCTTTTACCCAAAACGATTTACATTCACGCGTGCATACATTCTAAGTACTTGACTTGGACTGAAATAGGTGCCGGTACTCATTTTGGGTGTTGGTACTGTTTATATTTAGGTGCAGGAGCTCCACAATACGTTTGAGCTAATATTCTATAACAGGAACAGGAGCTTAAGCAGTAGAACATTTGAGGTGCCGCTACTCAGCTCTGGTGAGCTTCCGCCCAAGTCAAGCACTGGAATCTAACCCCCTATCCTGGCGTTGCAAGCGCCAGCTGTACCAATTGAGCTACAGAGGATCACACAGAGAACCTTTTATCAGTTTTAAATAGGCCTATGCTTATTTTATGGCCCAGGCCCTATCAACCATGAACGTGTACGGTGGTCCTTGTTATGTGGAAAGTGATCACTCCACAACAAAATCTAAATCTGTTAAATAGCTGCTTAAAAAGTGATGTTAGGTTGAGTACACTTATGCCATCTTTGTGTAGCCCTAGCAGCCCCTCAATTACACAATTGAAGATATAAACTATTTAAAATGATGACAGACTTATCTTTACCATACCATTTGGTACGTAGACACATAACAGATGGTGTGGGAGAAGGGATTTGTATAAAGACTAGCCTACTTTTGTGGCTCTAAAAACTTCAGGCAAACTTACAGATTGGAGTGAAACAGGGTTGCCAAATCAATATATTTTCTCAGTGGGTATGCTATGCTCAAATCAAAACAATCAGCAATGGTGTAAGAAACAAACTGAAAAAAACATGTATTGTTCCAATAGAGGAGTCCTTACGAAACTCTCTTCAGTTTAGATATTCACAGTTTTAAACAATCTTCATATACTTTTAACCAGAGTTCACATTTATAGCTAGCTAACAATCATACATCTTCGTAAAGAATACAGTTTAACAAGACATACAGACAATTGAACATGTAGTAGCTGACTGTAGCTGACTGTGACATTTGTATGATTCAGGAGAGGTTGAGGAGTGTTTTTACCCCTGTGAGACAATAACATATGAACATTCACTTGAGGTCAACATAAATCTATGGACACAAACTGATAATTTAAAAACGTAATTTACAAAATGAAAGAAACTTGGAAAAATATTGGAGAAAAATCTCCATGCATGTACACAACACGCTGCGCAAAAAATGAATGTACACTGACAGACAGATCCACGCACGCACGCACGCACGCACTCAAACACACACACAAAAAGTATTTTTCAAACACACACATCACAGTTTAACTTGGTCTTAAGTTCCAGGCCATTGTTTCCAGTGTTTGTTGCTGTTCTCTTCATAGAAGACTGTTGTCCAACTTTTCAATCCAACAATAAAATGTCCTTATTAATAGGTTGTGATACAAATATGTAAATGAAAATGATATACTAAAAAGAGTAATATAGTAGAATTGGCCATATGCATTGAAGTAGAGTTAATGTACTTTAATTACTGTTAACTGATTTACTCTTATTTTGACACCATGCAGACATCTGCTTCTTTCCTAAACATTCCATTAGAGGACAACAGTAAGAAGGGAAATTATGTTCACAAGATGACACAGCAGAATAAATAATTTGAATAATACACAAGGTAATAAGTGCAAGAGCGCAATAGACAAAAAGGGAGAGAGAGAGATGAAAAGACAGCGATATCTAGAGAAGTACACAGAGCTGAAGTTCTTGTGGATATAAGGGCACAAGGCGAGACCCAGATGCAGACACAGGAGGCAGATGGTTAGAGTCTTTGTAGTTTATTTATAATCCAAAAGGTGTAGGCAAGAGAATGGGCATGGACAGGCAAAATGCCAAAACCAGATTCTGAGTCTCTGAGTCCAAGAGGTAAAGAGTGGCAGACAGGCTCGATGTCAGGGCAGGCAGAAGGGTCAGGAAGGCGGGTACGGAGTCCAGAAAAAAAAGGCAAGGGTCATAACCGGGGAGACTAGAAAAAGAGAATAGAAAACAGGAGCACGGGAAAACACGCTGGTTGACTTGAAAACATACAAGACAAACTGGCACAGAGAGACAGGAAACACAGGGATAAATACACTGGGGAAAATAAGTGACACCTGGAGGAGGTGGAGACAGATCAGGGCGTGACAGTGGAGTTCTTTCCAGTCAAGGATCAAGATGTTTTGAGATTGGCAGACATTTTAGCAAAAGTCACCGGGGATGTCGATGAAGAGTTCATGTATTGGGAAAGACCTCGAGATGGTGTGGTGTGGGGGCTGTGCTTTGGCAAAGTGGGTGGGGTTATATCCTTCCTGTTTGGCCCTGTCCGGGGGTTTCTTCTGATGGGGCCACAGTGTCTCCTGACCCCTCCTGTCTCAGCCTCCAGTATTTATGCTGCAGTAGTTTGTGTCGGGGGGCTAGGGCAGTTGGTTATACCTGGAGTACTTCTCCATCTAATCCAGTGTCCTGTGTGAATTTAAGTATGCTCTCTAATTCTCTCGTTCTCTCTTTCTTTCTCTCTCTCGGAGAACCTGAGCCCTAGGACCATACGTCACGGCAAACCGGGCATGATGACTCCTTGCTGTCCCCAGTCCGCGCTGGCCTCGCTGCTATTCCAGTTTCAGCTGTTCTGCCTGCGGTTATGGAACCCCTACCTGTCCCAGACCTGCTGTTTTCAACTCTTAATGATCGCTATGAAAAGCCAACTGATATTTATTCCTGATTATTATTTGACCATGCTTGTCATTTATGAACATTTTGAAAATCTTGGCTCTCTCTAATTCTCTCTTTCTTTCTCTCTCTCTCGGAGGACCTGAGCCCTAGGATAACGTCAGGACTACCAGGCATGATGACTCCTTGCTGTCCCCAGTCCACCTGGCCTTGCTGCTATTCCAGTTTCAACTGTTCTGCCTGCGGTTATGAAACCGCCACCTGTGCCAGACCTGCTATTTTCAACTCTTAATGATCGGCTATGAAAAGCCAACTGAAAATGATTCATGATTATTATTTGACCATGCTTGTCACTTATGAATATTTTGAACATCTTGGCATAGTTCTGTTATAATCTCCACCCGGCACAGCAGAAGAGACTGGCCACCCCTCATAGCCTGGTTCCTCTCTAGGTTTCTTCCTAGGTTTTGGCCTTTTAGGGAGTTTTTCCTAGCCACCGTGCTTCTACCCTGCATTGCTTGCTGTTTGGGGTTTTTAGGCTGGGTTTCTGTACAGCACTTTGAGATATCAGCTGATGTACGAAGGGCTATATAAAATAAACTTGATTTGATTTGACTAGATGACAACCATCTCCATACTCTATGTACTATACATGTCTATACTCTATATACTATACGTCTATACATGTCTATACTCTATATACGATACATGTCTATACTCTATATACTATACGTCTATATACTATACTCTATATACTATACATGTCTATACACGATACATGTCTATTCATGCTCCCTTTCTGTTCATTTTGCTTCCTTCACCATTGTCTTCCTCCTCTTTTTTTACAAAAAAATATTTTTTCTCACATACTCCATTATAGACCTGACAGAAGAGGAGACTGGCATTGGTCCCCTTGGTGCAGTACCTGTCTTGTACCTATACTCTGAAATATAATCATGTCTGAGGTCCAAGTCCAGAGTTTCCTCCTCTTCTCATTTTAGTAGTAACAGGATCACCAGTCGTCCATCAGCAACAGGTCAATCCCCTTCTCTCTTTCAAAGAGAGTTTACTACAGACAAATATTTGGACACTGCTCTTTGGCAAGCTCACTTTGGTAAGCCCAGGTCATTAGCTTGTTCAAGTGTCACTGAATCTTTGCGAGTCCATTAGCCAATAGGAGCCTGAGTGGGATGGTGGAGCGGGACACAGTCAATCGGGTATATGCAGCCCTTGGAAGAGGAGAGGACCATATTAGTGAATCAGCCGATCACAACGTGTGTAGTGTGCGTGCGTGCGTGTGTGTGTGTGTATGTACGAGCAAGCATACGTACAGTGGGGCAAAAAAGTATTTAGTCAGCCACCAATTGTGCAAGTTCTCCCACTTAAAAATATGAGAGAGGCCTGTAATTTTCATCATAGGTAAACTTCAACTATGACAGACAAAATGAGAAAAAAAATCCAGAAAATCACATTGTAGGATTTTTAATGAATTTATTTGCAAATATGGTGGAAAATAAGTATTTGGTCACCTACAAACAAGCAAGATTTCTGGCTCTCACAGACCTGTAACTTCTTCTTAAGAGGCTCCTCTGTCCTCCACTCGTTACCTGTATTAATGGCACTGTTTGAACTTGTTATCAGTATAAAAGACACCTGTCCACAACCTCAAACAGTCACACTCCAAACTCCACTATGGCCAAGACCAAAGAGCTGTCAAAGGACACCAGAAACAAAATTGTAGACCTGCACCAGGCTGGGAAGACTGAATCTGCAATAGGTAAGCAGCTTGGTTTGAAGAAATCAACTGTGGGAGCAATTATTAGGAAATGGAAGACATACAAGACCACTGATAATCTCCCTCGATCTGGGGCTCCACGCAAGATCTCACCCCGTGGGGTCAAAATGATCACAAGAACGGTGAGCAAAAATCCCAGAACCACACAGGGGGTGGTGAATGACCTGCAGAGAGCTGGGACCAAAGTACAAAGCCTACCATCAGTAACACACTACGCCGCCAAGGCTCAAATCCTGCAGTGCCAGACGTGTCCCCTGCTTAAGCCAGTACATGTCCAGGCCTGTCTGAAGTTTGCTAGAGAGCATTTGGACGATCCAGAAGAAGATTGGGAGAATGTCATATTGTCAGATGAAACCAAAATATAACTTTTTGGTAAAACTCAACTCGTCGTGTTTGGAGGACAAAGAATGCTGAGTTTGCATCCAAAAGAACACCATACCTACTGTGAAGCATGGGGGTGGAAACATCATGCTTTGGGCTGTTTTTCTGCAAAGGGACCAGGACGACTGATCCGTGTAAAGGAAAGAATGAATGGGGCAATGTATCGTGAGATTTTGAGTGAAAACCTCCTTCCACCAGCATGGCATTGAAGATAAAACGTGGCTTGGTCTTTCAGCATGAACATGATCCCAAACACACCGCCCGGGCAACAAAGGAGTGGCTTCGTAAGAAGCATTTCAAGGTCCTGGAGTGGCCTAGCCAGTCTCCAGATCTCAACCCCATAGAAAATCTTTGGAGGGAGTTGAAAGTCCGTGTTGCCCAGCAACAGCCCAAAACATCACTGCTCTAGAGGAGATCTGCATGGGAGAATGGCCAAAATACCAGCAACAGTGTGTGAAAACCTTGTGAAGACTTAACAGAAACGTTTGACCTCTGTCATTGCCAACAAAGGGTATATAACAAAGTATTGAGATCAACTTTTTGTTATTGACCAAATACTTATTTTCCACCATCATTTGCAAATAAATTCATAAAAAATCCTACAATGTGATTTTCTGGATTTTCTTTTCTCATTTTGTCTGTCATAGTTGAAGTGTACCTATGATGAAAATTACAGGCCTCTCTCATCTTTTTAAGTGGGAGAACTTGCACAATTGGTGGCTGACTAAATACTTTTTTGCCCCACTGTACATGTATGCGTAACTGTGTATGTTTGTGTGACCTCCCAAATACCAAATGCTCTGATGAGTTCCCTATGTACGGTCCATGTGAGAGTGTTGATTAGACACGCAGAGGTCAGCCCGGCAAACAGTACGTTATACAGGAAGACGAAGTTTCCCAGCCAGATATACCAACCAAAGTCTCCCAGCAGATCAAACCGGGTGATCCCTGAATCATCAAGATCATAAGGAGAAATATTCAATGATTGTTTAGAAAAAGCATCTATTCATTTTTATTTTATATGTACACTACCATTCAATAGTTTGGAGTCACTTAGAAATGTCCTTAATTTTGAAAGAAAAGCAAATTTTTGTCCATTAAAATAACATCAAAATTATCAGAAATACAGTGTAGACATTGTTAATGTTGTAAATCACTGTTGTAGCTGGAAACGGCTGTTTTTTAATGGAATATCTACATAGGCGTACAGAGGCCCATTATCAGCAACCATCACTCCTGTGTTTCAATGGCACGTTGTGTTAGCTAATCCAAGTTTATCATCTTAAAAGGCTAATTGATGATTAGAAAACCCTTTTGCAATTATGTTAGCACAGCTGAAAAGTGTTGTTCTGATTAAAGAAGCAATAAAACTGGCCTTCTTTAGACTAGTTGAGTATCTGGTGCATCGGCATTTGTGGGTTCGATTTCAGGCTCAAAATGGCCAGAAACAAAGACCTTTCTTCTGAAACTCGTCAGTCTATTCTTGTTCTGAGAAATGAAGGCTATCCATGCGAGAATTTGCCAAGAAACTGAAGATCTCGTACAACGCTGTGTACCACTCCCTTCACAGAACAGCGCAAACTGGCTCTAACCAGAATAGAAAGAGGAGTGGGAGACCCCGGTGCAAAACTGAGCAAGAGACACCAGTCTCAACGTCAACAGTGAAGAGGCGACTCCGGGATGCTGGCCCTCTAGGCAGAGTTGCAAAGAAAAAGCCATATCTCAGACTGGCCAATAAAACTAAAAGATTAAGATGGGCAAAAGAACACAGATATTGTACAGAGGAACCTAGAGGCCAGCATCCCGGAGTCGCCTCTTCACTGTTGACATTGAGACTGGTGTCTACCCCAAAGTGCTCACTCCACCCCAACTCAAGGCTATCATGGTTATTGATACCAGACTGTGTCTCTTCTCCTCCCAGAGGATCCATGATGGCTAACGATTACATACACTGACATAATGTAAACGTTATACATTACCCTCTCTCCCTCAGTGACATTGTTAGTTTCTAAGATCTCCACCCGTCTCCCCTTATCAATGTCTGCCACATGTAATCGCATCCCTGCACTCAACACATTCCAAGCTTAGTTGCACACAATATATACCTTCCTTGTCACGACTTCCGCTGAAGTTGACTCCCCTGCCTGTTCGGGCGGTGCTCGGCGGTCGTCGTCACCGTCCTACTAGCCGCCACCGATCCCTTTTTCGTTTGTCTGTTTGTTTTGTCTTATTAGTTGCACCTGTTTTTTGTTTCGTAATGAGCTTCCCTATAATTAGGAGTTTGACCCGCCCTTGTTTTGTGCGGGATTGTTTTTGTTACGTGTGTGTATGTTGGGGTTTTGGCAAGTGTTGCTCTTTACACCCTGGATGTTCGGGCTTATTCAGTTTTCCTTAAGAATAAATATAAGGAATATTTTTCCCCAAACGGCTCTCTCTCTCTCTGCGTCTGGTTCTTTCGCCAACCTAGTCCCGCGTGACAGAATCCCGCACCACCAAAATGGAACCAGCAGGAGCAGCCGCGTCTCCTCTCCCATCGATGGAGGAAAGGGTCCTCCATCACACCAGTGTTCTYCACAGAATTGGGTCGGCTATGGACCAAATGATGGAGAGGATGGATCGATGGGAGAGGAGTGGCCTTCCCACCTCATCTCCAGCACCCCCTCCTCCAACACCTCCTGTTCCTGTTTCAGCATCCGGTTCCGGGRCTCTTCGGCTGGCGCTCCCACGGGAGTATGATGGAACGGCGGCCGGGTGTCAGGGATTTCTTCTCCAGCTGGAGCTTTACCTGGCGACCGTTCGTCCTACTCCCTCCGGAGAGGAGAGCGTGAGCGCCCTCGTCTCCTGTTTGACTGGACGAGCTCTTGAATGGGCCAACGCAGTGTGGAATGGCCCAGACTCGGCGAGGGATCATTACCCTGAGTTCACCCGCCGTTTCCGAGCTGTGTTTGACCACCCACCAGAGGGTCGTGCGGCGGGTGAACGGCTGTTCCACCTGCGTCAGGAGACGAGGAGCGTACAGGACTTTGCCCTGGAGTTCAGGACCTTGGCTGCAGGAGCAGGGTGGAACGACAGGGCCTTAATAGACCATTTCCGATGCAGCCTTCGGGAGGACGTCCGCAGGGAGCTAGCGTGTCGGGACACCACACTCACGCTGGACGAACTTATTGACATGGCTATCCGTCTCGACAACCTGCTGGCTGCCCGCGGACGTTCGGAACAGGTCCTGTCGTTTCCACCTCCCAGCCCTCCTGCTCCTATCCCTATGGAGTTAGGGGGGGCAGCGTCAAGGGGAACCGGAGGAGGAGTGTCCTCCTGCACCAGTTGTGGTCGGCGAGGGCACACGGCCGACCGGTGCTGGAGGAACTCTTCTGGGAGTCGGGAGGGCAGGCGGAACACTACTCGATCACCCCAGGTGAGTCAGCACCAGACTTACCCAGAGCTTCCTGTTAGTCATATGTATGTGTTAACCTATTTCCCCGGGTTTTCTCCCTCTCTACAGCATAAGGCGCTAGTCGATTCAGGCGCAGCTGGGAATTTCATTGATCGGGGGCTCGCATTAAGGCTAGGGATTCCCCTTGTGTCGTTAGACCTACCTTTCCCTGTGCACTCCTTAGATAGCCGACCATTAGGGTCAGGAATGGTCAGGGAGGCCACGGTACCACTGGACATGGTAACGCAGGGTAGTCATAAGGAGCAGATTAGTCTGTTCCTTATCGAYTCACCTGCGTTTCCAGTGGTATTGGGAATTCCCTGGCTAGCYCAGCACAACCCGGTGATTTCCTGGAAACAGGGGGCTCTTAAGGGGTGGTCAGAGGAGTGTTCAGGCAGGTGTTTAGGAGTTGCCGTTGGTGTGACTACGGTGGAGAGTCCAGACCAGGTTTCCACCGTGCGCATTCCCTCTGAATATGCCGATTTGGCTATCGCCTTCAGTAAAAGGAAGGCGACCCAATTACCACCCCATCGACGAGGGGACTGCGCGATAAACCTCCTGGAGAACGCTGCACTTCCTAGGAGTCACGTGTATCCTTTGTCCCAGGAGGAGACAGCGGCTATGGAGACATATGTTACTGAATCACTGGGACAGGGATACATTCGGCCCTCCGCATCACCTGTCTCCTCDAGCTTCTTTTTTGTGAAGAAGAAGGATGGCGGTTTACGCCYGTGCATTGATTATCGAGGTCTAAATTCCATCACAGTGGGGTTTAGTTACCCACTACCTCTCATCGCTACGGCGGTGGAATCATTTCACGGGGCACGCTTMTTCACAAAATTGGACCTGAGGAGTGCGTATAATCTGGTGCRTATCCGGGGASGAGATGAGTGGAAAACCGCATTTAGTACTACATCTGGCCATTATGAGTACCGCGTCATGCCATATGGGTTAAAGAATGCTCCAGCTGTCTTTCAATCCTTCGTAGATGAGATTCTCCGAGATCTGCTCGGGCAGGGAGTGGTAGTGTACATTGATGACATCTTGATCTACTCTGCCACCCGCGCGGCGCATGTGTCTCTGGTGCGTAAGGTACTTGGGCGACTGCTGGAGCATGACCTGTATTGTAAGGCGGAGAAATGTGAGTTCTTCAAACAGRCCGTTTCCTTCCTGGGTTATCGTATTTCCACCTACGGGGTGGTGATGGAGGATGACCGCGTTACAGCCGTGCGTAATTGGCCGACTCCGACCACGGTGAAAGAGGTGCAGCGGTTTTTAGGGTTTGCCAATTACTACCGGAGGTTTATCCGGGGTTTTGGTCAGGTGGCTGCTCCCATTACCTCACTGCTGAAGGGAGGACCGGTGCGCTTGCGTTGGTCAGCAGAGGCGGACAGAGCTTTCAGTCGTCTGAAGGAGCTGTTTACCAATGCGCCCGTGTTGGCGCATCCGGACCCCTCTTTAGCGTTCATAGTGGAGGTGGACGCGTCCGAGGCGGGGGTCGGGGCCGTGCTGTCCCAGCGCTCGGGCGAACCACCCAAGCTCCGCCCTTGTGCCTTCTTTTCGAGGAAGCTCGGTCCGGCGGAGCGTAACTATGATGTGGGGGACCGGGAGTTGTTAGCTGTAGTCAAGGCTCTGAAGGTGTGGASACATTGGCTTGAGGGGGCGAAACACCCTTTTCTCATCTGGACTGACCATCGTAATCTCGAGTACATCCGGGAGGCGAGGAGACTAAATCCGCGTCAAGCTAGATGGGCTATGTTTTTCACCCGGTTTCAGTTCACCATCTCGTACCGACCAGGCTCCCAAAACACCAAGGCCGACGCGCTGTCCCGTCTCTATGATACCGAGGAGCGGTCCGTTGAACCTACTCCCATCATTCCACCTTCATGTCTCGTGGCACCTGTGGTATGGGAGGTGGACGCGGAGATAGAGAGAGCCTCACGGTTAGAGCAGACCCCTCCTAACTGTCCAGCRGGGGTTCAGTACGTGCCGGGAGGGGTCCGGGATAAACTAATCCGTTGGGCTCATACTCTCCCCTCCTCGGGTCATCYTGGCATCGAGAGGACAGTGCGGAGTCTTAGAGGGAGATACTGGTGGCCCACGTTGGCTAAGGACGTGAGATTTTATGTCTCCTCCTGCTCGGTGTGTGCTCAGAGCAAGGCTCCTCGGCACTTGCCTAGAGGGAAGTTACAGCCCCTCCCCGTTCCACAACGGCCGTGGACACACTTATYGGTGGACTTTCTTACCGATCTTCCCCCGTCCCAGGGAAGTACTACGATTTTGGTCGTTGTGGATCGGTTTTCCAAGTCCTGCCGTCTCATCCCGTTGCCCGGTCTCCCTACGGCCCTGCAGACTGCGGAGGCCTTGTTTACCCATGTCTTCCGGCACTATGGGGTGCCTGAGGATATCGTTTCTGATCGGGGCCCCCAATTCACGTCCAGAGTTTGGAGGGCGTTTATGGAAAGACTGGGGGTCTCGGTCAGCTTGACCTCGGGTTTTCACCCCGAGAGTAATGGGCAGGTGGAGCGCGTAAACCAGGATGTGGGCAGGTTTCTGCGGTCATATTGCCGGGACCGGCCTGGTGAGTGGGCGAGGTATGTTCCTTGGGCTGAGCTCGCTCAGAACTCCCTCCGCCACTCCTCAACGAACATGTCCCCGTTTGAGTGTGTGTTAGGGTACCAGCCGGTCCTGGCCCCATGGCAYCAGAGTCAGACCGAGGCTCCTGCGGTAGAGGAATGGGTACAGCGCTSCAAGGACACCTGGAAAGCCGTCCAGGAATCGCTAAAGTTAGCAGGACAACGGCAGAAGAGGAGCGCTGACCAGCACCGCAGTGAGGCCCCCGTGTTCACACCGGGGGACAGGGTCTGGCTCTCGACCCGAAACCTGCCTCTCCGCCTGCCCTGTCGGAAGCTGGGGCCGCAGTGTGTGGGGCCGTTTAAAGTCCTGAGGAGAATA